>NC_133769.1:74525986-74531545 GCF_003597395.2 Chelonoidis abingdonii | reverse complement strand
AAAAATCCGGTTTCCTGATTGGTCGTCTTGTCAGGTGTTTGGTTCCCTTTGTTAACCCTTTACAGGTAAAAGAAACATTAACCCTTAGCTATCTGTTTATGACAACAGGTCATTTGGACTAAGGTAGGAGCAGAAAGCAGAGAAAACGACTGATGCACCAAAAATATCCTTGCTTTGGAAGAAATGATATCGGAATTAAATAACCCAGATATCTAGACTGATTAGCCCCAAAACTGGATGTTCTTAGTAGAGAAATCTATTGTAAGAGACTAGAAATATTTCCTCCCCTTCCTTCTTTTCTGAGGGGGTCTGGAATAGATGGCATATTGGATTGGGGGTCCAGCTGCCTGGCCTATGCCCTGGACTCCACTCCTGGCCCCGCTCCTGGCAGAGGCACTGGGCATAGGGGACAGTGGGCTGTTTTAGGGTAGGGAGCACTGTGGTTCTCATCCTGTGGCCCACTTAACACATTGTGGGCCGCATATGCAGCTGACAATGATAACCAGGTTGAGAACCACTGCCCTATTACAATTTTCCCATGATCAGCCATACGTATCCTCTTCTTTTTTTTATTTCTCTGGCAGCTGAACTCTGTAGTTTAGATAAGCCCCATCTGAATCAGTTCTCCAGCCCTTTCAACCATGCTGCTTTGGTTTCCTACCCTGAAAGCCCTACCTAGACAGCCCCAGCCAAAGAATATGGAAGCCTCCTATATACCAGATGGGTTGGATACCCCTCACAACAAGCTCAAAACCTATTTTACAGCACAGAGCTCTGTGCATGAATAACTGAGCTGAACACCTGATGAAACTACAAAGAAAGAGGAGAAACAACTACGAATCAAACCTACCAAGTGAATCTGAAACTGATGAACCTCAATGGGTTTTCAAAAGCTTAGACTCTGCTTGATTGTATGTCTTGAACATCCATCCACATACAAATAAAGTAACTTATACTGGTTACAAAGAATAGACAGGGTATTAAAGTTATCTAAAGTGCCATTGTCATAGATGGGATGTGTATGTACTGACCATGACTAATACATGGAAGAGCTCTAGGTTGTATGCCACCCTTTAGTATGTGGTATGCAGCACAGCGTAATATTAACAGAAAGGGACAACTTTCTGAACTAAGTCCTGTTCCCATGCCCCCGGAGTATTGTTTAAGGAAATGTCCCTAAGGAAATACATGGAGTGTCATGGTCCCTACCCAGACTTTCCTGAGTAGGTGCAACATGGGCTGTTCTATGTGCATTACCAGGGGCTTGATTCTGCCATCCATACTCACATGGAGTAATGGGTAGTGAGGCGCTGCTCTCATGAATATGGTTAGTAGATGAAGCCCATATAATTTGCCAATACACTAATAAAAACTATGGAAGGGGAGAAATACAAAGGGAGATGGTGGCAAAAAGGTAGAAGCCTTTGGATTAACTTCAAGTTCACATGAAAGTGCAAATGCATCTCCTTCATCTGTTGGGCTGTTAAGTGTATCGTGTGGTACGAATGTCAGCTTTGTCCCAGAAGGAAGTCCTGACCACACTATTAAAATAGCTCTCTCCAGTGCCAGCTCTGCCTTTATCTGTAATTTTAGCAAGGCTGCTTCATTAGCAATGCCAATTACAAATGTTCTTCTAATTAACTTGTCCTTATCTGTCCCAGAATCACAGTGCTCAATGACTTCATACAAAGTTACGACAAATACCTCTCTATCAATTCGAGCAATACTGACCCAATTGTGTCCTAACAATACGATTCTATGTCAAACTTCCTTATTAGATGATCATATTATTTTACTGGCCACCATCACGTAATATATTCAGTCTTTCCTTGTTACATATAGCAGAAAGCTAACTTCCTCAGTTTTCTTGTTCTGCTTCATTGAATTGTTGTTTGAAATACCACACAACTAGGATGTTATGCCAATTCTGGGGAAAAAATCCTTTAAATATTCCAGAGTTCAAAAAACTTTTAACCCTGTGTTGTATCATGAAAATGAGAGGGGATACATTTCTTGAGATTCTTCAGATTATTTGATAACAAAGATTGGACTCTCTGGCCAAAATTTCAAGTGTCTACTAATTTTGAATGCCTCCGCTTTTGGGATGTGTAGAGAACCCTACGACTTGATTTTCAGAAAAGGTTAAATGTCACAGTGAGACACATTTGTAGACTATATCAAGCCATTTATTGATCTTCTGTGTTTGTTACAAAATTAAAATTATAGACTAGAGATGAGTATATCTGTAAGTGAATGAAAGTGGAGGATACTCCTCTTTAGCTATGTCACCAGGGTAACTGAGTTATCATCAGGGTCACACCTGGCTTAATGGTCAAGCTATTGTACAGTCAAAGCTGTGCTCCAGGATGTGTCCTTCTGGGTGATCTGTCCTTCTGGCACTGAATATGTCAGGTCAGATCATTACTGTTCCATTCAGTAGCAATTCTTTTCTCAGACAAGTATCCCTCCTGTTTACTGTTCAGAGGGCTCCCCTTAGCCCTTTTTCTATTTCCTGGGGAGAACAGTCTCTAGAAACCCCAGATTTCTTCCCTGGCTTCATTTGCTTTCACACATATGTACCTTTACAAATGTATATTTCAAGAAAGAAATCAGACATCATAAACCACAGACCATCGGAGTGAGTGGCATAAATTACAGCATCAAGGGAGCAGGTGGCCCTTGACAGAGTTGAAGCTTGGAGACTGATGCTATCATGATGAGTACATTGTAGATAACTATAGAGTTGCCAGGTGTCTGGTTTTTGACCAGAATGCCCAGTCAAAAAGGGACCCTGGTGGCTCCGGTCAGCACTGCTGACTGGGCCATTAAAAGTCCGGTCTGCGACACAGCAGGGCTATGGCAGGCTCCCTGCCTGCTGTTGCTCTGCACAGCTCCCAGAAGCAGCAGCATGTCCCTCCTCCAGCTCCACACGCTACCCAGGCCCCAAGCACCAGCTCTGCAGCTCCCATTGGCTGGGAACTGAGGGTTCAGGAGGAGGGCGCGAAGAGCCACTTGGCCGTGCCTCCACGTAGGACCCGAAAGGGGGACATGCCACTGCTTCCAGAAGCTGCTTGAGGTAAGTGCTGCCTGGAGCCTGGACCCCTGACCTCCTCCTGAACCCCAAACCCCTCATCCCCAGCACCACCCCAGAGTCTGCAACCCCAACTGGAGTCCTCATACCTTCGTGTACCAACCTCCTCCCCCAGCCCTGATCCCCCTCCTGCTCTCCGAACCCTTCAGTCCCATCCCAGAGCACCCTTCTACCTCCCAAACCCCTCATTCCCAGCCCCACTCCAGAGTCTGCACCCCCAGTCAGAGCCCTCCCTAAACAGATACATTACAGAACACAGTTAGTACTACTTTTCATAGTGAACACACACTATTCCTTACATGCACATGGTTAATTTCCCTCAGAGTCGCATTTTGCTCTTATCATGATGCCTGGGCCTGTGTGGGACAGACTCATAGATGCAGGTCGGTCTCCAATTTAGCTTGCGGGCCATGAAGGTCATTCTTTTCGCTTCTCCAGCTTCATAACACAGCCCTCTGAATGCTCTTCCTGTTAACAGCAGCGCAGAAGCCAACCCCCACCCACATCCGTTTATCTCTAGGAGTATTGCTTTACCCCTCCCTTCACCGCATTGGCTGGTATACTGGTAAGATCACTGCTAATCCCCCCCCCCCCCCTTGTCTCTCGTCACAGGGCGGTAGCTGAGGGGTCCTGCTGCAGTCCAACGCGCAAAGCTCAGCGCTGGCCTTCTTTCTCCCCTCCCTGCTTGGCTACGTGAAAGGAAGGATTTCTTAAGCATCGCCCAGTAGGAACATGCGCTCTCTGTCCTCTTAATAAATTCTAATCAACCCAGGCACATTAAGACTCAGCTCTGCGAGGATATACGAGCGAGATAGAATGAGTTTCTTGAATGCCAGCACATCACGGGACCATACGCATGCTATGCTTGCAGCAAGAGACCCGATACTGGCTACACATGGCGTTAAGTGTCTCACTCTGGTGGATGGAACAAGCTGCCTTGCCCAGACAACCTCTGCAAAGGCTTTTGGAGTACCTCAGGAGAGAGTCGTGGAGGATCGTCCTGGGAGATTCCGCTCCATCCCCAGACTGTTACTAACTTTTCCAGTAACTTCACTGCCCGTGAAGCCATCAACCTCAGAGCAAATCAATCATTAAAAAGCTTGCTTTTAAACCATTGTTAATGTACACAGTAACTCCCAGAGGTTGTTTCCATGCGTTCCCGTCGGCTAGTCGCTTGGGAGCGGGGGGTATTCCGCTGGTCACAAAACAGCTCTTGGCTTGGGGCTTAACGAGTGCTGGTGCTCTCTAACAATGGTCGTCTCCCTTCCTCTCCTCTCTTCCCTCCTCCACAACATCTCCAACCATCAGGTTGGATTCACCCACCCACCTGGACTTCACGGACAGGGTGGTAAGTGGTGCGCAGCCCCCTACTGCTAGCAGCTTACGGAAGCGGCATGGTTTTGGCCCTGACCAGACCTGTCGTTCTCTTGGTGTCTGGTGGCTTGTCTGGCCTTAACATTCACTCTGCACTGCACGGTCCTGTGTGGTCCTTTTTCACATCATAGCTTGGAAATGTTTTCAAATTTTTCATTCTCTTTTGGAACGGAGTGCTGCTAGCACCTGAATCCTCTCCCTATAGCGACTCAGATCCAGTCCTCCCGTGGGTCCATGTCGGAGCTCTTTCTGCATTCTCATGTAGACTGCTTGCTACTGTGCTTAAGCTCCTGCGTGGTACATTGCTGATCAGGCTCATGCGGCCAAACAGGAACGAAATTCAACGTTCGCGGCTTTCTGTCTACCTGGCCAGGTGCATTGAGTTCAGATTGCTGTCCAGACGTTACAGTGGTGCTGTGGTATCACTCCGGAGGCATACTCGATCTGCGCCCATTACCCATATCTGATATGGAATACTGATTTTAGCGCTACTCGTCTCAGTGGGAAGGTACGAAAACCAATTGTCACAGCCGTTAGATCGACTAAAGGCCTGCGTGTGGAAGGGTGCAGCGCTAAATCGGTTTCTCTGAAAATCAGTTATAATGTAGTGTAGACAGGCCCTAGGATTGCGCAACTTTCTACTTGCCGAAACAAACGACCTTGTCCCGCCTCTCCGAGCGTCCTCACTCACTCCCCCGCTCCCTCTCGTCTTCGCTTCCCACATTCACTTCACTTTCATTTTTCCTGGCTGGTCAGGTTGAGTGCTGAGGAGAGTGAGGCTCAGTGGAGTGTGGCTCTAGGGTGAGCCAGACTGAGGAGTTTGGTGCGGAAGCTCAGCTCAGCAGTGCGGGTGAGTTGGGGGGTCACGGCTCTGGGATGGGTGTGGTCCCGGTGGCCGAAAAGGTTTCAGGGGCCAGGAAGGTTCTGTTCCTGGGAGCAGGGTTGTGTGCCGGGAGTTAGAGCTGTGTTGGGGTGTCGCTCTTTTTTTGGTCAGGAATGTGATTTGGTACAGACGGGGCTCTGATAGTTGAGGGGTCAGAGGTGGAGGGGGCTCTGGGCTGGGGCAGGGGGTTGGGCTGGGGTGTGTGAGAGGT
>NC_133769.1:74498471-74523863 GCF_003597395.2 Chelonoidis abingdonii | reverse complement strand
CTCTTACGCATGCGAAAGTTTTGCAGCCACTGCGAATCGTCCTACACCTGCAAAACTATGCGGTCCCACCAGTCTGTGCTTGTTTCCTGGGCCCAAAATCGGCCTTCAATGGCTAGAACCTGCCCCATTACCAGCAGGATCTCCAAAGCGCAGGGGCCCGTGATTTGAGATAATTCTATGTCCATGTCCTCATCGCGCTCGTCACCGCGCTGCCTTAGCTGCTGCCTCCTCCTTGCCTGGCTTTGCAGGTCCTGGTTCAGCACAGACTGCAGGAGAATGCACAAGGTGTTTACAACATCCATGATTGCGGTATTGATCTGAGCAGGGTCCATGCTTGCTGTGCTATGGCGTTTGCACAGTTCACCCAGGAAAAAAGGCACGAAATGGTTGTCTGCTGCTTTCATGAAGGGAGGGGTGAGGCTGTACCCAGAACCACCCGCGACAATGATTTTTGCCCCATCAGACACTGGGCTCTCAACCCAGAATTCCAGGAGGCGGGGGAGACTGCGGGAACTATGGGATAGCTACGGGATAGCTACCTGCAGTGCAATGCTCCAGAAATCGACACTAACCTCGGACCATGGACGCACACCATCGAATTAATGTGGTTAGTGTGGCCACGTGCACTCGACTTTATACAATCTGTTTTACATAAACAACCAGTTTATGTAAAATCAAAATAATCCCGTAGTGTAGACATACCCCTAGATAGCTAGATAAATGCAAAATGACAGACTCCATAATGTCAGATGAGAATATATCATGAGTGAATCTGCACAAATAAAGCCTCCTTTTTGACTTAGACAAAGGTGTTCTGAAGGTCTGAAGCTAGATTTTGATGTGTGAAAAGAGAGGTTTGCTGGCAGTAGTAAATGGAGACAAATCTCTTTTGGTCATATAACCGAAAACAAAAGGATCCGGGTGAAAAGAAAACACCATTGCTCCCCAGACCGTAAAGAAAGCTGTACTGCAGGCATAACAAGCCCAGAGTCATGAACAAATGAAGCCTAGAAGAGTCAGTCAAGCCTGCGTCCTTCTAACTCCAGCAGCAAATGACACCTCATCCACAGCTGGACTGTTTGACTCACTCAAATTCTAGCCACATCTGCTCTGGGAGGCAAGAGACCAATCTGGGATTACAACGTTATTAATTATAATTGTAATGTGTACAGTGCCTTTCCTCCAAAGATCTCAAAGTGCTTTACAGGCATTAATAAACTAAGGGCTTGTCTACACAAACAATTAGTTCATGGCAAGCTGGGTTGTGAATCTACTAACACTAGCCTGCTGCTGACTAAATGCCCATGTGCACATTCACAGATCAAAGTGCACAAGCGAACTTTTAATACACGTCAGCAGGGTCCACACAGACAGTTAGTCTGCAGCAGGCTAGAGCAGGGTAGATTCACACCCCAGCTTGCAGCGAACGAAATGTTTGTGTAGCTAAGCCCTAAATCACCCAAAACTCCTGTGAAGGAAACTTTATTATGCCCACTTTAAAGATGGGTGAACTGAGGCACAGGGAGGCTCAGGATAAAATAGTGGCTTTGTGCCATTCCTTGACAGGGGTGAGGAGGAGCTGTATGCCTGGGGCTGTTCCTAGGGGCATTTCATCAGAAGCAAGCACAATGCCCCCAGGAGCACTGGAGAAGCACACATAGCAGCTCTTATGGCTACATCCTTTTACAGGGTGAGCTTGTGCTCTGACTACGTTAATACAGCTCTTGGTCAGTGGAGTGGGCAGGAGAATTATAATCCCACCATTGCCCCATCCTGCTATGTTTCCTTCTGGGGTGTCTACCACTGCTCATAGCACTAGAATTCCTTGGTCCTTGTTTGCCAGTAGCACAAGGACAAGGAATGTGCCTGGCTCTTGAGCTGGAGTTTAGCAGTGGGAAAGGTTTCTTGTGCCCTCCTTATCCACACAGGGCTATGTACAGTCTAGCTGTAACTAGTGAATAGCAAACCTGGGAACAGAACCCAGGAGTCCTGGCTCTTCCACTGCCTTCTTTAACCATATACAAAATCATCTGAGAAGCTTACTATTGGATATAGAAGAATACATTGGTTCTAGAACACTGACCACAAATTCAGCACTAGTCTAAGGATAAATTCGCTTTTTGTCTAGGCATTAAAAGTTAGTCACACAGTAATATGCTAAGAAGTCCATTTCCACTTTTCTCCTGACCCTCTTCCTTCTGTTTCTTGTTGTTAATTTCATTTAACTTTTCTGGAATATCCCACAGCCATAAAGAAAGTGTAATGAAGCCCGCACTACCAGCATCCTGTTTCTTCAACTGTCCTCCTTTCTGCTTTAAGCCCAGAATAGAATGGATTATTTAGATGATTTCACTGATGATTGAACATTACTGTTACTTCAGCACAGCCAACATTGCAGGAAAAGTAATAGGCATAATTGTCCTGAAGCAGCACTTAATCCAGGGATCTTGAGGGAAAATTCTTGTAGAAAGAAACATTTGTAGAAAAGATGTTATTTGGCAGAGTCTTGTAAATGTGTGGCAAATTGCAATTTCTCAGTTCAAATCTGACTTTCTAAAGTCTCACAGGAACTATTATAATCTTTTTTACATTTATTTCCTTTGCCAGGCTTCCTTCTCACAATTTCAACCTCTTTTCTTCCCACAGTCCTGGTTCCACCCCCGTCCCTTTATCTTTGTGCCTTTTTTCTGTTTACTCTTCTGTTTCTAGTCTCCTCTACTTTCTTCTAGTACCTAGGGTGAAGTAAATAATTCATTTAAAACACGTTGATGAATTTTGCTGCTTTTTCTATTTGCAAACTAATTTTGAGTCTATTTGTAAAATGACCCTACATCCTAATTTTACCAGGACAGTCCTGTTCTTTTCATATGATCTCCTTGTTTCCCAGGATCATCTTTCAGAACACCTGAAATATCTTCCTAATCCTAGTCTCTTTATCCAGAATCCTAGCTCCCAACCCCTGCCATCCTCTGCTAGCTCCCAGTCCCAATCTACTCCATCTGATCTCTGTCCCTGAGTCTAGAAAGTGCTGCTCAGCTCTTGTATCCCTGGGCTAAAGCATGTTCAGCACAGACAGACTATTTGGAGAATTAAGATGCTGAACTCTAAGAACTCTATACAGTGCATTGGTGAACTGAGATATCTTAGCGACATCTAACCTTGCCAAATGTGGGCTGTTTTTCACAGGACCAGCAGAAGACAAATCCCTGACATTAGAAGGGCCCCTTTGCCAGATTTCAAGTCCCTGCTCCAAAGCCTGGAGGTGAGTGCTTGAACTTCTCAAAAAACTGACATCACAAATTATTTTTTTAATGTGAGCAAAACAGTGTTTTTTCCCCTAACTGTATTTTCAGAAACAGCTGAACAATTTTTGCTGAAACTTTAAAAAAAAAATCAGCCTGAGGCAGACACCTGGCATGGAAAATTTCAGCTTGACTGGTTAAAATTTGGCAACATTATAAGCCACTATAAACGGTGTCTTATAACAGGATGTGTCAGGCAGCCTTATCCATAAGCAGTGCTATAAACTCTGCCTATAATTAGTAAGATTCATTACTCTGAGCAATATGAAAAATAAGCAGTGAATAAAATCCAGTAAACATTTAAATATGGCAATAGAGTACAGAGCAGGAACACCAGTAGTTTGTATACTAGAAATCCATTTAGTTCCATGCACGTTAGTCACAAGGCAAGTAGAATGAATCAAATGAGTATTCAGAGTGGCAGAGAGATGGACAAAATGACCTGATGAGTCTTTTTCATCTCTAATTTCTGTGAAGTGAGTCAATTAATCTCAGGCAAGGTATACAAGTTTACAAAGGCAGCAACTAATGAGACAGTAAAATGAGTTAATGTAACACAAAACCTCCATTTAACTGATCCTTTTCAAAATCCATAAAGTGCTGCCATATGTCATAGTAGCACAAAGACGCCCGACCAGCCTTATACACTCAAATCTCAGAAGGCTACAGTTCATCAGCATAGTTAAGCGAATGCACAAATGAGAAGATAATCACAGACTCTCTATTAATTCAAATCACTTTTCTTGCCAAAAAGAGCACAGTGTATAGTAGAACCTCATCATGCCGACTCTGGTAATGTACTGGCCTGTGTCAATGTGTATCACTGCCCTCTGTTGGACAGAATCAGACTGGACGGAGTGTTTTGTGGTCTGTCATTGTTTAATCCAGTGATTGATCTGTAAAAGAAAGTGATTGTGTGCTCCTCAGGGCCACCCATGGGGGGGGGGGCAAGTGGGGCAATTTGCCCCAGGACCCGGGCCCCGCAGGGGCCCCCACGAGAGTTTTTCAGGGCCCCCGGAGCGGGGTCCTTCACTCGCTCCGGGGGGCTGGAAAACTTTCAGGGGGCCCGGGCCCCCAGAGCTTCTTCCACTCCGGGTCTTCAGCGGCAATTCGGTGGCAGGGGGTCCTTCTGCTCTGGGACCCGCTGCCAAAGTGCCCTGAAGACCCACGGCAGGGGGTCCTTCCACCCTGGGACCTGCCGCCAAAGTGCCAGGTCTTCGGCGGCAATTTGGCGGCAGGCGGTCCTTCCGCTCTGGGACCCGCTGCCGAAGTGCCCTGAAGACCCGCAGTGGGGGGTCCTTCCACCCTGGGACCCGCCGCCGAAGTGCCAGGTCTTCAGTGGCAATTCGGCAGCGGGGGGCCCCTGCTGCGGGTCTTAAGGGCACTTCAGTGGCGAGTCCCGAAGTGGAAGGACCTCCTGCCGCTGAATTACCACTGAAGCGGGGGCCCCCCGCCGCCGAAGACCCCAGACTCCCTGAATCCTCTGGGCGGCCCTGGTGCTCCTTTCCGCTCAGCTTTTTTCCCCAACCCCAAATACCAGCCCCTTTTCTCATAAGATGTGAAAATAAAGTATGTTCCTCCCATTCAAGTACTCTTATTTTCCGAGAGTGACTAGCCTAAGAGGATGTCAATCTATGTCCCAGGGTATTGGGAATCTTCTTCAGTCAAAGTAAATTCAATGAGTTGGGTGCCTAACTCCTTTAGGCTCCTTTGAAGAACTCAATCCATATTTATTCTGAATATTCACATAGCACAGACCAAACTCCCAATATCTTACCCCAGGATTCATTAAGCTGGTATAAAATCTGGGATGGATTCTCTGCAGATAGTGTAGTCCAGGGATCAGCAACCTTTGGCACCTGGCCAGTGGTGAAAGTAACTTACAGGACTTACCGGTACTGCCGGAGTCCTGAGGGGGGCATGGCCTTATTCGGAAAGGGCATGGCCTCAACCAGAAGAGGTGGGGCCTATCAAGATTTAAAGGCCCTGGGGCACTGACTGTGCCTGGGAGCCCCAGGGCCTTTAAATCAACCTGGGGCTCCCAGCTGCAGAGGTGGCTGGGAGCCCCCGGAGCTCAGGGGCAAATTAAAGGACTCGGGGCTCTGGCCAGCACCAAGCTCCAGGCCCTTTAAATCCCCACCACAGCTGTGGATGGGATTTAAAGGGCCCGGAGCTCCCGTGGCTGCAGGTAACCCTGAGTCTTGCTGGGCTGGGGCCGCGATTTAAAGGGCCCAGAGCTCCTGCCAGTGCAGGGAGCCCCAAGCCCTTTAAATCTAGCCCCAGCCCAGCCACTGGAGCCGCAGGCAGGATTTAAAGGGCTCTGGGCTGCCTGCAGCGGCAGAGAGCTCTGCGCCCTTTAAATCCCGGCCCCAGCCTGACCGCCGGAGCCGCAGGTGGGATTCAAAGGGCTCTGGGCTGCCCGCAGCCGTGAGGAGTTCTGAGGCCTTTAAATCCGGCCCCAGTCCGGCCGCTGGAACCACGGGTGGGATTCAGAGGGCTCTGGGCTGCCTGCTGCGGTGTTTAAATCCTCACCACGGAAGCCGGTGTGGTCCGTCACGGCGTACTGGCTGTTGCCCGTATGCCGTACCGGACCACACCGGCTTACTTTCATCTCTGCACATGGCCCATCAGGGAAATCTGCTGGCAGGTCAGGACATGATCGTCCATGAGTTTGGCCGATCACAGCTCCCACTGGCCGTGGTTTGCTGCTCCAGGCCAATGGGGGCTGCAGGAAGCAGTTGCCAGCACATCCCTCAGCCCACGCCGCTTCCTACCACCCCCATTGTCCTGGAACGGTGAACTGCGGCCAGTGGGCGCTGCGATAGGACGAACCTGAGGACGCGGCAGGTAAACAACCCATCCTTGCCCGCCAGCAGATTTCCCTGATGGACCATGTGCCAAAGGTTGCTGATCCCTGGTGTAGGCAGTATTTGTTCCAACATCCTGGTCATGAATCTGGAAGTGACATTCCCCTACTATAAGAGAAAACTTACGAAGGTTTGCTTTTAGTTCACATAGAGTTTATTTGAGTAGATGGTGTCCCAAGCGGTACATACTGTACTGCACTTTTGCATCTTCTTTGTGCTTTAGCTTTGAGTCTCTCAAGTGAAAACACAAGAGACATTTTTTAACAAGACAAAAATATTTTGGGACAAATCCTTGGCCTTGGTCCAGGCCTTCTCCACCACTTTGGCAACAGCAGAGGCATAACTGGCCAGCTGAGGATTCCCAAAATCCCTCTGTTGCTTAAAACTGGTTTCGCTGGCTCCTATGCCCCCTCCCTGACCCGCTATGTAGGGCTTGTATTGGGAACATTGATGGAGTGCTGCTGCACTCTACTGATCCCTGGCCATAGCCGGCAGAAATAGTATAGGCTGCTGTAAAATATACCAGGGCTGGTGGAAACTGCCCTTGTGATCAGAGAGCTGAAAGCGGCTCCTTTGGGAGTCCATCATATAGCTGTGCCCAAAGCTTATTGAGCACAGCTGAAGACTGAGTCCTCCATATTTTGCTAAGACGAAGGCCATGCTTATAATAAAATTTTTGTAAGAATTTTGGCGGGGTCATGTCTATGGCATGTCAGAAGGATATTTCTTGAGTGGTTCATTGCCATCTACAGTAGTAACATTTGCAGTTTGGCTGTCACAAGGATCTGAAGACCAGCTGATTGGTGCCACAAGCCTGGGAAGCGGGAGAAGTGGAGTGGCGACGGCTTACTTGGGGAGGAGGCGGAGCAGAGGTGAGCTGGGGTGGGGAGCTGCCGCATGGGGACTCCACGGGGGGGGGCACAGAGTGGGGGGGGTTGGAGAGCTGCCACAGGGCTCGGGGAAGGGGGAGCGCAAGGTGGAAGTTTTGCCTAGGGTGCGAAACATCCTTGCACCCGCCCTGACTGTGGGTCACAGGGAGTAACAGGTTACAGCTGCAGCCAGGTGGCAGTGTGGTACTATTGGTTGCATGATCACTCTACGGCTCTGAGTTCAAGTCCTGATGATCCTTACAGTAACTTGTGCTGAAGGGTTTTTTGTATATGAATTGGTTTTACAATATGTGAGAAATAGTAAAATACTTCTGAGTAGGGTCTGATTCTACTGTGCTTACTCACTTTAAGTACCTTATTTTGCAAGGTGTCACATTAAAAGCAATAGGACAACTTACAAATTAAGGTGCTGTCACCTACACCCCTGTACACAATTTAAGAAGGATGGTAATAAATTGGAGAGGGTTCAGAGAAGAGCCATGAGAATGATTTAAGGATTAGAAATGTGCTGTATAGTGAGAGACACAAGGAGTTCAATCCATTGAGTTTAATAAGGAGGAGGTTAAGGGGTGACTTGATCACACTCTATAAGTATCTATCTGTGGATCAAATATTTATAATGGGCTCCCCACTCTAGCAAAGACACAACATGCCTCCCCCCAAATGCTAGTGCCCTTGGCGACTGCCTAGGTTGCCTAATGGGTTGCACCGGCCCTGCCCACAATCCACAGAGGTGAACACTACTGGACGTTCTGTCTCAAGAGATCTGACTAACAGTGGTCTTAGTGATCCCTGGTTGGCTCCTCGTCCCTATATAAATCCATGGTGTGTACCAGGAAGTGTCCAGGCAATAATGTGGATTCCTAGCTAGCTACCATGACTGAATTCTTCCATTGACCTAGATACCACCTCTCAGGGAGGTGGATTGCCTACTGCAAGGGGAGAGCACCTCCCATCACCTCAGTGTCTATGCTGAAGTGCTACAGAGGCCCAGCTGCAGCTGTGCCATTAGCATTTTAAATGTAGACCTAGCTGAAGTTTCTAAAATTGCTGGAACAAAAACCCTAATATCATAAGGGAGGATTGCTGTTACCCCATGTAATGCTTGCTTTTACAAATGGGCCTGGGATTATATTGGTTATAGATTAGAACCTAGTGGTTAAAATAAGCGTAGACACGAATCAATCCACTTTCTCAGTTTATGCAACGTGTATGGGTTGGTGGAGTGTGATGCTTCTTACACTTAAGGCTTATATCACAAGAGAAAACCAAATACTATAAAAATCTCAGTATATTAAAAGATGCCAACTCAGCCAATAATTGAGGAATAATATAACAAAATATATAATATATAAAGGTCTCTACTCTGTATAGAACACCACCAGTGCACATAGTGCTTTACTATAGGCCTGATTCTCCATTCTCTTGCACCAGTTTTATGCCAATGGATTTATACTGCTCTAAAGAGTTTTCAGTCTAGTTCAGTTGATACGTCACTTTAGCTAGGTAGGGGTTGCAGACGTTGTCAGTTAGCAGACCAGCTTTAAGCAGCTTTGCAGAAGAAGAGAGATTTAAGAAGCAATAAAGGAAAGACAAAGGAACAGCCCTAACAGAGTTCCAATTTATAGTCTATCATTCTAGCGAGGGAATTAATAGCCCCACCACCATAGCCTCAGAAATATTAAGATATCCACACAATGCCTTTGTGAGGTGGGGAAGTATTATTCCCAATTTACAGGTGGGGAACTGACGCACAGAGTGATTAAGTAACATGCCTAAGGACATACACAATAATGTCTGTGGCAGAGACAGGAGTTAAAACCCTAATCTCCTGAGTCCTGGTCTAATGCCTTAGCCACAAGACAGTGAATAACAGTGGTTAAATAATCCTGAGTTGCACAATCTTCATTGTAAATGATTTTTTAAAAATTAGAAATGTGGCTTTCAACTTAAAATAAGGATTTGAGCACATTTGAGTTATCTGTTCAGAACTCAGAAAGGCTCTCCTTGCTCTCTGGAGTCTGAAAACAAGCACCGACTTGTCCTCTCTGATATCCCTAGGTTGGAGAATCCAATCCAATCCCTACTGAAGCAACTGCAGATTCCTGTTGATAGAAAAAGAAACTGGATCTGGCCATCTGCTTGTGGTTAGCTGGCTGTGTCAGTGAGAACACCCTGCCCTCTGCTGGACAGAAGATCTGTTCTGGCTCCCTTTTATTTGCTGTCTCCAGTTGTACCTTATTTTTGTCCTCAAAGTCAGATGTTCTGGTCACAGTTTTAATTTTGATTTTTTAAAAAAATAAATTATTTGTTATCAGTTACAATGCTACTCCTTATTGTTTTATTATCTTGTGTGTGTAACTTTCTTAGTTAATTCATTTTGTCTCAAATGTTCTGCTCTAGTCTCTAAAACTTCCAGGGCTGATTAGCACTTTGAGGACATTCATGGAGCATAATTCTCCACTTTGGTTCAGCATAATCATCTTACATTCATGTTATCTGGATGTTTTATAGACAAAAGGGCTTACGTCACAGTCTTTTCTTTACACTGATTTAGGCACAGGATGAATCAATTTAATACAATGTTCCTGCAAAGCCAGCTTGTCAAGCTGACTAGAACAGAATTCAAAGACATAGATCCTGAAGTAGTTTTCCAACCCACTACAGCTCTTTATTTATTGTTTTACCCACAACATCTCTTTAGATCACTCTTGGAGAGCAAGAATGAGAAGTTTCTGGATGCCTAAGTACACCAATGGAAATGATTGAGCTGCCCTAGATCCTTTGTTCAACCACAATACAGGTGGGCTGAGCACTTAACAGAACAGATGTGCCTGTTTCAGCAAATATGCTTTTCCATGCCTTAGATTATCTAAGAATGAAAACAAACAAAGGAATAGAGGACTAATTTCTGTATATCCTCACCTGCTGTAAAACTATACCCGCCTTTTCTTTAGGAAGCAATACAGCAAAAACAGCAGGAACCAATTTAGGGCTGGCTTTATTTTATACTGCCTGTCGTTTGCAGTACAGTGACTCATGTAAAAGATTGGGAGCTTCTGACTGGTTTTGTATTGCCAGTTCAGAAAGTGAGCTCTCACAGCTGGAACTCAATTCTTTGGGATCCCTGGGACTACTGTCTTCCCGCAGGACTTTAAGCTAGCACGTGTCTTAGGCAAAGCACAAAACCCAGTCTTAATAGATTTTTTCATCCTATGGTATCTGGCGTCTGTTTAAACTTCTTGAGGCTATCTGGAGAAACCACCCATTATAGCATGAGTTCAGTTAAAAACATATTAAATGGTGCTTTCCTGTGTATCCTAGAAAGCAGGTATTATTCTGCAGCTTTATTAAAGACAACAGAAGCAGCTGCTTCAAACACAGGGCATGTGCATACCCACACATGTCCTGTTTTCTGTCTTACCTCCCCAAGTAATGTAGGTTTGATAGAAGCCAGTAGCTATCTGTTTCATTTGTACCCGTTTTAACATGAGTCATTCTCCACTCTGTACTAAGCCCAAGAGTAGAGATAAATTGACCACATTGATGTGGTTGCTAGAGTCTTACAGAGCCCCTTTATACTGTCAACACATATACATGCAAAGTAAGTTATTATCTATGTAAACACTGTTGATATTTACTCCCAAAATAAACCTGGCTTTTCAGTATGATGCCACATCACACTGCAGTAAAAAGCAACAGTACAACTAGATATATGGAGAGTCTTTCCCGCCCTCCTTTCCACAACTTAGAAATATAGGCCAAACATTTGGGTGCCACCCAATTCTGAAAATCTTTATTTATAATTCAGTTGTTTCCAACAATATTGTTCTTAAATAATTCTTTAACTCCTAACGATAAAAATAGCTGTTTGCAGTTTTGTAGCTGTGGCAGTGTTGTCTCGCTAATCAAAATATTGTTAGTCACTCTAGGGGCATGTAAATCAAGAAAACCAAACACTAAAGCCATGTAGGTTGAAAATATTGGTACTCTGCTTAGTGCACATTTAGAACTGTCAAAAAAATCAGACATTTTATGGCCTGATGAACAGCTGCCTATATTACAAAGCAATATATATATATATATATCAGGGACAGTATAAAAATAAAGAAAGATAGTGTAAGTAGCATCAATCCTATTTATTATTTATTTCTTCAAATGTACAAAATACAGCTATAGGTGCTTATCCCATGGTCTGAGAACTTATCCCCTAGGTTAAAAATACAAAATAATGCAAAAGGGCTGCCCACAAACATAGCCAACCCAACTCACAGCCTGTTCTCTCCTAAATAGCTAGTGAAAAGAGAGAAAAGATAACCTGGGTACTCTGTAAAGTCTAATAAATCCAGCTCTGGCAGACCATGAAGTTCCTGAGGAATTTGCTGTGTACAACAGGTCAAGTGCATGCTGACAGTGAATGAGGAGCCCGGGAAATTTTAATCACAAAGCTATAACCTATAGTAGCAGCTGGAGTACTCCTCCGTTGATCTCTGTTTTGTGGCGTTACAACATCCTAGCATTTTTCATGGTCTTCCGCCTAATACCCAAGGAGACAGGACGATCCCCCCGCAAAGCCTGTTCCTGCTGCTGTAGATTATAGTTGCCTCATGAACAGCCAGAAAGACAATATGGGGCCCATGTGGTGCCACAGGTTAAAATGATAATTATTTTCATTTGAAGCCATGTAAAGACATGAAAAAAATATCAATATATAAAACAGTTCTTTAGCTGTGTTCTAAGTACACATAGTAGAAGCATCCTAACTGAAGCAGTGTCAGTACTGTTAAAGAATTAAGAGGGATACACATAATTAGGAGATACTGCTTACTCAAGGGGAATGTTGGTTTTGATTATTATTTACCAAGGCTCTGGCATCTTCTAAATATACTGATTTTGTGATTATAATATCTTTCTATTAGCTCATCTGAACATAATGTACCAAATTAAAACCATCAAAAGCTGGTATTGCCCCAAGATGGCACAGTAACTTTAAATATTTAAATTTTAATTTACCCATTTCCAGCCATCTAGTCAAATGAGAAGTTTCTTTTGGGATATGTGAAAGATATACAAATGGGAGCTGTGGAAGATAAGTAAAGCTGAATATCTGCTAAGAGACAAAGTGCATGAAGTAATATTTTTATTGGGCCAATTTTGCCTGTGAGAGAGACAGGCTTCTGAGCTTATACAAAGTTCTTCTTCATATCCTGGAAACTAACTCACAGTATTACTGCTAAATACAAGGTGAAACAGGTTGTTCAGCATAAGTAGTTAACACATTGCAAGGGACAATTCAAGGTGAAATGGCCCGATACGACTGTGCCAGTCATAAGGAGGAAAGGAAAAAGTTGCTAATGGGTTATAGATTGTTGTAATAAATCATAAATCCAGTGTCTATTCAGTCCATGGTTTTTAGTGTTTAGCAAAGTTATGAATTTGGGCTCCCAGACTCGTCTTTTGAATGCATTATGCAGGTTTCCTTTGAGGATGAGGACAGATAGAGCGATTGGTTTGTGAAAAGTGCTCAGCAGTAGGTTATAGGGTCTTCTTATCTGTATCATTTTCCTGTGTGAGTTCATGAGAGAGTAGCAATTGTCTGGTTTCACCACATTGTTGTTATTGGGGCATTTAGTGCACTGGATGAGGTAGATATATCTGCAGGTTTTGCATCTGTTGTACTGTTAGGGTCTGGTACCACTTTGAGTTGGTGTGTCCTGGTCTATGGGGAACTTGTGCCCAGAGCTGGTGCAACTATTTAGGCGACCTAGGCGGTCGCCTAGGGCACTGGCATATGGGGGGGCGCCATTTTCTTTGGCAGCGACCACAGCAGCCGGAATTTAGGCAGAAGGAGCTGGGGTAGGGGAGTGTGGGGAGGGCCGCCCGCAGCAAGTAAGGGTGGGGGGGTGACACGCAGGGGAACTCCCCACCCCAGCTCACCCCTGCCCCGCCTCCTCCCCGAGCACGCCGTGGCCGCTTCACTTCTCCCACCTCCCAGGCTTGCGGCGCCTAAGCTGATTGGCGCCATAAGCCTGGGAGGCGGGACAAATGAAGCAGCCATGGCATGCTCGGGGCAGGGGCAAATTGTTTCACTTCTCCCGCCTCCCAGGCTTGTGGCGCCAATCAGCATAGGCGCCGCAAGCCTGGGAGACGGGAGAAGTGAAGCAGCGACGGCGTGCTCCATGCAAAACTGCTGATTTATTGAAAGCAAAACATTTCATGGAAACATGACAAATCTTCTAACAGAACACAGGCATGGTTTGAAACTCAACTGCCAGGCTGGTTTCCTGCCAGCTAACCTGCCTAGCTCCTCAGCAGCCTGCCTGAAGGACTATCTTGGAGTTGGGACCCCACTGCTTATAGGATCTGCCATTCCGAGGCAGCCCTGCTATGCAGACTGACCTGGAGCCAGGCTTTCAGACCCTTGGGCCTGCTTCCTGGGCTACCCAGCTCCCACAGCCTGGGGACACAGCTGCCACAGGAGTGGAGAAGTTCAGAGAGCCAGCTGGCCTGAGAATCTGTCAATCCTGGAAGCCCTGAGATCTCGGACTTGGTGACCGTTAGCATGGTGTGGCTGCCATGGAGCCAGGAATCCTGGAAGCTCAGGCAGCAGCTGACTGACATTGACATGATTCTTGTCAGTTTCACAGCTGCTGGAACACTGAGTCCAGAAACTGACCACTGCTATAAGGTGGTGGACAGCTTGACATGATATGATTCTTGTCAATTTCAGTCAGCAGTTGCCAGGGCTCCAAGGGAGCATATCTGGTTTCAGAAACACAATCTGCTGGTGTTTCCAAAACAAAATACTGTGGGACTTCAGTTCCATGAAAACTTGAAGTTTTTGCTTTTTGTCCCCATTTGTTTTCTGGAACCTTAAAAATCAGAATGGAAATTCTGTTTCCCAGCCAGCTCCAGTGGTGATGCCTATAGCTAAAGGTTGCACAACACGTCTCCTTATAGCTCCTATTTTCAGTTGCTTGTAACTTTGTCAAACTGTAACTGTTTGAGATGAAACTTTCCATGCTGGGTGTCTGCCTCCGGCTAAATTTTTCTGAGCATTTCACCTAAAATGGTTCAGCTGTTTCCAAGACCCAAATTGGGGAAAAAAAGAATTTTTTTTGTCTGTAAGCCTGTGTGACCAGCCCTCCTAGTCTGCCTCTGAGGGAGGCCACACCTCTTCACTGTCAAGCCCTTACATCACAATCAATTAGTGGGGAATTAGCAGTCTTTAGAATTCAGTCCACTAGATCTGTACTGGGCAATAGCAAGTCTATGAACCCCATCCCTCAGGCAGGGCAGGGCAGGGCATGAACAGTTAGGGCTCTGGCCTGCAGTCAGGGCAGAGTAACACAGTCTATAAGCCCAGGCCCTTAGCCAGGGTTGGGCAGCAAGCAGTTAGGGGCTCTGGCCTGCAACCAGGACAGAGTAACACAATCTCAGGGCTCAGGCAGGGTTGAGCACCAAAACACAGGCTTCCTGGCCTAATGCAGGGAGGCTGCCTCCCCGGGAGAGAGACGGTAGCAGGGGGCCTGGGCCCACCCAAATCCATCAAGTCCCAGCCTTACCCTAGCAGTGGCAGAGTGGTCTGCCGTTGGGTCAGCTGGGATCCACCCACAGCACACCGACTTAGTATCAGGCCAAGGCCCAACCAGACTGTCATCTAGTTTCCCTGGGCTACTTCCTACCTTCCAGTCTTTGATACCTCTGTGCTGTAGGTGTCTTTTGTCTCCCTGGAATTGGTGGTCAGCACCTCAGTTGGCCGAGGGCCCTGGGAGCTCTGGCCAATCCTCAGGCAGCAGCCCCAGGAGTTCCTTCTCAACATCCTCCTCCAGTCGCAAAGAAGGGTTTGTCTTCCTCAGCAGTTCCATCCCAATGAGCTGCATTGACGGCCTTTTGTACTTCCTGTCTCACCCCTCAGCTTTCAGCAGGTGTGGCTTCCCTGGTTCTGTAGCCCAAGGAGTGGGTTGTGGTCCTTCCTGGTCTGTCTCTGAAGGAGGCCATGCCTCCTCACTACATTGCCCATGTAAAAATAAACATTTTTTGCATCTTTTTTTATTGAGAAGCTTTAGCATCATCATGCTTTGGAGCAAGGACTTGATATTTGGCAGAGATGTCATTGTGGTGTCAGAGATCTGCCTTTTCCTGTCTCAGTTAAAATCTGCTAAAGTTTCTCCAAGTTATAAGCCTTCGAAATATCTCAGTTCACACATTCTAAGTACAAACTTGTTAAATTCTCGGAAGATTCCCTCTGCACTGGGCATGCTCCATCCGAAAGCTGCAGAGCTAAGCAGGACTTTCCCTGCCTCTGTTGCTCCTAATTGCTCTAGGCCACTGTGGGACCCAGGCACCAGAACTATGAGACAGTCTCTATGCAGCCTAACAAACCCCACTGACCTGTAGTAGGCTGCTTGATGGACTTCACTGCTTGATTGGTTAGAAAGGTCAGCACAGTCAGCTCTTAAGCCCAGCAGCAGTAACTGTGGCTGAAAACATTTGCCAATGGCTGTGATAGTTCCTGTCCCTGCTTGTTCCCAGTCTTGTCTCTGCCTTGCCTAACTCCAGGTAACCCAGTTCTGATGCTCCACTCTGATTCCTGATCTCAGACTTTGGTTCAGACCCTTGGTTCTGGTATCTGTCCTCTGACTCTCCCTCTCCTGGTTACTGACTCCTTTTCTGACTATTACACATGAGCACCAATGTCCAGATCACTGACACCCTCGTGTGTGTGCTTTATGATACAATCTTTAATTACAGAATCCCATACTATTTTTTCCCCACAGAATCCCAGACTCATTCAGTGCACAGGATGGCCCTGCTCTGGGGATGACTCACGGCTGTGTAAATGATTATATAGTTATTTACTGCATAGTATGTGCCTGTGGAGGTCACAATAGGCATATTTTAACAAATAATAAATGTAATAGTACATATTATTGGTTCTGAGTTATGCTGAGAAGATCAGCAAAGTAAATAAGAACTCGAAATGGATTTTCAAATTGGTTGAATAAAGGGATAAGTTGGATAAGAAAAATTCTGAACAAAACAGAACTCTAGTGTAGCTCACTACTGTCTATTTGGATTTCATTCTGTGATGTGCTTGCAGATATCTGTGTCAATGCCCAAAGTATTTCACTGACAGCATGAAAATATCTTGCTACTGCAAGGACCAAAATCATTAACTGTGAATCCTTTGTATCTGACAGTATGTTATTTATGGTAAGCAGGTAAGTACAGAGGTGTTTCCAAAGGATTCCAGGCAAAACAGTGTGATGGAGAGATCTGTCAGGAAATTTGCTTGTCATGCCCAGCTGTGACGGTGCTGCCCAAGGTCACTCAATCAAGGTGAACTGCAAACGAAACAGAGCAGACAAATCCCAAATGCTGGTGGTTATTCTACTACTTAGATTTACCAAGCCAGCACAAAAGAGCTTCTATAGTACCTCATTGGTTACTTAGAAGTTTAAACCACGCAGTTCCCTTAAAGTGCCCAGCCTCAGGCCTCTGTCCAGACACACCTGTTAAACATATGATGATGGTTTCTGAAAATCTTATCTCATCATATAAAAGAAAAGGTTCTTCCAATCCCAAAGGATCAGCCACATACCCAGGTCCAATTATAACTTAGATCTTACCCAAAATAACATGCTATAGCGCACATATTCTTATTAACTAAGCTAAAAAATTTATTAGAAAGAAAAGAGAGACAGTGTTGGTTAAAAGATCAATACACATACAGACTTGAATTCAATTCTTGAGGTTCAGATACATAGTAGAGGTGAGCTTGTAGTTGCCAAAAGTCCTCTTTTAGAAATAGTCTATAGGTTATAGTCCAATTTCCATATTCAGAGTGACTCCAGTCACTGACTGGGGATCTCAATCCTTGTGGCTTAAGGTTTCCCCCTCTTGAAACCCAAAGCAGATCTGAGACGAAGAAGGATCGTGTCCAAGGCTCTTTATACATTTCCAGCAGCCTTTCGGCCTGAGAAAACAATAGGCTTAACTCCTTCTCCCAAACATCCTGGCAATTAGCACAGAGTAATTTATCCATTAAACATAACCTTCAAAGAGACACATAGACAATAATACTATTTCACTCAAGTATCATCTTAAATGCTAATATTCCTTTTTTGATCTTTGAATTTAAACTATAGCAATAGACAAGACTTGTTTGCTTACATCATAAGACCTGACAATGCAGACTTGCATTTCTACCTTCTACCTCTAACAATGCAGACTTGCATTTCAAAGCTCTATTCATTTACATATCTTGCTAACCAGTTCTTAAGGTTCACTCACCACCACCCTCCAAGCCCCTTTTTGGCAAACTGGGCATTTGTCTCGTTTGCTCTTGCCAACTGGTGATCAGTTGGCAAGAGCAAACAGGACAAATACCCAGTTTGCCAAAAAAGTTGGAGTGTCCAGGGCCAAAAAGGGAGATATGGTCACCCTGAGCCAGGGGTCCCCAAACTTTTTCGGTCATACCCCTGCTCCCACTAGTTCACGATCTCCTGGGAGCCAAGGCCAGCAGTGGGGCCAGAGAAGGGAGCAGGAGCTGGAGGGCTGTGGTTGGGAGCGGGACTGGGATGTGGCTGGAGCCATGGCCAGGAGAAGAGCCGAGGCTGGGAGTAGAGCCGTGGCTGGGGGCAGGGCTGCAGCGGGGCCAGAGTGGGGCTGGAGGCACAGCAGGTCTGGTTGGTGCTCCCTGTCCACCCCCTGTGGGGGGCTAACCCTGGCCCTGCTGTTTCCCCCGAGCATTCCTACATGCCCCCTTAGGGTGGTGTGCCCCACAGTTTGGGGACCACTGTCCTCAGCTATGGTAAGAGCCACCCAGGAAGCCAGGGCAGCTATGGGGAGCCCCAGGCCTTCCACCTGCCCTGAGTGGGGTGCTGAGGTGCCTGATGGCAGTCCCCAGCCTGTGTCCCTGCCCCCAAGGGCAGGTGGAGGGTCCAGGGTTCTGCACAGCAGCCCAGGCTCCCTGGGCAGCTCTTACCATGGCCTGGCTTCTGGTCAGGTCAGGGGCTAGGGCCTTGGTGGAAGGGGAGAAGCAGGGGGTGGGGTGACTGGGTACATGTCACCTCAGGATGGGATGCAGAGATAAAATTTCTAGACACATTAAATGTCTGCTTCTTGGAGCAGCTAGTCCTGGAACCCACAAGGGGAAAGGAAATTCTTTATTTAGTCCTAAGGGGAGCACAGGATCTGATCCAAGAGGTTCATATAGCTGAACTGCTTGCTATTAGCATCCATAATGTATTTAAATTTAAACATCCTTAAATGCTGGAATGAGGGGGAATGCCAAAGAAACTCACCATAGTACCATTTAACTGCTAAAAGGGGAACTACATAAAAGCAAGGGAGCTAAGGAAATGTAAAATAAAATGAACAGTCACAAGAGTGAAATGCCTGCAAGCTGCCTATAAACTTTTTAAACACAGTGTAATAGATGCTGAAATTAAAAGTATTTGAAAAAAAAGTAAGAAGACCAAAACAATGCCACTCGGACTAAATAACAGAATAGAAGAGGCAGCTGGAGGCAAAAAAGCATCCTCTAAAAATTGGAAGTGAAATCCTACTGAGGAAAATAGAAAGGAACATAAATTCTGGCAAGTTAAGCGTAAGAGTATAATTAGGCAGGCCAAGAAAGAATTTGAGGAGCAACTAGCAAAAGACCAGGCCGGTTTGTTTACCTGCTGCATCCGCAGGCCTAGCCAATCGCGGCTCCCACGGCTGCAATTCGCTGCTCTAGGCCAATGGGAGCTGCTGGAAGTGGCGGCCAGCACATCCCTCGGCCCACGCCACTTCCTGCTGCTCCCATTGGCCTAGAGCAGCGAACCGTGACCAGTGGGACCCACAATTGGCCAAACCTGTGGACATGGCAGGTAAACAAACTGGCCCGGCCTGCCAGGGGCTTTCCCTAAACGAGCGGAGTCCCAGGTTTGGGAAACACTGACATAGACAGATGTCCAGACACAATTAGCAGATTTAGAGTAGAAGTTTTTGCCTTTTTTTTAAAAAAAAATATAAGCAAAGAAGTTAGTGATCTTAGGCCATCTGCCGAGCCATTTTCATCTGGCAATTTACAACATCTCCTGATAAAGTGGGTCTTGAGGAAGGATTTAAAGGAGGAACGAGCAGGAGGACTGAGCAGGAGGTTTATGGATTAGTCTGGGGAGGGTGTTTCAGGAGTAAAAGGCAATGCTGAAGAAAGCATAGGGACGTCTGTGGGAGAAGTGCCAGCAGACTCCTAGATAAAGCCCACATCAGCTCTATTATCAAACAATTCCACTGGCTACCCTTTCATTTTAGAAATCAGTTTAAAATTGCCCTTGTTTTCTTAAACCTTCTGAGACTTGTTTCAGCCACCCTTACGGACCTTGTCTACCTTTAATCCCTTCCTTGCTCTTCCACTTGTCTAGCCCTGGCCCCTCTCTGTCGCTACATACAATCTCACAACTGTTAGATTGAAACCCTTTTCAGCTCTTGTTATCAGACTCTTCTTTCCCCTTCCTCACAACTTCTAAATTATCATTTGTTTTCAGGTTTCATCTCAAGACATTTTTTTCCCATGCCTATACTTCCCTCTGCCGTTGCTTTTTATTTTAGCTTTGTAGTTGTATCATTTAACTCTGTAAAGTATTTTGAGATACACTTGTACAATGTTATACACCAATACTTTTTTATTTTGCTTTCCATTATACCACTGCAAATCTAAAGTAATTCCACCAAATTTAGCTGAGTTACACCAGTGTAAGTGAGGTCAGGTTCAGGCCCACTGGTATTCAGAATGTTGAGAAAGATCAGAAGCAATAATCTGGGCCCGGATTCTGCCATCATTACGCATGGTGAGTATTACTTTATTTGGCAAGTAACCCCATTGCAATCAAGGTAGCTATTTCTCAAACTTCTCAACCTCCTGAACACAATGAAATTGAATGTGAGCTTACTTTCATGGGTGTAGAGCTCAGCTGAAATCAGAGGAACCACTCCAGATTTACCACAGTGTGACAGAGCAGAATCAGGTCAGAAACATGCAGTGAGGGCTTCCATGAAGCACAGCAAAGGGCTTAAATTCAGAGCAGTCATTTTTGTCAAGTGTATAGTCACTTCTGTGGTTACTCTATTGATGATTAACGTTTTGCGAGTGACTTACTACAATAAATGTGCATCATGTGTTGGTTTGGCTTTATGCAGTTATTTTTGTTTTTCTATAAATATGAAAGGACTCCTGAATGGGCAACAATATTTTTCATGTCACTGAACAGTTAGTTTGTTCAAAACTAGAAGCCTGAGTGTACCTTCCCCATGGGCTTTCACAGTCTCTTCCTGCCTGGCTGATACTCACAGTGTCTCCCCAGGTTCTCTCTTCCACTCTTTTTATGTCCTGGGAAGGAGGAACCCACTTACACCTTTACCACTCAGAAGGAATGTACTGCAGTCACTACTGTGGAACTAGGGTTGCCACCATCCAGGTTTTACCCAAGCAGTCTGGGTTTGGGCTTCTGTATCTGGGCACTATTTATGGTTTTACCCAGAAGGTCCAGTTGAAAAAAGGCCCTGGCAACCATAAATGGCACCCAAACCAAAAGTCCAGTTACCATGAGATGGGGGGTGATGCCCGGTCATTAACCTGAACCAGCCCCTGATCAACCAAGGCCACCTCCTACCTCCAGGCAGGCTCCTTGAGAGAATCCAGGAAGTGAGGGGGGAGGGAGGGAGAGGAGCAAGCAAAGGAATGGGGCCTTGGGGAGAAGAGGTGGAGCTGTGGCAGGGCCTTGGGGTCTGGGTGCCAGCAATCAGAAAGGTGGCAACCCTATGTGGGACTGACTTGCTGGTAAATGTGGAACACTGGCAGAAGAACAGTTTCAATTTTCCTTCTTGACACCCTGCTATGACAAAGCACTTAAGCCCTGGCCTTGCTTTCTCAGTCTTGGTTTCTTAAGTGTTAGATAATTGAGTTCCTGTGTGTCTTTCTGATGATTCTCCTGTAGGGTTTTGAGGGTTTTTTTGTTTTGTTTTTTTAGTGGAGAAACAATTTCAAAAAATTCAAAGTGGTTACAGAGATTTAATAACTTGCATTAGGGGTATATAACTCTCCATATATTTTCAAGGCACATATTACATAGGTCATCCATACTGGAAGGCACTAAAGAGAATTTTAAAGAGATGTTATTGTTTAATTCAACTGGAAAGAGTGCCCAAGGGATCCAGACAATTAACTCTATCTTCCCCCTGAAGTCTTAAACCAACTCTGCTGAATTAAAATAGATGCACTATAAATCTTCTTTGCCAAACAAAGAATGCTTCAGCAAGCAATAAACCTGGCCCTCCAAACACATATCTCCTTAAACATGACCAAGATAGAACTCCTCTAAATACCAGTGGGAACCAGAGGAAACTAAATGTACAAAACTAGGTACTGACAGTGCAAAGATGTGATGACTTCTTCAGAAGGCTGATAAGCTAGATTAAACAATGTTTAAAAACAAACAATTATTAACCAACTGAACTTGTGGTGGTTGTCACTTTAAAAAGTAATTGTTGGGCACAACTTTAACAATGAAGCATATGTAGAAGTCATTAAAAATTTCCTTGAGCAAAATAACACCCTTAATGTCAAATCTGGACAATTTTATCCCAGCTAGACAAGCCAGAAATAGAAGGCACCTTGAGGCTGATATCATTAATAAACTTAGTAATATTGCCCACTAAACTTTACCCCCCCAAAACAACCACTAAACTAAGCAGGCCAGATAGGAACAATCCATCAAGGAAATGTATTTAAACAGTATCAAGTTCCTAATTATCCTACTTTCAGAGATGCACTATAACATTCTATTTGTCTTCTCCGCCATTGCTGCTGGAATATCAGTTGACTGGAGGGATGAGGAGTTCATTTCACCATCTCTAAATGGTAGATAAATGAGCCTTTTAAAACATTTTGGTTCTAAACCTGGAGATGCCTCTATTTCTCCTAATAACATGAGTTACCGGAGCCATTTTAGCAAGAAGGGTATTTATCTAGTTTGCCAGGCTTCCTGACTCCAACTGAACATCCTAAAGCATCATTCTTTTTGTTTGTTTGTTTGTTCGTTTCCAAGATGATTTCACTGTGAACCCCTGTGTATTACAGTTCGTATTTGGTGAAGCTGCCCAATTCAAATTAAGCAACATTTTCAGGCTATATGCCTAATCCTGCAAGGTGCTAAGTAGCCTCAATTGCTTAAAAGCAAGCATAAATCCCAACCCAGTATACTAGCCACAAAAAAATTATTCCAACTGTGCATTTTATTTGAGGTAGTTAGTTTCTTTCAATATGTTTAGTGACAGAAGAAAGTATAAAAGTAAGTAAGAGCCATCACAACTGGCACTAACTGGCAACTTTCATGGTAGTCTCAGTAGAGGCCAAGGAATGAATGAATGAATAGCAAAGAGACATACAGTACAAAGTTCCTACTATTGTGAAACTTACCCTCAATGCAGGTGTTTGATGTCCTGTATTAACTCTGGCAACACTTCTATATGGCCATTTGTATAAAGTTGTTGATATGGAGACCAATCTATCCTTGCCCCCCTAGAGATGCCTGTTGGTCAGGAATGAGGCACACTACTGGGGCAGTTTGGGGAAATGTGTATGTTCACTGCTTGTGCTGTAGCTATTCTATTTTGTGACTCTGGCAACTTTCATAACATCTATATTCACACAAATATTTCTATATTCTATATTCTATATTCACACAGATATTTCCTGTGATACAAGTTGTGATGCTCATTTGAATGCCCTGGCAGATTTGTATATGAGCAACAACACCCAAACTACTTCAAACTAGAGCTACAGAACACAGGAATGCAACATAGAGGAATGACAAAAAATCCCCTGTAGCCAGGCACATTGGAAACTGCGTGCATCATCTATTATCTGTGCTATTCACACCTATTAAGCATGTGCCAAAATAAAAGAAATACTTTTCAATCTGTCAAGGTTGTGAAACTAGATTTTAACATGTGTGACAAAGACCCAAAATAAGAGGCAGAATGAAAAATAACAGAGAAAGGACCTCAAAATTACATGGGTTGAATGTATTTAATATGCATTCAACCCATGTATTTAATATGCATTCAACCCATGTATTTAATATGCATTCAACCCAAGTAATATGAAGTTTTCTGCAAATTCAGCATCAATAATCAGCCTTCTTAATGTCAGTAGTCTCAGTAATAAATGGTCAGATAACACTGGATCTCTGTGGAATAAAGGTAAAAATAGAGGAAACTTGCATAAGTTGTCTTTCAGTAATTTGAAATTGTTTCATACCCTTGTGACAGGCTGGAGACCACATAATCATGCATAGGCGGGTAGGGCCATCCCTCTGCATCTGAGGGGGGCTGCGCCTCCTAGCAATTTGGGTATGCTAAAGCCTTCTCTAAGAAGAACAAGCGTGGGGGAATTAGTGATTCAAAAAGGAGTCCATCCTTCAAGCAGGGCAGGCCATACACAGTCTGGGCTCTGGCTGATGACCAGGGCAGGGTGCAGCTATCTATTCACCCAGCTCTTAGGCAGGGCAGGGCAGCCACAAGTTAAGGCTCTGACCTGTAATCAGGAAGAGCTGTCATACCAGTCAAGTGCAGGGGCTTAGGTAGGGGGTTGAGCACCACACAGTCTCGGGGGCTCAGATGTGGGGTGAGTGCCACATGCAGTCTATTGGGGTTAAGCAAGGGGTTGAGCTGAAGAGCACAGGCCTCCTGGCCTACAGAGGGAGAGTACTGCCACCCCAGGGGTTGGGTGGCAGGGGGGATGCAGGCCCGCTCAACTCCACCATGTCCCAACCCAGGGCCCTATCAGTGGCAGAGCAGTCTACCACTAGGTCAGCGTGGATCTGTTCGCAACACATTGACCTGGTTTCAGGCTCGCTCTTCACCAAACTACTGCCTGGTTCCCCTGGGTTGCTTCCTTCTCTCCCCCTTGGACTTACCTGGATGCAGGAGTCATCCTCAATATCCTCTGAGTAGACTGCCAAGGTTAGAGGTAGCAGCTTCTCTGCCTCAAAAGCGTTGGGGCTCCCTGGAAGCTCACGCTAGTCCCTGGGGGAATAGCAGTTCTCTTTGGTGCTTGCCTCCAACATCAGGGAAGACACATCTATCAGTTTCAGTGGCTTCTTCCCAAATGAGCAGCTGGGCCAGCCTTTTATATTTTGGCTTCCTGTCCCACCCCTTTGCTTCTGGTGCATGGATCATGACCCTCCTGGCTCCTCTCACCTGGTGGCCTTTGGCATTCGCCACACAGATGACATGCCTTTGCAAAAGTGAGTGGAATCCTAATTTGGCTCCTCAGAGCAAAATAAAGATCTCACCAGAACTGTGAAAGGAGCTTTTATCGTCATCTGAATTTAGGGTGACCAGACGTCCCGATTTTATCCGGACTGTCCTGATATTTGCTTGTTTGTCCTGCGTCCTGACCGATGTTCGGTGGGACACTGGACAAACAAGCAATTTTGCCCTCTGCTCCCACGCAGAGGCGGAGCCCGGAGGGTCTCTCGCTCCCTGACTCCGCTCCCTCTTTCCCCCATTGGATCCCTCCCCAAATCCCTGCCCTGGCCCCGCCCCCAGACCCGCCCCCTCACGGCCCCATTGGATCCCTCCCCAAATCCCTGCCTCTTCCCCAAGCACACTGCATTCCTCCTCCCTCCCGGGCTTGTGCCGATCAGCTGTATGGCGGCGCTAGCGCTGGAATGAGGCCCGGGGAATGCAGCGGAGTGCAGTGTGAGTGAGTCCGGCCTGGCCCTGAGCTCAGGCAGGAGGGCGGGGCGGTACCTGAAGGGGCAGCCCCGGGTCCAGCCTGGGGAACCGTCTCCCTGTATGCACCCATGGATGGGGGAGGGGGAGCAGCAGCTGCTCACGCGGGGACTCCAACGGGGCTTCACCTCCCGCCGCGTGGAGGCAGCAGCAGCCCCATTGGTTCCCCTGCGGGACCTGAGCGGAACGGGGAGGCTGGGGCCTGCTGCCCCCACTCCAGGGCCGCCCGCAGTGCTCTGCGGGACAGCTGGGCTTGGGCTGGGCCCGGGCACACTCGGGGTGACAGGATTGTGCCGCTCCACAGGGCAGGCTGTAGGGAAACCCCGCCCCGGGGCGGAGGCAGCAGCAGCCCCATTCGTTCTCCTGCAGGACCTGAGTGGGACTGGGGGGTTGGGGCCTGTTGCCCCAACTCCAGGGCCGCCCACGGGATTGCACCAGCTGGGCACCTTCCCCTACGGGGGGAGGTGGAGACGAGGTGAGCTGGTGCGGAGGGAGGGCGCTCTGGCGGCTTTTTTTTTTTCTCTGCCGTGCCTATAACAAGTT
>NC_133769.1:74433068-74498402 GCF_003597395.2 Chelonoidis abingdonii | reverse complement strand
TACTTTGTAAGCAACCTACAAAGCACCCTCCGACACTCTTTAGCCCTTGCTAAAGAAAACCTAAAGGATGCTCAGGAAGAGCAAAAGGCCTGGTATGATAAACATTCCAGAGAACGGTCCTTTAAAGTAGGGGACCAAGTCATGGTCTTAAAGGTGCTCCAGGCTCATAAAATGGAAGCGTCGTGGGAAGGACCATTCACGGTCCCGGAGCACCTAGGAGCTGTTACCTATCTCATAGCATTCCCCACCTCCAACATCCCTATATTTCAGTTTTGTCATCTGGTCACCCTATCTGAATGAATGGAAAAACATCTGTGAAATCGAATCAAATATGGCATCAGACTATTTATTACAAAATCCCCACAGCATTAAATGGATAACAACACTGAACAGAGACATTTGTTTTATGTTCTGTTTTCAGTAATTGTTTGCCCCAGGCCAAGCAACTACAGGATAAGTGTACTTCACTCTACTTTTCAAGGAAGTACAAAGGGTTTTCTTAAAATAGCAACATAGGAATTGGAAGTTTCGCTCTCTTATCAACGGCTCCATCTGGTAAAGAACTTTGATTAATTACTTGGCATGATTCTTTTTGACCTCTGTGATGGTTTGGGCAGGAAATATGTCTGTATACAACTTACAAATTCCATTTTGGTTTTATGAACAACCTGTTTTCTTACAACTTATGACTGTCTTCTTCCTGTGCTTCTTGTGTTAAGTAAACAGGGGAGTGGTCCCAACATATCAATCTATGAATAAGTCAATCATTAAAGACTATCAGCATCTGAACAGCTCTTATCTAGGAAGAACAAAGGCGTGACTGCATCCTAGAAAAAAGCCAATAAAAGGTATTACTTTACAGACCTTGTATCTGTTTTCTTCTAAGGTTATGTCTACGCTAGAGAGTTTACAGCTGTACGGTACTGATGCAGCTGCGCCACTGTAAGATCTCTCGTGTAGCTGCTCTCTGCTGACAAGAGAGAGCTCTCCTGTTAACGTGACTAATCAACCCTCAACAAGCAGTGGTAGTTATGTTGCAGGGGGCAACAGTTGGAGTTCGTTTGCCCGGTGTGCGTATCCCAATGACTACACCGGCGTGGAGGAGCAAATCTCTTTATTTGATATCAAATAAGGTGCAGGAGATACAAATCTCAAATCATGCACCCATCACTAGCCTTTGCCATGTCTTTTATACCCTACTTGTTTACAGAGATTTCCACAGGTGCTACAATTCATCATTTACAATTCATTAACTACCGGATCCTTTAATTAACTGTATCTCTACCCAGACTACTGACCCCCCCCCCTTGATCGATTACATCTTGTAACCATGAACAAAAGAACAAAAGAAAATAATAAATGCTCACATGTACTCATGTGCTAGCTAGCAGGCCTAAGAATGTAAATTCGGACCCCACTCCATATTGCCCCTAGTTACTGGAGCTTGTCTTCCCTCCCCCCCAACATCCCCCCTTTGGAATACTCAAAAAGGCCTTTGCTAGTTGTTCTCATACTCATTGAATAAGTTGAAGGGTAAGCCAACCTATGCTGGCAACGAGACCGCCCTAAGGGGGTTACATCAGGGCTCTGCGGGAACGGGGCGCACAAAGCTTACGGAGGGCTCTTAAACAAGCAATCAGAAATGAGTGGTGACCAGGCACAGCATTAGCCCTGTGAGGGGAAGATGCACAAAGCCCCCTCCTATTCCTCCCAGGTTGGGCAACCAACTCCAGAGGGAGTCAACGTGGTAGGTTCCCTTTTTTTTTGGGCCTTCACTGCTCAAAGCCTGTTGGCCAACAGGATGTGTTTGTTACTGTCGGTGCATTTTCGTGGGACATAAGTAAACATTTCAGCCCCGTATAAGGCGCACACCCGCCCTGGGAAGCGCACACCTCCACCCAGAAGTGTCACGTATGTCTTCCTGATCAGAGATCATATGGTATTTCTGATGCGTCGGTAAGGGCAGTGGGCAGTTGGTACTCAAGATCCACTCCGAATGGCCATCAGCGGCGTCATGCAGAAATTCCGAATTCCTAAACATACTAGATTCCACTGCAATGCCTTCCCAGCCTCAGTGATATTTAATACCATTTTTCCTTTGGTTGTAGTACTATAATACACCTGTTATTTAACTATTCTCATGGTACTTTCAAAAGGCATCGACATTAAAAGCATAGGGGGGGGTTACATTATTAGTCACTCTCCCCAGACACAGGGATTGCAGCCTATAGAATAAACCGCCAAACTCCAAACAATACACATTCCCAAGCATGGTCCACAAATGTCCCTTTCTAGTCAGGAATATCCTGGACTTTGGCAATTTCAGTGACAGGTGCGTCAGGGGCTCTGGCTTCCACAAGGCCAGTGTTGGAGTCAGCAGGACTCAAAAAGGGCCGGTTTCAGATGGAGCAGCAGTCTTTCGGGGTGGACCTTTGCATCAATCCATTCTGGTTCAAGATGCAGGGCTTGCTAGGGTCTTTGGGTTAGCGCTTTCCTTACTGTGAGAAAAGAAACCTAACACATTTCATTAGTGCCTGGCAGTGTTTTGCAGATCTCATAGCTGCGTGATCTCTCTCTTTCTGGACCAAGCTGAATTTCAAATTAACCCATTCCTTTCCTCAATAGACAAGTTTGCTCATGCTGTGTCATGGTTTTTTTTGTTTGTTTGTTTGTTTGTTTGTGATTAAACGCTCCTCTTAGATATATGATCTTATCTAGATTGAAGTACCTTCTAGTGAGCATTGTTTAGGTGGATTTTCACGCGTGTAAATGTTCCTATTCTCTAAATACCTGCAGGTCGTTGAACCATAATGTACATACATGTAAAATGCTGGGGTACCCTTAGGGGGTGAGGTGGAATCTTTAGACTGTCCCCCACCCATTTTCCACTTACACACACAGGGAGGGTGCCCTGTCCGCGCTAGCAGCTCATACACTAAGGATTTTTCCCTACAGGGTACTCACACAGGAGAGGCTAACGAGGATGGCCACGACCCTCCTACACCTCCCTTCAGCAAAGAGCGTCGGCTAGTCTCTGGGAGGCAGCGCCACTTACTCTTGATTGCATCCAGTGAGATGATCAGACTGTCAGTAGCCCACACGGAAAGAAAAGGGGAAGGGAAGATGGGTACATACACTCCTAGACCCAGGTAGCTTCCTCACCGGACGATGCCAGGCCGAGTCAGCCCACAATGGGTCGGACCTCCTAAAGATCCACTAGTTACCGGGCTTGCGTTAGAGTAGTCCTGGTCACAAGCTTTTCCTTCACAGGGTACTCTGGGCGTCTTCCGGTAACAGTCACTCACACTGGCCTCCAGTACCATTCTGCATCTGATCTTGCTTCTTAGCTACAACAGGGAGAGAGTGCACTAGGACATAGGGTCTCCCCTTTCTAGATAGGTCCCTCCTTTCTCCCTGCACTATCCCTAACCTGCTTTTGAATCCTTGCACTCCGCCAGACAGGGGGAAGAACAGGAGCCAGGGTGGGGGATTTTTACAAGAGCTCTCCATACAAACAGCTTCAGAAGCTACCCGTTCACTGACAAAACAGGAGTCATTGGAGGATCGTGTTATAATTAAGTGCCAGTCTACTGTACAAAACTTTTTCTGTTTACTCTGAGTCATCGGATCCGATCCAAACACCTTCCAATTCACTAGAATGCATTCTAAGGGTGTACACTGTACCTGGCGCCCCATACCATGCCCTTGACCCATTATATGACACTCTATCGTCTAATGGGAATTACAACAACTGGGCGTCCCCAGCCTCAGGCCTAAGTCCACACCACTGGACTGTTCCTACCTTATCCAAGGGACCGGTTCCTCACCGTCGCCCGCAACTACTTCTCCACTACTCAAGCGCGTTGCACCGTTGTGCCTCCCGGGGTCGACCGTACCAGACTTCGCTGAGGCCCCCAATGAAATCACCGGTGCGCGCTGGGCATCAGCGACTGTCTCAATCCGTCGGCCTCCGGAGAGGGTCCGGGCAAGGCTAATTTTTCAGCCTCAGACCTCCTGCCTGGCTCGCCAAAGCTGTTGCAGGGGGCAACAGTTGGGGTTCGTTTGCCCGGTGTGCGTATCCCAATGACTACACCGGAGTGGAGGAGCAAATCTCTTTATCTGATATCAGCGGGAGAAGCTGTGCACACTACCACTTATGCCGGCATAATTTACCACTCCCCTGAACGACATGCGTTTTGCTGACATAAGTAGTAGTGTAGATATAGCATAAAATCATTAATAAAAGCAGAAGGCTAAGAACTGATCCCTTTAGAAATACCGTTCAATGATAATTCTACATTTACAGTTACATTTTTACACCTGTTAATTAGCCAGATTTTAATCCACTGAATGTGTGCCATGTTAGTTTTATAACATTCTGGTTTTTTAATCAAAATGTCATCTGGTACCAAGAAATCTAACTTACCTTAACACTCTTACTTTTATGAGCCAAACCTGTGATCTCATCAAAAAAAGATATCTGGTTAGTTTTGCAGGGTCTGTTTTCCACAAACAATTGTTGATTGGCATTAATTATATTATGCTCCTTTGATTCTTTATCAATTGAGTCCCACATCAGCCATTACATTATCTTGCCCAGGACTGATGTCAGACTGACAGACGTGTATACCTATCCCACTCACCCTTTTTAAATATTGGCACATTAGCTTTTTTCCAGTCTTCTGGAACTTCCCCAAGTTTCCAATATTTATTCCAAATCAACATTAATGATCCAGGGAGAGGCTCAGCCAGCTATTTTAAAACTTTTAGATGCAAGTTATTGGGACCCATTGATTTTAAAATGGCTAAAATAAGTTACTGCTCTTTAACATCTTGTTGAGATACTAATGGAATAGAAGGAGTACTATCATCAGCATGTGATGAGACTACATTTGTTTTTTTTCCATAAGATAGAAATATTTATTGAACACTTATGCCTTTTCTATTTTAATATTGATTATTCTACTATTTATATCTAGTAATGGACCAGTATCATTGTCAGGATTCTTTTTGTTCCTAAAATACTTAAAGGAAACTTTTTCTTATTGTCCTTATCTCTGCTGGCCATAGATTTCTCCTTATGACTCTTTGCTTCCCTCATCAATTTCTATAATTCCTAGCTTCTGATTTATAGTACTACCAACTTCTTTTTCTTCCTTTATTTTTTTATATATATTTATTTTTGTAGCTGTCTGCACTTCCCTTCTAAACCAGATTGGTTTTTTTTTAACCAATGTGGCCTTCTTACTTAATTGTGGGATTGTGGCTGTTTAGGCATTTAGTAAAATGTTCTTAAACAATTCCCAATTGTGATTCACATTTTTCTGATTAAATTATTCCTCCCAGCTGATTTGGCTCATTGTTTTCAGCCTTGTGAAACTGCCAGACCTGACTAGACCAGTGGACCATCTAGTCCAGTGTCCTATCTCTGACAATTCCACCTTATTCTGAAGCATCTGGTACTGGCAAGAGTTATGAAACAACCTGACTATATGGATTGTTTTTTCTACTTCTTGGTAGTTAAAAGTTGGTTTATGGTCTGAAACATGAGTGTTTATATCCCTTATAAATGTTTTATATTATTCTATATAACTGAGCATGTTCTCATAATCCATTTGCCCACAACAACAAACACTAATACAAAGAATTCTGAGAAAGTGAGCTATAAAGATATGCAGTCCACCAACCAAGCAACAGGAGATGCAGGTGCACTCAGTATCTCTGTTGCCGAGCACTTCCTCTCAGCAGGATTATCCAATTAAATACCTACTGGAACAGCTAAATATAATCTGACAAAGTGCAGTCTACTATACATGAGAAATTTGAAGCTCTGCACACAAAAATGGGGAGTTTTGCTACAAAAGCTAATTGCACTTGACAAGAAAATGGGGGCAACAGAGAAACATGTGGAGATGAAAATTGTCTCCCAGGACAACATGGCAGTTGACGGAGTGAATATTAAAAAGTAGTTGTCAGACCGGAGCAAACTGCAGATTGCAGAAAGGAACCGGCTCAGGCATAAGAATATCTTAATGCAGAGAGTGCCTGACGATAAAGACCTATTCGACCTGGTGTCTGTTTGAATCCCAAATTTCATCACATCCTAGATAATCAAAAATGATGCCATGGAGTAGGGATACCACATTAGACCGAAGGAAAAGCAGAGCCAGATGAAGGGGCAATGCTGTCTTATAGCATTCTCAGATGCTGATGCCTGCAATAGAGGATCTTAGCAACTGAGCTGTCTGTAGAATAAAAAGTGACCTAGAGTGAAGGAATTTTCCATATTCATTTTCTTGCACCTTAGGCTATGTCTACACTAGAGACCTTACAGCAGCACAGCTGTACTGATACAGACGCACCCCTGTAAGATCTCCCGGGTAGCCACTGTATGCCTGTGGGAGAGAGCTTTCCCATGAACATAATTAAATCACTCCCAACACACAGCAGTAGCTATGCTGGGAGAGCGTCTGCCGCTGACATAATGCTGTACACACCAATGCATCTGCCGGTGTAATTTTTGTTGCGCGGGGTGTGTGTGTGTGTGTGTGTTTTTCACACCCCTGAGTGACATAAGTTATACCAACAGAAGTGCTAGTGTAGACATAGCCTCTGACAACACACAGAAGAAAACAATTAAATATTCCCAAAAACAATTCCGTAAAGATAACATTATAAGTCAGGAGAAATGGAAGATAATGGCATTACTTGTGATTCACACGGGTAGAAATCGGAGAAGACTCAGACCTAGTGTCTGCAACACAGCTCTCTGGACCAAATTCTACTTTCAATTACTCCCATACAACCATACTGACTTAAGATCAGAATTTGGGCCCAGAGTTTCTCATGAAGATTATCCCTTAAGCATGAGTTATGTACATGGAATCACATTATACACTGGTCCATGATGTCAGAACTGAGCAAATCTTTTCTGAACAGAACACAACTCAGCGGGGCACCACTGGCAACCCTAACCCTCCTGTTGTTATTACTTATTATCATAGCACCTAGGAGCCCCAGTCATGGGCCAGGACCCCTTTGTGCTAGGCACTGTACAAATAGAGATAAGATAGAACCTAGGAAGGCTGAGTCCCCTGCTGTCTATAAAATAGTAATATTAACCATTCACAGAACATGTTAGCTTATGGAGTAAGTCTGTGGTATGGCTCAAAATACTACAGTGATGAGCATCCTACAAAAGCTTGTAATCACTAGACATTTTTTCAAATAATACTTTAGATAGCCAATAAAAGTAATAATTCTGGAAGTAATATGTGCTTTAATTAAAACCTGTCATTCTGCAGATGAGAATACCTCTCTTTGATTAGTTAAAGCACATGGTAGGGATCAAATGTATCATTGATGTAAGCTGGGTGCAGTTCCATGGGCTTCAATCAGAACCTGCCCACTTATGCCAGCTGTGAATTTGTCACTAGATATGTAATGTCATAGTGAGCAGTTGTCACTACTGCATCCACATTTATCAGATACAATTATTACATTTACATCTTTCATTGGGCGTAACTGAAAAAGTAAAGACTCAGTCCTGCAAGGTGCTGCATAAGTCTTATCGTGGACTCAAATGCATTCAGCGCCTACAAGAAATGCTCAGCATCTTCAGGATTGAAACGTAAGTAATTATAAAAGAACATTGTCAAAGGATCAATATTTTCTACTCTGAAAATAAGCTTGCCAGCTCTAGGTGATTACATTTCTCATAATTTCCTCTGTTTTGCCTCAATTATGTAGCAGTAGCATTAGGAGACCATTATGCTGTGTTAATGTTCCACTGACATTATCTCTAATTCTGTTGCTTAAATAATAAAAGTTAATTAAAAGTCTGAATTTTCTTTCCTCACTACTTGTTTCTTTTAAATATGTTTTTGAAAAAACCCTAAAATGTATTCCTGAGTACAGAAGATTTATTCTTCTTCTTAACAATCAGAACTGAAATGCTAATCAGCTACTTAGAATATGTTTTCATATTTAGAAAGAATAGATTTTAAATGTCTTTTAATAAAGCTTCCCTTAATTAAGCAATGGTTCTCACCATAAGAAGTCCACAAAGGGAGATAATTCACCCTGACAAGAGTTATATACCAGGGCTTTCTCAATGTAGAGCTTTAATCTGTAAGGTCACCTGCAGTCTAGTGGATTGAAGGTAGCTCTGGGAAGCAGGAGACCTGGATTCTATTGGTGACTCACTGTTACCTTGCTTTGTGACACGAGACAAATCACTTGCAGTCATATTTTCTAAGATATCACGCTGCTTCTGTCTGAGATGTTCAGAAAACTGTGGAACTTTTAAAATCATGTATTGAGCACCCATGGATCCTGAAAACATGGTCACATATCTAAATGTGCAAGACAAGTGGGTGCCAAAGACATTGCAGACCATCTAGGTACAAACTTGTCTAATGGACACACTCATATTTATCCATGCCACATTCGTTCCTTCTTCCTAAATGTCACAAATAAACCCCTGATACCCTTACAGCACTCTTCTAGCACTCCAGTACCCCACATATGTGGACACCTGTGGTAAAAGGGGACAGCACACAGAGCCCAATATCACCAACCATGGCCAGAAACCCTAATAATAAGTGAGGTGGTGTAGGCGTCAGTTCATGTGGTATGATGAGGTGATGAAATATTAAAGCTGGTTTTCATAGTTTTTGCCATAATTTTGAAAACCTGGAATGTGCAACAAAGGATATTATGATAAAGAGGCTCCTATATGGCAAGGGGAAGAGACCAGAATAGCCCCATATTGTTATATTTTAAGTGTATATTCTCACCATATTGTGCCTGACATTCTTGCCTACAGATTTGAGACCCCAGAACATTCTGATGTAGGACAGGTAGGGCCTTCCCCTCTTATCAGTGTGAGTTGTAGAAAGATGGGCAAAATATTAATATAGGCCCCCATGGCAGCATTTCCTTGTTCCATGCACACTGTGGCATAGATGCATACCAGAAGGACTGGGACATACCTCCAGACCCTACAGTTCTAATCCAGCCAGCCATGATAATGTGTGATACCCATATAGGACGTTCATTGGGTCTACTGAGAAATGTGCCTATGTCACTGATCTGCAGGGTCTGTGCTACACCCCAGATTTTAAACAGTCTCTTGGAGGGACCCTGTTAAGTGCGTGTAGTGGGGTGGTCACCCACTCTGGTCCTGAAGGAGTTAAAACAGCCCTGGGAAAGGGCTGCCCCGGGGAGCCAATATGCTAGGCTGATTGGGGAGGCAGCCACAGCTGGGGCTACACCCCATTCAGGCCACAGCTGGCCCTATAAAAGACCTACTAGTGAGGTGCTCAGGTAGACTCTCTCTCTAGCCTTGGAAGGAGAAGGACCGGGCTGCCTGGGGGCTTAGGGTACAGGGATTGGAGCAGGGCTAGGGAAAGGCAGAAAGAGCTGGCTGCCCTCCAGCCTGGCAACTCCCTAGGCCAGGGATCCCCAACACGGTGCCTGCCAGGGCATCTATGTGTGCCTATCTACTGGCCGCCGTACAAACAGCTGCCAAAATGCCGTTGATTTTCAGCGGCATTTTGATGGCGACAGCTCTTGATAACGCTACTTCTCGGCAGCATTTTGGCGGAGATGCTTCTTGGCGTTGCTGCTTCTCACCAGCATTTCAGCGACTGCTTGTCTGGCAGCTACGCTCCTTGGTGGCTAGCTGTCTGGTGCCCGCCACACGGAAAGGTTGGGGACCACTGCCCTAGGCTGCAGGTCTTGTGCAAGGCTAAAGCTGGTACAGGGGTTGCAGAGGCAGCCCAGGCTTAGGCAAAGGCAGCAGATCCAACCCCCACTTGCCAATGATGAGTGGCCTTTATAGACTGAAGTCTGCCCCAGTGAGTGGGGGCTAGGTGATGACTGGCAGTAGCCACTGAGGGGATGTGGGGATAGAGGGTTGAGAGTTTCCCTGGGTGGGGGCAGAACCCTGATATAAAGGGCACCGGGGTCTGGGAGGGACACGAGGGCCCGAGACAGGCGAGACATTGGCCTGCAGAGGGTGCTCCGGGCTGGAAGAGCTAATTCTCAAGATAACCAGCAGGAGGCACTGTGCTGGTGAGTCGTTGCCTCACTACAATGTGCCAGACGTACAAGGGGTCCCACTCTTCTTTGACAGTAGGCCATGCAGCTTCACCACCTCCTAGACTGAGCCTCCAGCACACCTGGTTCATACTGTGAGCTCTGCCCAGGGAGTCACACTAAGATGGACTCCTGATAGAGACTTGTACACTCTTCATGGATTCATGCACCTCAGCCAGTATTTCCAGTGACATGCAAGCAGTGTTGTCAAAACAGAGTAGGGTTTATTAGTCAACTGGAACACAACATTGGAAGTCCTTAGGTTAGCACAGAGAAATAAAAGTTAAATCATAGTCAATTTAAGCCAGAGCTGGTTTGGTTGGTCTGGTCAAGCCAGAGTCATTCACCAGCCAAGCTATAGCAAATAGCAAACTCTGTTTTCAGGATCTGTCTGTCTCTGACCTCAGTCAGTCCCTGCAGAGAGGCAGCTTCTTCCAGAAATAAACGCTTTTTTCTAGTCACCTCCCAAGTCTTGTGTTCTCCAGGTAGGGTCATGCTGAGTGCACAATCCCTGCTAAGGCAGGAAAAAACTCCTTCTGGGTCACTGGTTACTAGGGATCAACGTACTGGCGGTGAAGGCTTTCCGTTTTCTTCTTGGGTTTTCCACTGATATGGGTCAGCATTGGCCAGTCCTTTTAATGACCCATTTAGAGTGCTCAGACAGGTATGCAGCACACATACACCTATGGCTTTTCATCTGCCTTTACAGCAGACTTAATCCTGTTTTCCCCACTAAGTAGCAATGCAAAGTATAGGTGGAAACTGAAGCACACACAGGCTTCATAAAAATATTACAAAACATTCCCATTTTGTCACAGCCTGTGACTGGATGTACATGTTTGCCAGTTCCTTGATTATCTGCAGTGTTGTTGTAGTTATGTTGGTCATAGGATAACAGAGAGACAAGGTGGGTGAGATACAGCAGCATCCAAGGAGGCAGTACCACCTCCACACACTGACCTACCTCAGCAGACCACCCAGGCTGTTTGGGTTATGAGTGGTGGGGGTTCAGCTCAAAAATTTTGAAAACCACTCCTGGTACAGGGAGTACTTAGGGCTCTGTGTGTGGGTGGTAACTCAGGGTAGAATGAGGGAGTAGCCAGGGCCGGCTCTACAGTTTTCGCCACCCCAAGCAGTGCACTGAATTGCTGCCGCGGGCGACGGGGGCAGTCCGTGTGCCCTTAGGGCAGCAGGCGTGTTTCCACGGCTGTAGCAATTCAGCAGCAGCTTCTATGTTGAGCTGAAGCCGCCAGAGACAGCTAAACATAGAAGCTGCCACCGAATTGCCGCTACTGCGGAAACGCGCCTGCCGCCCTAAGGGCACACAGACTGCCCCCCGCCCACGGCGGCAATTCAGCATGCTGCTTGGAGGCAAAACAACAGGGACTGCGGTCTCTTGCAGATTGCTGCCCCAAGCACCAGCTTGGAATGCTGGTGCCTGGAGTTGGCCCTAGGGGTAGCTAGGGGCTGTGTGCAGGCAGAGGAGTGTCTCAGGGTGCAGGTAGGGGGGTATCTCAGGGTGTAGGGGGTAGCTAGTTGCTGTATACAGGTAGGGGGTATCTCAGGGTGCAGGGAGGGGGTACCTAAGGGGCTGTGTGCAGACAGGGGGGCATCTCAGGTTCAGAGAGGGAGTAGCTAGGGGCTGTGCAGCAGGAGGGCTCTCCTGTGGTCACTGCTCCCCAAGGGCTGTGCCGGTCCCAGAACCAGGTCCCCCTGCCTGGGCGGCTCTTACCAGCTGTCTGAACTGAGGAGCAGCCACAACCCTGGGCACCAGCAGCAGGAGATGGAACAACGTGGCTGCCCGCTCCATGGCACAAGCCAGAGCAGCAGCTGCCTGCACTGCCCAGCTCCAGCTTCATGTCTCTGACCTGGCCAAGGGGTGAGACCTCAGGGGCAGGGAGAGGAGGAAGTGGGGGCGTGTGGAGCTGTCTTTGTGTAAGCAGGAGAATGGTCCTGCTATTGCAGGGAACTTTCCTGGCTTCTGCACTACCCCGGTGAAGTGGGATGGCGAAAGGATCTGAGTCCTCGCTCCTACTTCCTTTACCAAGAGGCCTCCCTGCCCTTGAGGACTCCCCTTCCACTCTGCTGTCTGGCATAGTCCTCGTAACCCCAACAAGGCTGGGCCCAGGATTCCTGGGGGACTCAACCCCCAAACCTGCTGTGGCCACCTACGACAGGGACTAGGGTGTCCCCACTCCGGGGTACTCTCTTTGCACTGCGCACCTTCCTGACCCACTGATCACATCATACAATTTAAAGCAAATACAAGTTATTTAATTAACAATTAATTTAAAAAAAGAATAAGGAAAAATGGAAAAGGTTAAAGGAAAACACATCACCCTGCTCTGTGGCAGAGAACATTACAAACAGTATCTCTGGAATGTCAGGGCAGTTCACAGTCTGTTCCTTGTAGGTCCCAGGCCTCCTTCTCAGACCCTGGCTGTGCTGCAGGGACACTGCGGGTTGGACACCTGCTTTGGCGGTGACCACACACTCTCAGGCTCTGGGTGGCAGGGACCCTTCTCCCTAGTGTCACTCCCGCTCTGTCAGGATTATGATCCCCCTCCAAGTCTGGCCTGCAGGGCCTCTTGGCTGCAGCGTCTCCCTGTCCTGGGCCCACTGACCAGGGTCCCCTTCGCTCTCCCGAGCTGCTCACCGCACCCAGCTCCGGACTGCTCCAGCCCCAGCTCCACACTGCTTCAACACGACTGCTGCTGCTGCTCTGCCTTCAGCTCCCTGGGCTGCTTCTCTGGCCTCTCTGGCTCCAGTTGCTACAGCTCTGCTGCCAGGGCAGGTCTGCTCTGCAGGCTGCTTCTGTGACTCTCTCTCAGCTCTCACCAGCTTCCTGGCCTGCTTGTCTGGCCCCTCTGGCTCTGGTTGCTGCAGCTCCCCTCCCAGAGCAGGTCTCTCTCTCTGGGCTGTGCTCTGGCTTTTTGGGCTGCAGCTCTGCTCCCTACAACATAGCTTGGGCCCCTGCTCTCTCCTCAGCTCGGCCCCACTCCATCTGACCCAAGCAATTTCAGCTCACAAGGAGGATAGGACCCACCCTGGCCATGTGTCTCTTTGATTAGCCTGCCCACCCTGTCAATCAGGCTGACCTGGAGCATTGGCCTCTCACCATTGTTCCTGGGGACTGTCAGTCTCAGGGTCCTGATTTGCCATTGATCCCTCCCCTTTTAGTGCTGGGAGCTAGCCAACCAACCCCCCCGCCCCCACTGAATGTTAGTAAGGGGATAACAGTCCCCTTACACTTGGGACTGTTCTGCTCTGGCACTGCTGGGATGTGGGCAACCAATGCTCAGGGCTTCAGCCCCACAGTGTGGGAGACCAGGACGCCCGGCTTCAGCCCCATGGTGGGAGGGCTCCAGGGCTTCCAGCTTCAGTGCTGGGACTCAGGGTTTCAGCCCCGTGGCCTGGGAGGCAGCAAGACTCAGGCTCTAGGTTCCAGCTGCAGGGTCCCACAGCTCCCCTGAAAAGGCTCGAGGCATCCCCAGAGGGCCCCAGAGCCCCAGTTGAGAACTGCTGGTTTATTGGACCAAATTCTGTTGGTGAAAGAGACAAGCTATCGAGCTTACACAGAGCTCTTCTGTTTCCAGGAGTAGCTGCTCCAAGAAGCAGTCATTTAAGGCGTCAAGAAACTTTATTCCTGCATCCCATCCTGAGGTGACATGTACCCAGTCAATATGTGGATAGTTGAAATCCCCCATTATTATTGAGTTTTTTATTTTAATAGCCTCTCAAATCTCCCTGAGCATTTTACAGTCACTATCATCATCCTGGTCAGGTGGCCCCTCCCTAATCTGGCCCAGCCCAGGCCCACCAGAATTGCTGCGTCCTTGGTTGCCAAGGAAAGAGTTAACTTCCTTTCCTGTAGAAAGGTCACAGCTGTGTGCCTTCACTATAAGGATATTCAGAAGAGAGGAAAGGATCTCTGCCCTACACTCTAAATATCTCCCCCACTTCAGTATAACACTTCCTTTAAAAATAGCAGAGATTTGGATAAGTTAGAGATGGAAAAGACCTATGAGGTTACCATGTCCATATCTTTTCCTATGCAGGATAAAGATGCCAGTAAAAATATAGATACAGTATTTCCATCTTTCAATGCTGTGCTGCCACCTGCTCCTTCTCCAGCAGCAGGAGCAGCAAGAGGGTGAGGCAGAGAGTTGCACAGTTGCTGGTAGACTATGGCTGCTCCTAACAGCTGGAAGCACCAGTTATAGGGCACCCATAGCAGCCCAGCCACATGAGTGAGCATCAGTCTAGGCTGTGGTAATTAGGGCTGCCAGCTGGATAAGTGTCTTCTCTCACCACCTCCCCTCCACCCCAGTGTGTGAACTCACAACTATATATTCAGCAAAAATGTTGATGTTTGCATTACCCTGAGATAACATGCTTCCAGGGTTATTAGAGGATGGATCACTATAAACCAGTCCTGTGTTAGCTCATGGTAACACACAAGTTGTTGGTTTAATTGGCTAAGTAAACCAGAAAGAGACTAGAGGAAACATCAGTTTCTGAAGAGGTGTGGGTGCTCTGCTGCCCTGCCAGGGAATTCATGGAATTAGTTTTTGTCTCTCTGACAAATAACAAGTTATTTTTTTCTAATTTTCACAGTCATTTTTCATATGCATGCTAGAAACCTTGCTCAGCCCTAGCATTTGAATGAGGAATTGACAAGATCTAAAAACAAATATGAAAAATGAAACACATCAAAGCACTGTTATTTTCAATAAGGCTATTCATCACTTGCTTCCTTACAAAATGTGTTTCATATGTTCATCAAAGCTCGTGGTTCATGTTCTCAAAAGTTCTACTTCCCCAGCCACACCTCTGCTCCTCCTACAGCTACAGGGATTCTTCACTCCCTCTCTCAGGCCTAGGGAGACAGCTGCAGCAGGGTCCTTTTTTCTGTCTTCCATGGTCTGGGACAGGGGGCTGCTCCATGGGATCTTAACCCCTTCTTCCCCTTCCCATGCCACAAAGAAGCAGCTACAGGAATTCTTCATCTCCTCTCCTCCTTCCCAGGCCTGGTGTTGAAGGAATGAAGAGGGGAGGGTGAAGGAAGAAGCAGAAAGCAAACTGACCCGTTTTCCATGGGCGGGGAGAAGCAGAGCCACCCTGAACTGTTGTGCTCTTTNATCACGTGTCAGAGAAGCATGTGTAGGCTCACATTGCAACAGGAGACAAAGATCAGAAATTCCTGGAGGTCTGTGCCTATGCATGCACTAAAGTTGTGTGCAGTGTTGTGCATGCACAAGGGAAGAAAATAGTGTTTTAACAATATTCTTTATTAGCAGTTTGGGATTGTGAAATTAAGCAAAGACAGTAAGTGAGCAGATTTCCAAAGATATTTCTGTTATGGTTCATCTTCATTATTAAATAAAATATATTTAAATTATTTATAAATAACAAATACAAACCAACATGATACTACAAAAACCATGGATAATGATAATGTGATAAGGATTGTACATATATACTGTATATGACTAAGTAAAGGAGAGATCTCATATGAAATCATGTGGAGATGGGGGTTTATCTATATCTTTATAGTGTAAGTGGGGTCACCCTGTCCCCACAGGAATTCCCATAAGAGGAGAATCTAAGGGGGGGAGGAAAACCCCACGGGTGAAATCTTGCCCCACTAAAGTCAATGGCAAGACTGCGATTGACTTCAATGGAGTCAGCATGTCACTCCATGAGAATCACTTCACATTCCTGCAACGGACTTTGTGCAAGTTACCCACTGCACTCTGTCTGAGGCCTCATTGACTTCAGTGTGGCTCCACTCAGGTGTAGGAATGCTCCAAGTAGGTCCTTATTGCAGGATTGGGGTCACAGTTTTCTTCAGATTGTTCTCTGGGAGAACTCCCAAACTCTGTGGGTCCTAGGAGATATGCAGAAGACCAGGGATATAGTTGGAGAGAATTTGTGTGTCTCTGTTCTGGCCCTTGGGTCCCTGGTCTCCTCTTCTTTCTCAAGCTGCACAGCTCCATAATGGACCAAGTAGCAAGAACTCATAAGGCAACAGCTGGCCCACCTTAAAGCTGGAGCTCCATGGTGCAGAAGGAGGGCTTGCTAATATTAATGCAGCCTCATACTGCATTATCTGCACTATATTTCTCATGGGGCTTGGTGGATGAGAGGATAACCAAGTACTTTTTTATGCAGTGCTTGAGTTTGCACTTCCTTTCTACTCTCTAAACTTATTTTGAAGCCTGAACTAAGAACTTTGCCATTACTGTATGTAATTGATTCCATTTAACCAATTCTAGCTCTCATCTCTATCTTTTTCCTTTTATGAATAAACCTTTAGATTTTAGATTCTAAAGGATTGGGAACAGTGTGATTTGTGGGTAAGATCTAATTTGTATATTGACCTGGGTCTGGGGCTTGATTCTTTGGGATTGAGAGAACCTTTTTCTTTTATTGGGGTGCTGGTTTTCATAACCATTCATCCCCAGGATGAGTGGAACTGGTGGTGATACTGGGAAACTGGAGTGTCTAAGGGAATTGCTTGTGTGACTCGTGGTTAGCCAGTGGGGTGAGACTGAAGTCCCCTTTGGCTGGTTTGGTTTGCCTCAGAGGTGGAAAAACCCCAGCCTTGGGCTGTAACTGCCCTGTATTAAGTGATTTGTCCTGAATTGGCGCTCTCATTTGGGTTCTGCCAGAACAGCATTGTCGCACTCCTTGGGAGAACGGTTTTGACAACTGCCTCTTCCCTACCCAAAAATTCCTTTCACCTCTTGAGAGAAGGAAGAGATCTCTCCCTGCTTCCTGCAGGAGCCCTGATTGGTAGCTCTTCCGTAGGAGGCCAGGAAGAGTGGAAGGCAATCTATCAGGCTGGAAATGGCAAGAAACCTGGAGCTATCAAACTGGTGCCATCAGGAGCTAAAATCACAGCAGGTGGCAACACAGCAGATAAGATAGTCAAGCTATGGCACATTCATTTGTAAGAATAACGCCTTTTCCTGTAGCCATATTGTAAGGTCTGAGGCCTTTGTCTGCAGCCATATTAGGAGAGCAGGAGCCATGAGCTAAAAATCACATCCTCACATTCCATTAAAACAATGTAATGTTGGGCTGCTAAGAAGTTGATCCTGTCCTAATAGTACCCATCATCATCAGATAAAGAAACAGATTTTAAGATTGTTAAAGAAACCTTTGTTTGATGGCATTCTGTCTGGAAAGAAATCTCTTATCAACAGTGGTGATTGTAAAATCTATTCTTCTCTTGGTTTGCATTTATGGTCCCTACTTCTCTGTTGTGTATCTGTATGGTCTCTGTCTGGTTCTTTGATTGTTTCTGTCAGTTGCATAATTAATTTTGCTAGGTGTAAATCAATTAAAGTGGTGTAAATCAATTAATGGGGAAAGCAGTGAATGTGATATATCTTGACTGTAGCAAAGCTTTTGGTATGGTCTCTCACAGTATTCTTGCCAGCAAGTTAAAGAAGTATGGATTGGATGAATGGACTATAGGTGGAAAGAAAGCTCACTAGATTGTTGGGCTCAATGGGTAGTGATCAATGGCTCGATGCCTAGCTGGCAGCTGGTATCAAGGGGAGTACCCCAGGAGTCAATCCTGGGGCCAAATTTGTTTAACATCTTTATAATGATCTGGATGATGAGATGAATTGCATCCTCAGCAAGTTAGCAGATGACACTAAGCTGGGGGGAGAGATAGATAGTCTGGAGAGTAGGGGTAGGGTCCAGAGTGACCTAGACAAGTTGGAGGATTGGGCCAAAAGAAATCTGATGAGGTTCAAAAAGGACAAGTGCAGATTCCTGCACTTAGGAAGGAAGAATCCCATGCACTGCTACAGGCTAGGGACCTACTGGCTAAGCAGCAGTTCTGCAGAAAAGGACCTGGGGATTACAGTGAATGAGAAGCCGGATATGAGTCAGCTGTGTGCCCTTGTTGCCAAGAAGGCTAATGGCATATTGGGCTGCATTAGTAGGAGAATTGCTAGCAGATGGAGGGAAGTGATTATTCCTGTTTATTTGGCACTGGTGAGGCCACACCTGGAGTATTGTGTCCAGTTTTGGTCTCTTCACTACAGAAGGGATGTGGACGAATTGGAGAGAGTCCAGCGGAGGGCAACGAAATATTAAGATGCTGGGCACGTATTATGAAGAAGAGGCTGAGGAACTGGGTTATTTAGTCCTGCAGAAGAGAAGATGCGGGGGGATTTTGTTGCAGCCTTCATTACCTGAAGGGTGTGTCATAAATAGATAGCTAAGGGTCAATGTTTTCTTTTACCTGTAAAGGGTTAACAAAGGACCAAACACTGACCAGAGGACGAATCAGGAAAACCGGATTTTTCAAAGGAGGGGGGGAACTTCTGGGTGTGTTTTGTCTTTGTCTCGTCGTTTGTTTCTCTCGCTATGAGGGAAGAGCTTTTTTTTTTTTCCCTATCTCCAAGCTTCTTCTACCCTTCCTGTCCCAAGTTGTGATACAAAAAGGAAAAGCAATAGTTTATATGTATTTACATGTGTGGAGTTGCTGGAATGTTAATTGGATATCTTTTTGAATAAGGCTGTTTCTTCTTCTTTTTTTTTTTTTAAAGAAAACTTTAATATAAAAAAAGAAAAGAAAAAGACATCAAAATTTATCTGTATCAAGTGACAATAATACAGGATCAATTGCTTAAAGAAAAAAAGAAAAGAAAGAAATAAACATCTTTCAAAAAGATATCCAATTTAAACATTCAGCAACTCCACACATGTAAATACATATAAACTATTGCTTTCCTTTTGTACCACAACTTGGGAACAGAAGGGTAGAAAGAAGCTTGGAATAGAAAAAAAAAAAAAAAAGCTCTTCCCTCTAGCCGAGAGAAACAAACAGACAGAACAAGACAAAAACACCCAGATTCCCCCCCACTTGAAAAATCCGTTTCCTGATTGGTCCTCTGGTCAGTGTTGGTTCCTTTGTTAACTCTTTACAGGTAAAAGAAACTTTTAACCTAGCTAATCTTTTATGCAGGTGTCCAAAGCAAAATGGAGCTAGGCTGTTCTCAGTGGTGGCTGATGACAGAACAAGAAGCAATGGTCTCAAGTTGCAGTTGGGGAGATCTAGACCAGATATTAGGAAACACTATTTTACTAGGAGAGTGGTGAAGCACTGGAATGGGTTACCTAGGGAGGTGGTGGAATATCCATCCTTAGAGGTTTTTAAGGCCTCGCTTGACAAAGCTGTGGCTGGGATGATTGAGTTGGTGTTGGTCCTGCTTTGAGCAGGGGATTGTACTAGATGACCTCCTGAGGTCTCTTCCAACCCTAATATTCTAGGATTCTGTGGAGGGGTATAATTGGTTAAAGGATTGTTTTACAATATGTTAGGATTGGTTAGAAAATTGCTCAGTAATATTTTAGTAAAATGATTGGTTAAGGTACAGCTAAGCAAGACTCAAGTTTCACTATATAAACTGAGGTCCAAAAGGAAGTTCCTTGGAACCAACTCCAGGACACAGCCCCAAGATCAGAGCTGCCAGACCTCAACACTCTGCTAATGACACAGTGAAGAAGTTGAAGCCCCCGAGATGACCTGATCCTGACTGGCCATCAAGGAAAGTTCACCTGTCTTATTGGGAGTGGTAAGCATAGTATGCTTAGCATGTGCATTCTGTTTTGAAGATTATTAATAAATAGAGGTTAAGTAGGACATTACAGTATAAGGCTCTTTCACTGGTAAAAGACCCTGCAAACCCACAGAGTGTAAGGTTACACCTGAGCCCTAGGAACAGGGCAAGCATGGGTGCCTAAATTAACCAGGTTACACCTTGAGCCCTATGAACTGGGTAAAGATGTGTGCCCCTAGCGTGTGCGAGTAACAGAGAATTTATGTGGGTAACACATTCTGAGAGGCAACATAGCTGAGTGGGCAGAATTTGTATCTGCTGTAACAGAAACCTGGCTTCTAGTCCCAGAGCTTACTTTATTTGTGAAATGGATGGAATCATAGTTATCAGTGCCAAGGGTGGAATATGGGGCCATGGTCAATAATAAGGGCTTTGAGTTGCACCAAAATATTAACAGTTGCCAGTAGACGATGACTTAAACTCATGCTCTGTCCTGGTTCTTAGACTACTGTACTTTAAGTTAAAGCAGAGGTCTCAAACATGCGGCCCGTGGGTCGCATGCAGCCCATGGAGTTATTTTCTGTGGGCTGCCATAGGCACTGACTCCACCGGCAGCCAAGCTCCCCTCACCCCTTGCCCCCTTTCTTTCCCTCCCCTCGAGCATGCCATGTCCCCACTCCTCTGCCTACCTCCCAGCACTTCCCGCTGCCAAACAGCTGTTTAGTGGCACTTAGGAATTTCCCAGAGGGAGAAGCAAGGACCCAGCGAGCTCAGGGGAGAAGGCACGGTTGGGGTAGGGTTTTGGGGAAGGAGTTGGAATAGGGGCAGGGAGGGGATGGAGTTAGGGGGGACTTTGGGGAAGTGATTGGAATGGGGGTGGAGAAGAGGTGGTACAGGGGCAGGGCCTCATGGACTAGATGAGTAGTCTGAGGTATGAATTTCAGCATGTATGATTCTTTGCTGTGAGTAGTTGGGAAGAATGTTTGTTAAAAGTGGTTATGTATTTTGTATGAATACGGTAGTTACTTTAAAAAGTTCCTGCTATTACAGCTATGTTGATAGCTGTTAGTGTAGATCATCATCAGTGTTACTGACCACATAAGGAATAGTTACACGTATTTATATTTTAAAAAAACTCCTGTTCACATTTCAGTTTTTAAAAAGTTCATATATTGACTTTTAATAGCAAACTATATTACTCTTCACTTTTTTCATTTTTCACTATACTTTTGTATCGTTGTATGAAAAGGTTTCAGTGATGCAGCCCTCAGGACAATGTACTAGTTGTCTTATGGCCCTCATGGTGATCTGAGTTTGAGATCCCAGGGTTAAAGGGAATTTTGTGAGAGATGTGGTCAGGCTCTCTTATTTAGAGGAGTGTGTGCTGGGCTGTAGCTAGGCGGCGGGTAGAGCTGTGAGAGCCCAAGGGGTGTGTGCAGGGCTATAGATGGGAATGTTATGACTACGGGAGACTGCGGGGTATGCGCCAGGCTGTAGCTGGGGATGTTGTGGCTGCAGGAGCCTCAGGGCTGTGCGCAGGATGTAGCTGGGGGCAGTGCTGGATTAAGGTATAAACTAACTAAACTACAGTTTAGGGCCTCAGAGTATGAGGGGCCTCTAAAAAAGAAAAAAATGACTCCATTTCAAATGTTATCAAAATCAGTTGATAAATAAAGGAGATAAGCGAAAAAGAAGATTCTCTCTAAATACAGGCATTTTTGTCCAAATATCACAAAAATGTACGCATCTGGCTACACAAATACCCTAACCCTACCCTTACCCTTCACTAATTATTCATCCCAGGAGGGATGCCAGGGCCTAGAAGAAAATAACAATTGCACTTGTAAAATTAGATTTCTACGAGTAAGTCTGCTATTAGTCTCCGAAAGCAGCTTTTTGTTGGTCAGCTGCTACTGGTAAAATTCTGACCGCGCTTTCATAATTTATCTAAATAAATAAATAATCTCACTGCCAATAACATTGTAAAAAATGTGAGGTCGGAGATGTCAGTGTCATGAAACAATCCTGCCAAGCTCATACTTGTATGTTAGTGTGGTCTGTCTTCTTTTGATCTGTATATACATACAATTGTGTATTTTAGGGCACACGGTGCTTTCTGCTTCATGCGCTATCTATGCTTTACGTGACTGAGTTTGCAGTTGATCGTCTTAAGACCTTGGGTCAAGTGGATCTTGAGGAGGATAAATTTGTGTTGGCTTCCCTTTGTCAGTTTGGGAACCTTCACAGTAAATATCAGAGAGTGCTGACGAAAGGATAAATAGAGGGTTTTGAGAGATGTGAAGACAGATATACACATATATAAAAAATTTCTGAATACTTGGTGAGCAAACTATTTCAAACTAGTGCATATATGATTTATAGGCTATTAAAGACTAGAATATTCATTATACTGCTTGAATATGGGCTAGTTTTTCTCACTTTCTCAATGCTTCTCTAGAGATTACCATTTTTTTTTCTGGTAAATTCTTTCTCTCTCTTTCGTACATATAGCTTGTTGTCACTCTGTGTGTCTGAGGTGTTTACTTGGATTAATTAGTGGCTCTGGGGGAGACAGAAGAGAAATGAAGGCAAAGAGAGAGGTCTGCCTAGAAAAAAGACTGCGATTTTCTGCTCGGTGGGTTGGAACATGCAAGATAATATTTTATTATAGGTAGTATGCTATGTAAAAATTCTTATATAGACTTATAAATCACATATCATATGCATAATACATTGTATTTTTATAGTATGAGAGAAAAATTCCAACAATTCATTGTTTCGTAGAGACAATTAAATCAGAATAAACATTTGTAAATATATTTTATATATAGTCTGGATAAACTTTGTATTTCCCTAACAAAATTAATCAAATGTTTTTTCATTTATTCATATGAAAAGAAGGATCACTTTCTTTATTCATGGTGTAAAAAAAAAAAAGATATATCCTCTCTTGTTTTCATGTGAGAACATAGACAAAATAGCACTAACTTTCACACAAACATCCTGGTAAAATAACACAGGTTTTTGGCATATATATATAGTATAGATATATAAATCTCAGTATTTATTTTTTTTTACTGGTTTCAATAAAAACTTTCTGCTATTAATTTTAGTACCAATATTAGGTAATTCAGCATAACCTTCTATAAGAACTAAACAGATCAATTTATTGGAAAAATACAAGCTGCATACAATTTTCTGATGGTTTGCTTATTACCTCAGTGTAATTTATATTAATATAACTAATAGCTGAGCTTTAAGCTTGTGGGTTATCCGCATCCTATATCTTATATTGCCTCTTGTATCCTCTATTGCCATCTTATATCCTCTTAAGAGTTTCATTGAGTATTAAGACAAGGAATTCCGCAATTTAGATGCCCCAACAGAGAAGAGAAATTTCCTGAGAACTCTTCTAGTAAATTTTATTATTTACTGTATTTTTTTATATTGTATTGTTTACTTCTATGTTACTTACATACAAAATTTAGTTCAAAGAATTGGTCTAAAATTTATTTTTGCTTTGTCATCCTTACAGGCGGCTGCTGAAAATGAAGATATTATTCTATTTTTACAAGTTGATCTTTGTATATATGCAAATATAAAGCTTTTGTGTTTATATATTCAGTATCCTTTCTGTGAAAATAATAAATTCATTTTTTTTTTATGGTATGGGGCCTCTTACACTTGACATAGTTAGGGCCTCTGAATGTCATAATCTGGTGCTGGCTGGGGATGTGTGAGTGTGGAGCTGTGAGAGCCCAAGGGGTGTGTGCCAGGCTGAAGCTGAGGGTGTTGCAGCTGTGGGAGTTCGAGAGTTGTGTGCCAGGCTGTAGCTGGTGGTGGCGTGTTCTGGGAAGTAGAGGGGTGTGTACCAGGCTGTAGTGGCTGTGCGAGCCTGAGGGGTGTACGCCAGGCTGTAGGAGGGTGGAGGGGCTGCAGGAACCTGAGGGCTGTGTGTAGGGCTGGAGCTGGGATAAAGGGAGACTGAAGGGTGTGTGCCAGGCTGTAGCAGGCGGAGGGGCTGCGGGAGCCCGATGGGTGCATGCAGGGCTGTAGCGGAGGGGTGTTGTGGCTGCCGCGCCGCGTGCCGGGCTGTAGCGGGTGTTGTGTTCTGGGAACTGGAGGGGTGTGTGCCAGGCTGTAGCAGGCGGAGGGGCCGCGGGAGCCCGAGGGGTGCATGCAGGGCTGTAGCGGGGGATGTTGTGGCTGCCCGGGGCGCGAGGCGGGCTGTAGGCAGGCGTTGGCTGCGGGTGGGTGCGCCGCTGTCCTAGGGAAGCGCAGGCGGAGGAGGGGACCTGGGCTAACGGATCTGCAACGGGCTGGGGGCGGGGTAGAGAAACCTCCTCCGGCGCTGGCCTCAGGCCGCGGAGCTGTCAAACTCGCACCCCAACCTCCCCGGCTCTGCGCCAATGAGTCCGGCCAGGACCTGTCACGTGGCCAGAAGGGGCGTGGGTTCTCGTGGGCCCCGCCCAGCTGGTCCAGGGCAAGGGCAAGGGCGGCGCGGCTGGTGAGGGAATCAACCAGCGACGCTGCGCCGCGGCGGGGTGCAGCGACAGGAGCTGGAGCAGGGTAGGAGGCGTCCCGGGCACAACCCTCTAAGCCGGCTAGGGCCGCGCGCGTCTTTTCGCCGCACGCGGGTAACGGCCGGACGCTCCCAGGTGCCGCGCGGGGTGGTGAGCGCGGCGGTCTGGGACCGGCTGCCCGCCAGGGGCGGTAACTGGGGTGGTACCGGGGTGCCCAGCCTGTGGCGGCGGCGACTCTGCTGGGGCTTCCCCCAGAGGCTGGAGTCAGCCCCGGTGCTGTCGGGCTGCGAGCGAGCCGGCCCTGAGCTGCTGCTACAGACCCCCCCGCTGCCATGGCGGAGCCCGGCGCTGCCCACACTGCGGGGGTCCCTCCTGGCCAGCGCGGCCCCCATCCCCACCGTGTCGCTGAGGGGTCCGGGAGGAGGCAACGCGGCCCCCGTTAACTGCCTTCCTCCCCGCTCAGCCTCGACAGCCTGGCCAGGATCGCGCCCCGCTGCGACCAGAGAAGCGTTTGTCTCTCTGCAGCCCGTCCCTGCGGGCCGGTCACCCACCGCGCCTTTGTGTGGCTGTTGCTTGTTCGCAAACACTGGCCGATCTCCACTTCAGACTGTGTTTTATCTGCCAAGGACCTCAGAATAACCGAGTGGGTAAACTGTTGAGATTGAGAGGGATGATGTAGCTGGGGTTGTGGAATTAGCTTTTGGCAGGAGGACTGGGTGGGTAAATCACTAAAAATTGGAGCACTTTACTTGTTGAAACGCGTGTAGAAGGTGGTTAGACCCATGGGGAAAATAGTTGAGGGTTATGTGACTTTGCACGTGGTATCATCAGGGGTGGTTGTCCCTTGGCACTTAGTGTGGTGCCTCATTCAGTTTTAGGTTAATGTATCCGCTCAAATACATTAAAATCTGATAATCAGACTAAGAAAATATTTTGCATGTTTAGAGAAAATGAAGAGCGGTGAATTGTCATGCAGGATGCATCATCATCAGAGACTTAATGAGCAAGGCATATTTAAGCTGAAACTAGGAGTCAAGATAATGTAGTAATACGCCCTTTTAAGAATACATAACACAGTTTTAAAAACCTAGTTTTCTCTGTTGTCAGTAATCTGCTTTCCTTAGTACTGGTCAAAGAGTCTCCCTATTAACTGTTTAATTCCCCCAATGGAACAAAACTGAAATTTCCCAAGCATTATAAATTGTTGTATGTCACCACTGATCCTCCTCTATATTTATTAGAAATATGAGTGCATTCTTCTTGAAAATCAGTCTTTCAAACAGACAAGTATGTTTAATACTTAGTAGCTTAATGAAATACTGTTAATCTTTTAATTCTCAGTCCAGTATGCAGTAGCCATGTAATATTTGTTTTAAAATTATCTGTGCAAATCATAGTGTCCAGGAAAACTGCAAAAAACAAACAACCCCCCAAAACGTCAACACCCATGCAAACAAACAAACCCTCCAAAACCAGTGTTCTCTAAAGATAGATTAAAAAACAAACAAACCTTAAATGGGTTGAACCTGTCTCTTTTTATTAGAAACTCATCTGCTTATATACTTCTACCTCGATATAATGCTATCCTTGGGAGCCAAAAAAATCTTACTGCATTATAGGTGAAACCATGTATATTGAACTTGCAAAATCCATGGGAGTGTGCAACCCCTATGTCCTGGAGCACTGCTTTACTGTGTTATATCTGAATTTGTTTTATATCGGGTCACATTATATCGAGGTAAAGATGTATGTGGAATAATATGTGGTATTTAAAACAAAACGTAAAGCAGAAAAAAATCTCAAAACATAAATTTTCATGAGAGGGCTCTTTTGGCTGAAAGCTTAATCCCTGGAGATAAATTAGAGTGGAAATTAACACTTGGCATATCAAAACCTGACTTGTATGGTTGGGTCCCAAGTAAAACTCACTTTGATGTTAACCTCATTTTTTATTCTCCCTAATCTGTCAGATCTTTGAAATAAGGGCTGTAACAGTTTTTGAAAACATCAGCTGTCGGACAGTTGTCTGCTCACTACAAATGTTGTGGTGAGGATGTATTTAGTTCCATTCCTTTGCTTTCCTTGCCAACTCAGTTCTGGTGAGCTGGCAGGAATCTGAAACTGATAGCCTTGCTTCCTTAAGCACAGGGCTTAAACCAGAAACAAACACACATTCACTTCAGTGACCTGTCATAGCTTTAGAAAATACTGTAGGACCTTCTCTGAATGCAATGCAATCACCTGGAGATGTGCTTTCAGCCATGCACTAATTTTCCTAAAAAGCTTTTTAGCTTCTGCTGTAAACTGGTTTGCCACATGCCTATCTGATATGTACTGTGCAGTATTTTAGTCTTTAAAACCTACAGTAGCACTTGACAAGCAGGATTCTCGTCCATCTTAATTCATTGCCTGTTAAAAATGCTTCTAACTGGGGAGACGGGAGGTGTTGCAAAAGGGTGTTGGATGTTTGTTACCTTCTATGGTTATGGTCACTTGTGAGCTGTTAGGCTTTAAGTCAGTGATACTCAGACTGGGGCTTGGGAGCTGCAAATGGCTCTTTGCAGCATGTAATGTATTAAAACACTGTGATTTAATTATTAACCAATCAGGATGCTTTTACAGTAAAAGCTTTGGTATCCAGCATGTTGGGGGAATGGGGGTGCTGGTAAGTCAAAAGTTCCAGTTAACTAAGAATTATACTTACCAGTGGAAGGAGGGGAATGTGGTGCACAGGCTCTGGGAGGGAGTTTGGGTGCCGGAGAGGGCTTGGGGCAGAGGGTTGGTGCTTACCTCAGGCGACTCCCCACAAATAGCGACATATCCCTGCTGCTTCTAGACAGAGATGTGGCCAGGTGGTTCTGCATGCTGCTTCTACCTCTGCAGTTTCGTGGGAGCTTCGGGGGCAGCGCACAGAGCTCAATGACCATTTCTCCACCTAGGAGCAGCAGGGATATGTTGCCAGGTAGGGAGCCTGCCGGCCCCTGTGCCAACCGGACTTGTAACGGATATCAGAAGTGCTAGTTTCTAGAACTTTCTGGTTGTTAAAGTGCAGATCAACACAGCTTTTACTGTACTGTGTTATTAACCAGTTGTAGTTGATAAAATAATACTTGGTTAGAATAACCAAGAAAATAAATTAAGAAATATATATAAAAAGTAGTAAATGAAACAGTGAATTCACATTACTGTGACTCTCTTGGGTAATGTTGATTGCTAATTTGGCTCCTGAAAAACTGAGGGCTGAGTATCACTGCTTTAGTTAGTTAAGATGTGACAGAATTCTTCTTTTGGAGAAAAGAAACTGAGAGCTGTGAATAAAAAGGTGCTTAGACAGCTAGATCCAAATGACAGCAACAAATTGACCATTTTTCCTGCTTTTAACCATGGGTTGCAGGGGGACTTCCTTAAATTAGGAACGAAAGATCTCAAAATTTTTTTTGTGTTTAAAAGCTTTTCTGTCTTCTCACTTTCAAAGAGTGTCCAAGGAAACATTTTCCCACTGCATACTATTTATTTGTCAAGGATCCTTTCACTTTTTTAGCAACTCTGAAACTAAAAACTTTTAAACAAAAGTTAAGGAAAATACTATGCATAAAACCTAAAATCCTTTTCTCTTTTTTGGTGAAGGTTAACTGGAGAAAAAGTTGGGTTTGTGCTTTTCTTATATAACAAAGGCCAAATGAATATATTTTTTTAATCTTGCTTGTTTTTAACATATTCAGGTCTTGTCTTCTCTGGAAGGCTCTCTGACTCTTGGAGTAGTTGAAACTATGAAATCCCTAAAGTCAAGAGGGTGAAGGCTGAGTAACAAAGGATTTTTAAATCTTCTTTTGCACGTAATGTTCTCTGTGTGTGTTGTGCTGTTTAATTTATGTACTTTAAAGACATGATCCAACTCCGATTGACTTCAGTGGGAGAGATGGATCAGGCTGAAAGTCTGGCATAAAGTGCTGCCAGTTTGACTAATGTGCACCTAACCATGTTGTAGCTATTTTATACACTATTTCTATAGGACGTGAGCCTCCAGGGAAGTGATGATGCTAATGTTTTGAACCACATATTGACAAAATGAGATTAAGAGCAAGCCACATTATGCAGGATTTACATATCTTGGCATTCAGACTCTCTCTCTGCAAGAAACCTTTTCCCCTCTTGTCTAAAAATTAGCTGCAGTTATTAATAGAAGCATACAGGTCTGCTGCTCTCAGTTTTAAACTAAAATTTACAAATACAGCAGACCAACTGTGTTTTTCATGATGGTCCATGCACCAGATATAAACATATATATAAAAAACATTTACTACAACAGAAGTGCCTCCCAGAACTTCTGTACTGTATATTCTGGGAAACAGCACTCCTAAAATGTTAATCCTTGACAAAAACTTGTGATTACTGATTCTTGGGTAAGATGCTACTTAAGTGTTCAGTACTCTGAATATATTAGGAAGGGCTTGAAAAGAGATTATGAGCTTGATCGCTAGTTTGACGATCTCTGACTTTTTCCCCTTCACTTTTTCTCTGTTTCCCCAACTGTGATTTCTTTCTATCTTGTGCAGTGTATGTGGCTGTTGCTTTAGGCTAGAAGTCACAAGGGCTTTCTAATTCAGGCCTCCTGCTCTCCTGCTTTTGAACAGGGAAAAGTCTTGATAAAGAAAGTAGATATCACTATTTGTAAAATATGTGCTAATGTGCTGCTTTGCTGTGGCAATGGACTTGTTGTATGAACCAGAATAGCCTTCACGTAATATGATTTGTCATTATTTTAATGTAATGACTCTCTCAGCTTCAGAGATAGAGAAGATTTAAAAATAAATGAGCTAGGTATCATGAAAGGAGACAAGCAGAAGGGAGCTGTTGTCTTAAGATAGCAAGAATGAATAATTTTTTTCTGTAAAACACAGTATTTATATTCGTTAAGTGTTGCAGTAGTTTTCCGGGAGTACCCACAAAGTACTAGATGCTGTGCAAACATAAAATATGGTGTTCCTTCCCCCAAAGAACTTACTATTGAATTTTTGGCTTTCTACTTCATTAAATTACTTATCAGAAAACATTGTTTCTGCAAATAGTCTCGTTCAGAAGTGCTGAGGGGGAGAGCTGTATCTGGAACTCATTAAAAGGTAAATTTGCATGGCTCCTATGTTTACAGGAAATAAAAAATTAGAGGCTTGGCAATTGTGCAGTTGCAGGCAGTCAGTGAGATGAGGTGTGGGGGATGTGCAGAGTGTTTGCTTTTCTAAATGTCAAGCTGAACAGTTTCTTTATTGAGTAGTACTAAATTTATTTTCTGCATACTGTGCACAGATTTACTCATGTTAAATCAATAAAGTTTTTAAGTTTTTTAGTCCACTCTAACACATTTCTAGTCTGATTATTTTTAACAGAAATGGTGTATGTATACCTTACAGTGTAAATAGTATTGGAAGATTAGGAGTTGGAGTTACCAGAGGCCAAGGGCAAAATTAGTCCTGGTGTACAACCCAGAGTCCCACTTCCACATAAATTGTGTGTGTGTGTGTGTGTGTGTGTGTGTGTGTGTGTGAGCTGGTGGTGGCAAGCTTAGGATTCCTACTTGAGAACTGTCTTTGTATCCTGCTTGGTTAATTCATCTCTTGTAGCATCTTTGGCTAATTAATATTAGGTTGAAGCCCTTTTTGCTCACCTCCAACTGTTTAAAGAGAATGTGGTCTCACTCTGCCCTCAAAACCCCAAAACTTCCTGGGTGGTGACGGGAAAAGGAAGAACCCAGAAAAGGCTGATGGAAGGGCAAAGGAGGAAGCCACCCTCAGCTGAGAGGCTGCAAGATGGCTTCTGCTACTCCATCTCTTCTTCCTTCCTATAACCACACCCGCAGCCAGGAAGCTCTGGGGTTTTGGAGACAGAGTGAGACCCATGAGTAACTCCTGTGCCTGCCTCTGCTGGATAACTTTTCTAACTACTGGTAGAGTGAAACTGACAGTTGTGAACAGTAGCAATGAAAATGACTATATTTGTTTTGTTTTGCTGCTTACTGAGAAGGGTATGTGCAACTGCTGAAGCACTGGAGCTGTCTTCCTATAAATCTTTTAGACAGACAGCACTGCATCATGTTGACGCTAGATTTTCTTTGCAACTGTAAGAAATCAGAACTAAGGCCCAGATTCTCAAAGGTAATTAGGCTCAGATCCTCAAAGGCAGGCACTTATGCTGCTTTTTAAAATGCAAGACTTAGTTATGTAGAAACCAATTGCTTTAGGCCTTTTCTGTTCTTGTCCCCTCTCAGTTCGGGGCGGCGGGGGAGGGTTCTTGCTGCTGGAGAGTAGACTTTTTTTTTTTTCAAATCCAGGACAAAAATCTTTGCCTTTTATTGGAGAGAGAGTACCACCAGTGTTAAGCCTTGCTTAGTTTTTTGAATGTCATAAAGCATAACCTTTTGGACAGCGACGTAATCTCTTCAATCATAAGATTACATCAGTGAAGACTGAGTAGAAGAAACTTCAATTACCAGCATTTAAAGCAAATACTTGGTCAGCTCATGGTAACAGCATGTTAAATACTTTTCCAGCAACTTGGTACATGTTAATTTAGACCTCGTCCACATTTAAATGTAGATTGACCTAGCAATGTCAATCAGCGTGTGAAAAAATTCACACCCCTGAGTACCATAGTTAAGATGACTGAGCCCCAGTGTAGACATGGCTAAGTTGATGAAAAAAGTCTTCTGTTGACCAAGCCGCCATCTCTTGGGGAGTTGGATTACTTACATCGACCAGAAAACCTCTTCCATCAACATAGGAGGCATCTCTGCTATCGGTGCTACAGCGGCGTAGCTGCTGCTGTACCACCCATAATGTAGCTGTGCCCTTAGACTCTGGTTGTGGGTATAAAGCTACAAGGCTTTCTGGTGCACCTTGGTGTTTGTAGATCAGTGACTTTGAACTCTTCAGTATAGGAGTACGGTATAGATAGGGCCGAACCAAATTCGTGGTCCATTTTGGTCAGTTTCACAGTCACAGGATTTTAAAAATCATAAATGTTATGATTTCAGCTATTTAAATCTGAAGTTTCATGGTGTTGTAATTGTAGGGTTCCTGATGCAAAAAGGAGTTGCGTGGGGGGGGTTCCTGGTTATCATTAGGGAGGTTGTGATACTGCTACCCTTACTTCTGTGCTGCTGGCAGCGGTGCTGCCTTCAGAGCTGAGCAGCTGGAGAGTGGCAGCTGCTGGCTGGGAGCCCAGCTCTGAAGGCAGAGCCGCCACCAGGAGCAGCAGCACAGAAGTAGGGTGACAATACTGTACCATGCCATCCTTGACTTCTGTGCTGCTCCCTTCAGAGCTGGGCCGTCAGTCAGCAGCTGCCACTTTCTGGCTGCCCAGCTCGGAAGGCAGCAGTGCAGAAGTAAGAGTGGCATGGTATAGTATTGCCCTCCTTACTTCTGTGCTGCTGCTGGTGCCAGGGTGCTGCCTTCAGAACTGGATGCCTGGCTAACAGCTGCCGTTCTCTGCCTGCCCAGCTCTGAAGAAAGCACGGAATTAAGGGTGGCAATACCATTACCCTCCTAAAATAATATTGTGACGCCGCCCCCCCCCCCCCCCCCCGCACAACCCTCTTTTGGGTCAGGACCCCTAATTTGAGAAACGTTGGTCTCCCCTGTGAAATCCTATAGGATAGGGTAAAAGCACACAAAGGACCAAATTTCTCCAGTGGGGGAGACCGGATTTCACAGTCCGTGATGTGTTTTTCATGGCTGTGAATTTGGCAAGGCCATAATTACAAAAGCTCTTGGGGTGGAGAAGAGGGAACAACTAGTAGTGGTTAATAGCTAGTTTTTGATGTAGGGTGCCTGGGAAAGTGAGGAATCAGTCCTGGCTTTTGGCAATGAGAAGGCAGCTTGGATTCTGGTTCTGAGTGGTAAAGAAATCTTTGGTTCTTCTTTCCTTTAACTAGGTGGGAATATGGGTTTTATTTTGCAATGAACTTCTTACTGCAGTCTACAACAATTACTCCTACATGCAATAAAAAAGATACTTCAGTTTTTTTCACCCTGAAATTTTTAGGAGGAAAATAATTATAATTTTTTATATCTAAACTGTACAGCACGTAACCTGTGTAACTGATCTTGCATTTGTTACCTTCACCTCATCCCCCATTCCCTCCATTTTTTAATTGGATTCATAAACCATTGGATTCATAAGCCTTTGAGGGTAGTGACTGTTAGTGTTTGTGGTTGTACAATCCCTCGCACAATGATTCTGAGCGGTGTCTCAGAGTGATACTTCAATACAAATGCCAGTTAATTATAGATGAATAGGAGCAATTTTTCTTTTTCTTTTCCAGACCTGTTCATTCTGCCTGCAGACATGTGCAGATGCTACTGCATTGGTTGGCTTACATTGTGAAGGTTATTTTATGGTGTTACGGGATAGGTTTTTTTTCTTTGTTTGGTTTTTTAAAGAATCTTAGATTTAGGTGCACAATTATACATCTGTAAGAACCCTAGGGTACAGTTTCCATTCTAACTTCACTCACTGGCTTTTAACTTCCTCAGACAAGTTGCTTCTGGGTTGAAATTTATTTGCTTGATCTTGGAGCAAAGGTGAATCTCATATTGGAAAGATTTTTAACAATCAATACAGCCACTCTTAAATTATAGGAGTACTTTTTCCTATATATTACAGGAGATGTCTTCATGGTCACATAACTAGAATTGGAGAAGGGACAACTTCGTAGCTGGTTGAAGTAAGTACTTCAGATTTGAAGAAAACAGGCTTAGTGTTTAAATTACATATATTTAAAGCTGACAGGAAGCAGACAGATACATCAGTTGGGGAAGGTATAATAAAGCCCAAACTATAGTTCTGTCCAGATCTCTTTTTCTAAGGACTGGCTGTGCTAACTTGGAGAATATTCAAAAATAGGATCAAAGTAACACAAATCACTCAACAACCAAGCAAGGTTTTTACAGCATTTAGCGCATGGGCAGAGTAGAAGACCCTTCCCCTGAGTAGATTTTCTTGATACCTTTCTGATCTCCTTACAAGTCCTCATGAAGGGTTTTACTTGAACATTCATAACTTCAGGGGGAATTTTGCAGCACTGTGCATGCATAGAATTCACGTGCTGCTCAGAATTTTTTTTTCTCAGCAGAAAATATTCTGCCAAGAAGTGCTGCGGTTATGCCTTTTGCCCACTAAGGGCACCAGGACAGTGAGCAGCTGCTCCCAAGCAGGAGCAGCCCCAGCTGCAGATAGGGAAGAGAGGAGGCTGTATTCCTCAAAGCACCCTGCCCATGGAGCCAAGTCAGGATGCAGGGGATATGGGGGGGATGGACAGCATGGGGCACATGGGGCTGCAGGGTGTGTGTGTGTGACAGACTGGGGTTCAGAATGGCTAGTGAGGGCGACGACATGGGGTAGGTGCTGAATGGGGTTGCAGAGACATGGGGATAGGGGTGGATATGCCTAACTGAATGAGAGGCTGGGGTCTGCATCGAGGAGGGTCCCTAACAATCTATCCTACCCCCTCTCCCTCCTGCCCCCCCCCCCCAAACAGCCAACCCCTTCCATACTTCTCCCACTGACACGCAGCAGCCCTTCAAACCCCAGGCATCTTCACAGCAATTACTCCCCTCTCCCTCAGCTCCTCTGTTACCCTTGACTCCCCCAAGTTTCAGAAGCAGTGCAAAGAGGTGTGGGAAATATGTTTTTACTGTAGTTTAAATAAATTATTATTCAGAGTTCTGTATTAATATGCCTTGTAAGGAATCCGTGTCAAAAAGCATTTCCTGAATCTTTATTTTGTTGTCTGTATTGTTACAGACATGCTTGTTGACAGGTATTTTGAAATAAATTACCAGAATTGAAACTGGCATGATTATATTGTTGTTTTTACAAACAAAATATAATATACATTTTTGTGTGTGTGTGTGGGTATGGCTACACTTGAAATTTTAAAGCGCTGCTGCGGGAGTGCTGCCGCGGCAGCGCTTTGAAGTGTGAGTGTGTCAGAGCGCCAGCACTGGGAGAGAGCTCTCCCAGTGCTGCACGTAAACCACATCCTCTACGGGTGTAGCGTGGAGCACTGGGAGCCGCGCTCCCAGCGTTGCCGCCCTGATTACACTGAGGCTTTACAGCGCTGTATCTTGCAGCGCTCAGGGGGGTGTTGCAGCGCTGTAAAGTGCCAGTGTAGCCATACCCTGTGTGGGCACAGAATTCTCCCCAGGAGTAATTCATCTACCCTCCAACTGAGCTGAGACTAGTCCTTATGTATTTCTCAAAGGCAGTTGCCTGATTCTGTGATCTAATGACTGATAGACTCATTTCCTTCTTGGCAAATAAATTTCCCAGAAAGCCTATTCAGAAAGGGCCCAAGCACCTAAATGTGTGTGATACAGGGCCTTGTTACACTGATCTCTTTTGTGTATGTATATTAAGAGATGCTGTTTCTTTTTTTAGTATATAAATGTACTCCTCAACAAAAGTAGTTCTTGTTTCTTAAAATGTAGGAAACTAAAACAAAATAGTGATGCAGTACCGTGAGCTCAAGTTAGGAAATTCGAAGAGTTAGTGCAGCAAGATCTATTAACTTGTCCACAGTGTGCTCTTGTAGTGACTTCCTTGTTTTTTTGTTTTTGTTTTGTTCAGTCTAAACTGTAATTATTGCTATATTTATTCTGTGCCATAACTTGGGCTCATTGTACATCCTGTATATTTTTACATTCAGGTAAATATTGTAATATTTAGAAGCTACCAAAACCTGTGCTTGATTTCTCAACCTGAACACTATCTTAATGCTGTTTCCCTTTAAATAATAAATTTCACGTGTGTGATACTTCAAATAAGGAAGCTGAAAAGGCCTTTTGTTTAGATATTAGTTGACTCTAAATTAATACCTGCCTTCTAACGCATCATAAAGTGACTAAATGAACTTTTGTGCTTTGAAGAGGTTCTGTTACATCCAACTTGGATATAAATCTCTTTAAGAACTTAATCCTAAAAAATCGAAAATCAATAGAAAATACTTTCACAAAACTTGTGAAAACCTATTCTAATGGGAAGCTTTTATTAACAAATGTTTCCTGCACTGTCAGGAACTTGACAAAGATTGTGCCGGGGCATGAAACTAGAAAATGAAACTTGTCTTTTTTTTTTGTTTGTTTGTAGATAATCAGTTTATTTTCCTTGCCAGAGCTCAGAGAAATGTGAGAATAAATCTACTGAAAAATAATCAAAATTTCAATATTTTAAATATCTTTGATGTAGTAATACAGTTATGGGGAACGTCTTACCTTTAATGAGCATTCACTCCGATACTGACGTCTTAATTCAGCTTGTTGCTCAAATTCAGTTTTTTTTGTATTACCTTTATTTATCTTTATATCTGAATTGAGTCCTCTAAAAGCCATGTATGACTCTGCTTATAGTGATCAGAAGATGGCAAACAGAGCCAACTGCACTTAGAGCAATCTCTGAGAATTGTGTGGTGAAGCCTATACATCAGTCTGTTGTCTTATCACTTGTTAAAAAGATACTTGGCTGAATTCCAAGGAGAAATTTAGTTTATTTTGATGAGTGATTATAAAGCAATTAGTTGTGGAGGAAGTTGTGATTGGTTTTGTTTACAGAGTGATCACATACTTCACATATTTAAACAAAACTTCCACATATGGACTAAAAAGTTTATCTATAACAAAACTTTATCCATAAGTTAAGAATGGCACTATTTTAGTTTCACTGACAAGATAAATATTTTTATGGAGAAAACATGGACAATATTTGGTGAAGTGACCTCATATTTTGATGAATATACTGAAATAATCTGTCCAAACAGTCTTCACCAATCTGCAAGAGTTTTGATGATTTGTGTGTTTGGATTCACATCAGGATATTCAAAAGTCAGCTTCCAAAGACCACCAAACTTGGAAATGCTTGTCCACTGGTGTGCTGATCCTTCATAAGCCTGTCCTTGTTCCACACTTGGAGTAAACCTCAAGGAGGGGAGCAGAGGAACATCTAAGTCAAAGTGAGGATACATAGTGACATATAACTGTGTTTTAGGGCTGAATGTCTATTTTGTCTTTTATGGGTGAATATTAAAGATTTAATTGATGTAAGATTTCTTTCTGTCACTGAAAATGGTATATATCACTAGCCTGCCATAACCACAGAATGTTAGCCATAAAAACCTGTTTTACCACTATTTTCCACTCCAGGGAAAAGCCTGTAAATTATCTTTCAAGGTTTTGTCTACACTGGCACTTCGTTGGAAAACCTTCTGTCTTTCAGGGGAGTGGAAGGTTTTTGTCGCAACTGCACTGCGTGGCTTTTAGCAGCATGGCTATAGTGGCACAGGCATGTTGCTAAAACTGGGTAGTGTATCCATACCCTTAGCCAGTGCTTGCTTGTGTCCCCACTTTGCACCCACCCACTAATCTAGTACAATCTTCCTTCATAACCCTTGCTCAATTAACATATTTACACTCTCTCTCTCTCTCTCCTGTCTTCTGCTTTTGTTACTCTTTTTTTCCCCCCCTCATCTTGTTTTTACTGTTTATTATTGCCCCCGCCCTTGTTTTGTTTTTTCCCCCCTGCCTATTCCATTGCTCATCAGAAGCTGATATGGTGCTGGGGTAGGTTAGGGAGTCCACTGATCACTCTAACACCAGGACATGAGCTCTCTTAAGAGAGTTTGTGTTACAAGACAGATATGCATCTACTCGTACAAACCTGAACTGCAGTTGGAACGGAAGGTGACTTTCAAGAAGCTGCACTCTCTTACCCACAGCATGCGTTCAGCGAGAAGTTCAGTGAACCAAGAATCATGTGACCTCCCCCCCCCCATCGCTTTGTTCCTCTGCCTAATACCCATACCGCTCCTCTCCACAGCCCATTTCTCCTTGAACTGATGTGTCCTTGCACTGGGTGCCCAGATTCCAGGTTGAGGAAATGTGGCTTTAACTGATGGTGCTTGAGGGAAAATGGGGGGGAAAAATATAGCCAGCTCTTCTTATTTTTGGTTTTGATATGACTTGATGTCTGAGCCATTTTAAAATCACTTAGTGATATGGGGCAGTCTGGCCTTAATAGATGGAATTTTACTGAGAGGTGTACCTTGGTACTTCATAAGAACAAGTAATTTGCTTTTTAACTTGGACAAAATAGTGGTGCTACTGCTTGGACATTAAGTGGAAGGGGGTAGCTGTGTTAGTCTGTATCCACAAAAACAATAAGGAGTCCAGTGGCACCTTAAAGACTAACAGACTTATTTGGGCATAAGCTTTCGTGGATAAAAAACCCACTTCAGATTCTTTCAGGTGCCACCGGACTCCTTGGACATTAAGGTTCTGAATCTCTGTAAACTGCAGTTCTTTGTTCCACAGCTGTGGAAATTGAAAATGCTTGATGTGCTGTACTCCTGAACGGTGCTGGGAGAATGAGTTCAGCATTGTTTCTTTCACTAGAGAGCTGTTCCTACAGATAAATAGTGTAGCCTGACAATAAATACTTAATATGTCTAGAAACTCTCTAGTCTTTGTGATTGCATAACTTTTTGTCTGAAAGGCTGCAGGTCAACCTTTTTGTAGTAAGAGAACAGTCTCCTCATAATGAGTGATGTAAGTGCCCCGCTTTCTAATCTGTACAGTGAAAAGCAACCACAAAACCAGGATTATTTGTGGTACTCTTCAAATTGAAGGAAGATCCTTTCCATAGCTGTATATTAACTGAAACATTTAAAATAACTTATCAATTAACAAGAGTGCAATATGATGTATATTACTTAAGCACTATGCTGTGAGTCAGGAGTGATTTTTCTTTTCTTTTTAAATCTATTTCTTGTTTTTGTATCAGTGGTCACATTTGACTGGAGTGACCCTTTCAGTTTGAAGTCAAGGGAACATAAATATATCTACCCCTACCATTTTTTCGGATATCTACCATTAGTGCGGCTCCAGCTAATGTAGATGAGGCGCAGGTGTCTTTACTGTTTCTTGTCTAATGAGATAAAACAATGGTGATGCTTTTGCCCTGTCCATATTACAGTCACACTGTTGCTACCGCTGGTGGAGCTGTTTTATGTATGCTTTATTAAACTCAGATGAATTTTGAGATCTTGAAAGTGGAGGCTAAACCAAACTTCAGTGAGCCAAGCATATTGCTGTCTGACACTGTGTTAGCTTCGCCAGACCTCTGCAGTACTTTTGTTCATTTCACTTTGTGGTCTCTTCTAAATCCAGATATTTTACAGTGTGGACTAACATAAAATGTTTAGATACTCCAATAAAACAGAAGATGTAAAAATAAAATGGAAGACACCAAAAAAAAAAAAAAAGCAAATGTTTCACTAGCTAGGATAATGGCTCATGCTACATTTTCTGGTGGCATGGCTCTTTAAAGAACCAATGATTGGGGACCTACAGGAATACTTGAAGATACTTGCTAAGTATCCTCTTCCTAAGAGCTTTGTGTAAGCCTGAATTTGAGGAAAACAATTTAATTTTGGTGGTCAAAACAGAGACAAGAAAATAAATGCAGTCCTATGTAGTAGATAATTTTGAAGGAGATGTTCATCTTTGTGTCAACTCATGCACTTAAAACTCTATGTGTGGTGACTTTTTTTATTTTGTTTTAAGGTCAGAAGGGTCCATTCTAATCATCTAGTTTACCTCCTGCATAACACTTGCCATAGGACTTTACCCAGTTGTTTCTTCATAAAATCAATACATTCTGTTTCAGTATTACCATAGCTCTTAGAGAGAGAGATAGTCTTGATTTAAACACTTCAACTGCTGAACCTACCGCATCCCAAGGCAAGTTTTTCCAGTGGTTAACTACTCTTAAGAATGTGTGGCATATTCCTTGTCTGAATTTGTCTAGTTTTGCCTTTAACCATTGAATCTCATTATGCCTTTTTCTGCTAGATTAAAGAGCCCTCCACTATCAAAAATCTCTTACACATTTAGGTGCTCGTAGACTTTGCTCATGTCATCTCTTAACCTTTTTTCATAAATTACATACATTCAGCTTCCCTAGTTCTCGCTATAAGGCATGTTTTCTAAACCTAGAACTATTCTTGTATGTCTTTTCTGAACACTTTCCAATTTGTCAACATCCTTTTTGAAGTGTAGACATCAGAAATGGAGACGATATTCCAGTAGCGATCTCACTGTGCTGTGAACAGGGGTGATACCACCTCCCTCTCCTACTTGATGTTCCTCTGCCTAGGCAGGCAAGAATTGCATTTGCCCTCTGTCACCCAGAGCCCTGGTAGTTTCCAGCCAAAGGAAGAGCTCTATCTCCACACCGAGTCCATTGTGTTTGGAGCTCACCTCATTGGGCTCCATGTGCACTTTAAGTCTCTTGAGTTTGAACATAATCTCTAGGCACTGCCCCATCTGGAGGTGCACTTTTAGAGTACTGATCCTCTATCTAGCACCCCCTTCTGAATGCTGTGCCCAATTGCCTAGCCCGTGGGACTAATCCTGGCCCTTCAGACTTCTCTGTAGCTTAAGTACACCCTCTTCTCCAGAATTTCAGCTGTTGCAGAAATTCTGACTTTACAGTTAAACTCTAGACGGTCATATGACAGTGAAAGCAAACAGATATTGCTCAGGATTCCAGACACCGTTACTCTTTACTTAGCAGCATGGGATATGTACAGGTCTAGACAAAATACAATACAGTTTTACACATTTTCCCTGTCTCAGCTGCTTCATCACTCTGGGGAATCCTCTGAAATGTCCAGAGTCCTTTCTTGAGTCTCGTGGCACCTTTTTGGGTCAGCTAGCTTTCTGTGACCTTGGCTGGTAGTCCTGCAGTTAAAGCAGAGCCCCTGCTATGAAAACATGCCCATCAATTCCTCTTTTCTACAGCAGCTTTGGGTAGGTCTTTGTGATTCTCAAGTTTGTGTTCCTCCTGTTAATTTTAGTATTACTGCAGGTGACTTTTCCATTTTTCACTTCATTAACTCCTTGCAAATAAACTTGGTTAGACTGGTTTCCCCAACCAGGCAACCTCCTCAGCATACCCATTGTATGATTAGAGCACAGTCATTAAGACTAATGACTATTTTCTTGGGTCTGGCAGAGATGTGCTACAGGTTTATTAGCAAATGGTGGATTCCATATCCTTTCAGAGGCATTCCATGATACAGAAATTTAATATAAACCAGAATTCATAAATTAGTCACATTCTCTTAGCTGTAGCAGTGGAAGCTCATGTTCAGTTGGCTACCTACCATGACTTCTAAGTCTTTTTCACTGTCACTGCATTCCAGGGTATAGTCCCCCGTCTTGTAAGTGTATCCTACTGTTTGTTTCTAAAAGTATGATCTTGGGCTCAAATGAGCATATCTTGCCAGGTGATAGGTCTGTATAATGGACCTGTCTCCATCATTTATCACTCCACCAATTTTATGTTGCTTGTTTAAAGAAGGGAGATAAATCATTATGCTTTAGGGCGGGAGTCGGCAACCTTTGGCACGCAGCTCCCATTGGCTGGGAACAGCGAACTGCGGCCACTGGGAGCTGCAGAGGGCCGTGCCTCTGGACGGTCAATGTGAACTAAATGTCTTGCGGCCCGCCTTCGGATTACTCTGTGCTGCGTACCGAAGGGTGCCAACCCCTGCTTTTAGGGATAATCCATCTACTAACTAATATAAGTTTCTTCCAAATTCCAATGTGCAGTTTACTGCATAAGTGTCCATTATAGGGTTACTCACCCTTTCCTGTGAAAAAGCTGGTTCTGGCCACTGTCAGGCAAGGCACTGAACTAAATGGCAAGATGGATCATATCCAGTATGAAAATTCCTGTTATATCATATCAGTGAAAAACAAAACAAAGATGGCTATTTGGTGATCATATTATTAAATCTCATAACTATTGTATTGGAAGTCCTCAGAAATCTCTCAAAAGAACAGAGCAAGGATTGAATAATTAAATATACATATCTCCTAAAAAGCATCAGAATCTATTTATGCTGAACAGCACCCACTGCACCAGGTTTCCTACAGAAAAAAAGCAGCTTCACCAGGCTATTTTTAAATTAAATGCTGAAATAGGGATTTCAGAGCCTAACTACAGGTACTTAGCTTTGGAAGTTTATGCCATTAATCATTATTTACAAAGGTCTCTTTAAAATTAATTGTCAGTCAAGTTATTTTTCCTGTAGAAAACTTGATGGAATGGATGCTGTTTGGCATGATTGTCAGAGCCTAATGCTCTTACAATTGCCAACTTGCATCAACAGAATTAGTTTAAACAAAAAGGACAAGTTGCTATGATTCAAGGATTGTGTTGAAATTATTCTTGTTAAAAATAGAAGATGTGAAGCTAGAAGTTAGTGAGCCAACATTGATATGTCAGATAGTAGGCATAATCGATGGACAAAATAGTGAGGGGTTTGGCTATTCCACCCATCACTCAAAAGAACAGATGGAGGCTAGTGAAGCAAGTTTCATCATCATGGCTGCCACCTCCACCTTTTTCTGTGACCCCAGGCCTTCATCATCCTGATCTTGAAAAATGTCCTTACTAGACCAGGCCAGAGAGAGGGAGCAGGATGACATCACCACCCTACCAGCTCCAGCTGAATCCTAACCACCATCTGGGATGAAACGACTTTATCAGCAGTAATAAAAACATATTGATGCCATCTAAGAGACTGTCAAACAAGAGTTTTCTACTTCTAAAGCTAGAGTAAGAGGAAACGTGTTAAAATGAGAGCCTTATTTAACACTTTACATTTCAAATGCTTTAACTGTATCCTTAATACGCTTAAAGGGTTTTTACTGGTGTGTTTGCAAGGTACTAAGCAGGCAGAGATCTATGTATACCAAACCACACACCTTGTTTAAAACTAATGTTGGACATAGGCTGGATTATGTTAACAACATTTGCCCACTTATTTCACCTATGTTAAAATATTATTCCCATACTTCTATCTTCTAAATGCTGTGGGTTTCAGGAAAACTCACTCAACCCCCATCTCATGCACATGCACAAAACTGCTTTTTATATTCAATAGCCAAATCCTCCAAAGTCTCAAAATACTGTGGTGTACATTTACACAAATATTATGTTTTAATAAAATTAAAACTAAGCAGTTGTTAAAATACAGTGCACTGATATGTTATCTGTGCTCTTTTTATTGTTGCTAATATGAAAAATTCTGTAATCCACAGCCTCCCAGTAAGACCTAGAGGCTCTACTATAATTTTAGAACAATAACTTCCAAAGTAGGTGGCAAAATATGGTGGTATTGGGACTTTTCTTATCCCAAATAACTATGAAGAGGCATATTCAAGAGCCTTTGGGCTACCAGCTGTGGTAATACGTTGTAGAAGGAAGAACAAAATATATTCCATTCCCTCCCCCTTTTAACATCCCCTCCCCGTTAAAGGGTATCCACACACCAATCCATTTAAACAAGTTTCTTGTGAAACACTAAGAGTAACTTTACTTAATATATAAACCAGGTGTTTACCTTGGGCAAAAAAGTACCAAGATACACACAAATAAGCCAGTACTGCAAAATGGTGTACCCCATTGATTGAATAACTAGGCTGAATTATTAATCCTGATCTTAATAGAATTTGCTGCAATATTTCACATACTGAAAACAACCATTTTAAGAGCTCTCCACTTCAGAGTCCACTATTTAGTAATGTTCTACCATAATATCAAACTAGTACGATTTTTTTTTTTTTTTTAGCTAGAACAACCTCCACTTCAGGGAATGATTTACCTTGATTGAAAAGGCTCTTTGTGGTAGGTTAGTTTCCTTGATGTAAATTAACCTAAATGGACCATAATGCCTTTTTTGCTAGATGTGCTTAAAAATAACTGTACCTATGCTTTTTTTAATTACATAAGCGCTAAGTGATTGCCAGAAGGCATCCCATGATAAATTAAAGACTACAAGAGTGCTAGTCAAGGAGAGCTGTCTCATTGTTGGTTTTACCTGGACTAAAGATAAATAATTTAATTCATACTTCTATTTTATACTCAATTGTAGAGAATTACAATAATCAAATATTTATAAAGCATGCTGTAGAAAAAATAATTCAGCACGCAGACATCTTTGCAAATATACATACTCAAGTCTTTTCTTTGGATCCCTGAATTCCAGCACTGGTAAAATTTAGACCTGTGAGCTGGAATAAGCTGTATAATATTACTGAATTTTTGCTAGCACCAATGCAACTGCACAGTTGCTAATAAATGGGTACAAAGTGGGCTAATGTAAAACAGCATAATTAAGATTTGTCTACATGCTAGTTCAGGGTGTGCTTATATTACAGCTGCTGTTACAGACAACTTAAATAAGACCTCTGCCCTGAGGAGCACAGACTAGTTTAAACAAATACTTAGTTTAAGGGATGTGAACAATCTAATGACAAGACACACAGAAACAGATTCAAGAAAGTAGGACTTTGTCCACACTCAAAATCTGTACCATTTTTAACTACACTGGCACAACCGCCCTAGTGAGGACACAATTGTGTGTACCCAGGTATACTGGCGTAGGCACTTCTATACCAGTATAATTGCACCCACAATAAGTGTTGTACCAGAATAATTATTTTAAATAACAAAAAGTCACACCAACTGAAATAGTTGCAACACTACAACATCTGTTACTTTAGTCAAGAAAGCAGCTGATCAAATTAACCAGCAAGTGAGCTGTAAATACCAAATATACAAGGCTATTAAAGCAAGAGTAATGCTTTCAGAAATGTCAGGATAAAAATTCTAGGAAGACACATTTGATATTTTTAACTGCATGATGCTAGAGGTATTAACTAAGTTGCTGTTGATATCACATCCAACTGGATCATTCTACAAAATATGAAATCCAGTGCTTACAAGTTAGCATAAAACAGAACATCTGAACTGTTATCGGAATTACTTTAGGACCTTATCCTTGTTCACTGGAGTCCTGAAAATTGTTATTTCAATGGGACCAGGATTTAGCCATTAGAATGCATGTCCATCTTAGAGTTTCGGACTGTTGCCCATCACTATAGCGTCCAAGCATCTTCCACATTAATTTAATAGTAATAGCTGAAGTCCCTAGTAGATTTTATGGAGCCTATGGTGGTTCTTCCTTTTTCAGGAGTACAGGCTCTGGTTTTGGTTTTTGGGGGCAGAAGGCGGTTGTCAGTCTTGCTATAAAGGAAAGGTTTTCTTGACAAGCAAAGTTTTGCACAATATTTCCTAGAGATACTGTCAGATGCTAGAGTTGCCTTATCTGCTTCAGAGCTTCCTTCCACACCCAGATCCTTTCTGAGAATCCCTTGTCCCTAACTCACAAACTTTATCTTGGGCTTTTTGACCTGCGTTCTCTCAGTTTGGTCTTCAGCACTTCTGTGGCTCAATCCATTATTTATTCTAAAGGTTAGGACCAGTGCCTTAAACTGACAGCAGAAATCAAGCAGGAATCAGCAGAGGGAATAAAGCACAGGGCTGAAGAGCTCATGATAGCCTAAGCAGGGAAGCAATGAGCAAAATGCAGTCTAGTCAATCACCTCTTCAAAATCGAGCCTACTGTATGTGGGAAACACAAATACACTTAAGTCCATAGGTACCCTAAAAGCTCTCTCTTACTATTACATTGTTCAGGTCTGCCATTCAGTTTTAGTGCAGATTGAAGAGCTTCAGATTTCTATTGCATTCTAATTCTTCTCTGATCTAGCAACAGCTATCTGTGGAAGTTTTTGTAACCCATCTCCCATTACTTGCAGTACTGTAACTTGGAGCAATATGTATTTTTAACATGGTAGACCACATAGAATTTATTAAATTTGCAAAAACAACTGATTTTATAGGGTTGCTTTAATATATTTTATAAGATTGCTTTGATGCAATGTAATGTGGTGCAGTGAACAGATGAATTTTTTTAGTGGGCACTAATGCCTCTCCATGCATTTTCAGTTAATTTTAATTGAAGATGTGTATAGCTACATCCTCTGAACTGTCTTGAAATATCAGATATAATTTCACATCCCCATGGTTCCTTAACATTTGAAAAGGCTTGACATTCTGTTGCATTATAACATCTATGAATGGGAACCTGTCAGGAAAATCATAAAAACTAAAAAGGAGCCATGCTATTCAATAACGGAAGTCTTCTGTTCCCAGACCTTTCAAAACTACTCAAGATAAACATGGGATTGCTTCTGTTTAGAGCTGACTTTTCCATCTTAAGCTTTCCCATCCTTTTTCCTGCAGTTGCAGTAATAGAAATCATAAGTAGCTAATTTTCCTCTGACTAGAATGACAGGAAACGTTTTTTTGTGCTTTCATATTAGAGGAAGTGATCTTTACAGATAACATTACATCAGACCTAGTTTCCAAATTATCTGATGTTTTGTTTGTTTAAAATAGTTTGATGCAAGTTGTTTGTTTTTTCTTTCATACCTTTCCCCTTCAGCATTTATTGTTAGAGGACATTGTAACATCTCAGCTTTATGAACATCCATACCACAATTAAACATGCCCTTGGCCCATGCCAGCTGACTCAAGCTATACACATTTTTAATTGCAGTGTAGATGTACCCTAAGACTGTAAGATCTAAGGCCTGGTTTACACTACGCGTTTATACCGAATTTAGCAGCGTTAAACCAATTTAACCCTGCACCCGTCCACACAACGAAGCCCTTTATATCGATATAGAGGGCTTTTAAAACTGATTTCGGTACTCCTCCCTGATGAGGGGAGTAGCGCTGAAATCAGTATTGCCATGTCGGATTAGGGTTAGCGTGGCCACAATTCAATGGTATTGGCCTCCGGGTGGTATCCTACAGTACACCATTGTGACTGCTCTGGAAAGCCATCTGAACGTAGATGCATTGGCCAGGTAGACAGGAAAAGCCCCGCAAACTTTTGATTCATTTCCTGTTTGCCCAGCATGGAGCGCTGATCAGCACGGACTGTACAGGAGATACTGGATCTGATTGCTTTATGGGGAGATAAATCTGTTCTATCAGAGCTCCGTTCCAGAACACGAAATGCCAAAGCATTTGAAAAAATGTCCAGACAGAGGCCACGCAGGGACTACACAGTGCTGCGTAACAAGCTTAACGGAAAGCAAAGAATCAAATGGACGCTCATGGAGGGAGGAGGGGGACTGAGAACTCCAGCTATCCCACAGTCCCCGAAAAGCATTTGCATTCTTGGCTGAGCTCCCAATGCCTGAAGGGTCAAAAAACTTGTCCCAGGTAGTTCAGGGTATATCTCATCAATTTCCACCCTCCCCCCATGAAAAAAAAAGGGAAAAAAAATCATTTCTTGCCTTTTTTCAGCATCACCGTATATCCACTGCATGCTGCTGGTAGATGTGGTGCTGCGGTGTTGGACAGCAGCATTCCCTCCCCTTCCTTTCCTGATGGCAGACAATGCAAAATGGTGGAAAACCATCCTCATCATCCCGTGAGTGCTCCTGGCTGGCCTCAGTGAGGTTGGCTGGGGGTGCCTGGGCAACAATGGGAATGACTCCTGTCGTTCCTGGTAGAAGGTGCAAAAGGATTGAAAACCGTCCTCATCATAGCAACTAGGGGCTGAGCTCCATCGTCGCCCCTTTTCATGTCTAATGAAGAATCTGAACTGCCTGGAGTATCATAGCAGCGGAGGCTGCCTCCCCTTCATGTTATCTCACTAAAAAGTCAGTGTTTCTTATTCCTGCATTCTTTATTATTTCATCACACAAATGGGGGGGGGGCACTGCCACAGTAGCTGGGGGTGGGGAAGGAGGGAAGCAACGGGTGGGGTTGTCGCAGGGGCACCCCCTAGAATGGCATCATCATTTCTGCGGGATCTCTGGGGCTCTAACCCGGAGTGGCTATACTCTCTGGTTCTCTAGTACACTTGCCCCATATTCTAGCAGAACTGACTCTATTTTTAGACAAAACATAAAGAAGGGAATGACATGGGGAGTCACTCATTTTTGTCCATGTGCCCCTGGCCAACTTCAGTGAGGCCAGCCAGGAGCACCCATGACAGCAGCAGATGGTACAAAAGGACTGATAACTGTCATCGTCAATTTCCAATTGCAGACGGTGCTATAGCTGGTAACCATCTCTGCTACCTTGGAAAGGCAAATGAATGCTGCTATGTAGCATTGCGGTACTGCATCTGTCAACAGCATTCAGTACGCACATGGTGACAGTGACAAAAGACTAAACAGGCTGCATGGTTGCCATGCCATGGCGTCTGCCAGGGCAATCCAGGGAAAAAGGGCGCGAAATGATTGTCTGCCATTTGCTGTCACGGAAGAAGGATTGAGTGATGACATTTACCCAGAATCACCTGCGACACTGTTTTTGCATTGGGATCTCAACCCAGAATTCCAGTGGCCGGGGGAGACTGCAGGAACTACGGGATAGCTACCCACAGTGCAGTGCTCTGGAAATCGACGCTAGCCTTGGTACATGGACGCACACTGCCGAAATATGTGCTTAGTGTGGCCACGTGCACTCGACTTTATACAATCTGTTTTAAAAAACCAGTTTATGTAAAATCAGAATACCCTAAATTGCATATCAGATTTCAGGATTCAGCAGTAGTGTTTAGGCCTAGTCACTCTTCAGACTTGTCATGTGAAGTCCATGGCAGCAGTTTACAAAAACAAACCCTAAGGAGCCACTTTACCATCGTTTATTGCTGCTCCTACAGTGGAGAGACTAGGATTCCCTGCTCTTTCATCTATGGATTTTTTTTCTTCACTCTTAAGTAGCACTAAGGAAATTCCTTCTTTGGAAGGTTCTTAAAAACCTACCCTGAACAAACAGATAAGGTTAGCAGTAAGGCTGTAAAAGAACTACCTTGATTCAGGTGGAATGTACATTTACCATGTTGCTGGATAGTCAGTGTTTTAATCTGAGGCACTAAGTGGGAGATGGTGGGAAACAGACATAATTTGTTGTCACTGGACAGAGGAAAAGTACTTAATTGAAAAAAGTGATGTAACTTTTCAGCTGAGAAATGGTTTGAACTTCAATTAGAGTACTCTTTCATGTCAAAGTTGATGTCCTTCATCCTTCTCCCCCCCACATCATCATTACTGAGCCTTTTATGGCCGCCTTCTTGCTGTTGTGCATTGAATAATAAAGTTGGAAGTGCTCATCTCCTCCTGATTCCTTTCTGCTTTGCCTTTGCCCTTGGAATGAATCATTAGCTGAGTTTCCCCAGTTGTTCCCTTTTTTCAGGCTTTTAACAAGTTAAATCAGTGTACATGTAATTTCCTGGCTCTGCTCTTTTGGCTGGCAGGGGCATCTGACTTTCGTTGCTGTATCAGTCTTCAGAAGAGTGGGAGTGATCCAGACTCTGCATTTTCTACTGTGTACTTTCTCCAACCAGCAGCTCAGACTCAGCATTGTTTGGGACTAACATGTCTTCCTTCTAAAGGGTGGCATGTTTGCACCGAGGTACTACTTTTGGACACCTGCTGCTTTTCTGAGGTGTGATATGGTCTCTAATCTTTTCACCATTGTATGCTAGATATTTGCCTCATAGAAGGAGTTCCAAGGCACTGCAGAGGACAGAGGTTAGATGTATTCATGGACTTGACAAAAAAAATAATTTGTGGGGATAAAGGGAAGTATTGTGAATGGAACAACTCATGTAAACTACCAGTTAGCATTTCCTAATTTAACATAGTTCGAACTGTGTTCAGATTAATGTACCTTGCTGATTTTTGAAGGTTTTTTAAATTACATGTTATTTGCAGAAGCTCATTAGAAGGAGCTTTCACAAGATTGGGCAGCGCAACTGCATATCAGTGTTTACAGTGGAAATTATTTTCTATAAACCTTTAAGTTAGTTTGCACTCTATTTTGGAATCTAACTTAGAGGCAATCCATATTTAAATGTCTATATTATGAGTGGCGCACACACAACAGGAAATTAGGATAGCTCGTTTTGAACAAAAATTTGAACCTCATAAGCTTCCAGACTAAACTACATTAAGTTTTTGCTATATTGTCTATTATGCCTCTGCCACATTGCATCCCTGGTGTTTCAGCTGTTAGGGTTTTGAGTCTCACAATATTTTGGGTCTTTCTGATAGCCCCAGTTACTGTAGTCATGTGAATAAATCAGAATCTCTGCTTTCAATTTAAAAAAATTCTGGACCTCAAGATTGCAGAGAGAAGCTGGAAAACGTGGACCCTAAAGGCTCAAATACTAGAAGGCACATAAAAGGACATAACACTTTTAAAAGACAACTTTTTATGACTTTTTAGGGATTGACTTGTGATTTTTATTTATTTATTGGTATGCTTGACGTGGGCAACACTGCTTTGCATAGTTATCAGTAATTATGATTTTTTGACATGCCATTTAGTAAGGTGGAAGCTGAAATTAGATAACTTGATCTGAAATGTTCATAGACCCTCAGTTTGTGCTACATTGGTGGGTGGAGTGGAGAGTGTTGGCTGATTTTTTCTGTTGCTGGTAGACAGTCCATAGGACTAAATTGTTGATAAGCATGTAACTTTCCCAACATGCTGTGTAAGTGCACTCTAGGTATTATGTAAAATGCAAACATCTCTCCTTTTGCATGTGTGGTAATCTAGCCTCCCAGTCCCAGACCTGAACTTTAGCGTCCACAGCCTGGTCCTGTCCCAAACCTGGACTTTTGCGTCCAAAAGTCTGGGGGCTTACCTGAAACTCCCCCAAGCTCACTACCAGCTTGGATATTCTCGCTGCCACCAGGTCAGGTATTTAATTGAGAGAGCCTGACCTCCCCCTTTCCTCTCTCTGGTGTCCCCAACTCTTCCTTTGGGGGACCCCCCAAAGACCCAGAGCCCTGGGTCTCTCTCTCTCTCTTCTCCCAGCTTCCCCCCCTTTCCTGGGTTAGCCGGTGCAATGCTACACTTCGCTCCTTGAAATCAACCGGAGAAGCAATCTAGCTTCCCCGAGGCTAGGTATTGACCTAGTCAGCTCACACAAGAAATTCCCCCTCCCTTTGTCCTATAGCCTTTCCCGCCCTTGGGACAATAGGGAGATGAGGCACCGAGTTTGGGCGTTTCCCTCCCCCCTCTGCCTCACTAGAAAAGAAACTTTCACCAGGTTTAAAAAGAAAACTTTATAGAAAAAAAAAGAAAGAAAATACAAAACAATAATCTTGCATTAAGAAACTCAATACAGGCTCTTGCTTATAAGAAAATATGAAGAAACAGTCTGATTTAAAAGATAGCCCGATTAAACCAGTCCAACCAATCCACATACATGTAAATACAACCCACAGCTCCTCATAGCCGAATTGCTGGAGGTTTCTTTGTACTCACAGATGTGTAGGAGACACTTGGAGATAAGATGCAGTTAGGAGAAAGCTTGTTAACTCACAGCCGAGAAAACAACAAAAGACACAGCCATCCACATCTATTCGTACAACCCAAAGCTCCTCATAGCCGAATTGCTTTGGGGTTCCTTTGTACTCACAGACTTTTGGTATAATATGTGAAATAAGAAGGAGTTAGGAGGAAACCTTGTTTACTCACAGCCGAGAAAACAAAAAAGACCCCGAGTATACAAATTCCCGCCCCTGACTTTAAACAATCCAGTTCTCTGATTGGTCCTCTGGTCAGGTGTTTGGTTACCCTTTCCAGGTAAAAGAAACTTAACCCTTACCTTACCTATCTAGTTATGACAGCATGGTCTAGTGTTATTGACTTTAAGATAACACACAAGATCAGATGAAACCTTCTCTCTAAATTAGGCTGCTCGTAGAGTCCCTCTGTTAGGTCTGCTCATCCCAGATCCTTGATGGTGTAACAAGTCATCTGCCTCAATGAGTCAGAAAAAAAAACAACAAAACACTCCATGCTTTCCTAGCAAGCTGAATACCTGCTGTGCAGATAGAAAGTCCTTGGCAAACACTGCCAAGCTGTAACAAGGGCTTTCCTTATCTTGTACTTTGAAGATACAGAAATGAGCTCTGTTTATCAAATAGTCATATGAGCAGCAAAACAAGAAATGAAAGCATATAGAATGTTCAAATAAGGCAAATATCAGCAATCTATTCACATAATCTTTTGGTTACTCAGTTCTGTGAATACTTCTCAGCGTTGCTAGGAGAGAAACAAATCCCTTCTCATTATAAAAGGGGAAAAATAAATACAGATGTTCAGTACTAATATCCTAACTAAATTCAATATAATAACAGTTGCCAACATAAAACTAAAAAGAAATGTATAGCTATTGTTGAAATTGTCTTCCTTATTCATTCTGTAATTATAGATGCATTTTTTGTGTCCTTTTTTGTGGGTCTGTTATGTCCCAACTGTGTAGTTCGTAATATATAGTAAAGCCCATTTTACGCTTACTTCATGTCTTCTGGTTTAGTGCCTCCTTAAAAGTAACTTGCCATGATACACACCAGCCTGTTTGTTCTCATTCAAACTGTATTCAAAACATGGGAAAAAGTGTGTGAAGAAAAAATGGCTGTCTAGTATGCTACCTCATCCAAACATTGTTGGTGCAACAGCATTGACAAATGCTCTAATCCCAGCTGTATCAATATTGTGCATCAGGTTGCTGCTGCTGATCCAATAAAAGAAATGTTAAAATATTGTATGTGGGTCACCCCCAGCCATTAGAAGTTGTTTCTTGAATCCACGGATCAAGGTGTCTGCGCCCCCCCCAAAACACACACACTTCCATGAGTTTGCATGGCTCTTTGGGTAAGTAAATTATGGAATAGTTTTTTTCCTTGGTGAATAGTCATCTACAATTTGAGTAGATAATGAACAAGTCACTTATTGCAGTGTAGTTTAGTGTTAAGAGCAGAAGATGTCGAATTTCCTGGGATCTGTTCATCTGATAGCTCTTTCGCTGATTCACTCTCAGATTTAAGCTTGATTCATCTACCTCAGTTTTCTGTTTATCTTTCATGCATGGGTATTGAGGGCTGAACTGTATCTGTGAAATGGCTGTTTCCTCTAATGAAAGCCATTAATTGCAGAGTACAGTCTGAGTGGGTGGCCTGCTCAGCCCACTTATTAATGGATTGCCAGTCACAGAGAGGAGAAACTGAATGGACATGGAAACTGAACTAAATTCACCCAGAGAACAACTGAGATTCACTTGCGAAACATGGTATGAGTTTGCACTGTTGGTGATCTAGCTATTTTATGGATTAAAAAAGACTACTTCAGTTTAAGTGCTATGAAACAAGAATGACTTATAAGCCTTTAGTATCAGCTGCTGTAGATATTTAGCGTATGGATGGCTTTTCCATCTGGTTATACAAATTTTATTTAAAACTGTGGAATTTTTTAACCTTTAAATTGCCTCTTGCATAGCAAGGTCAGTGCCATATATCTGTTTCAATATTGCCATTCACTTCCAAACTTTCATGGGAGAAAAGTAAGCCAACCAGAATATTTGTGTTAGTCCAAAAAATAAGATGTTCACTTCCTGAAGGATAGTGTCAATGTAGTGTGTTCAGTTTATAGAGGATCACTGATGACAATGATATTTGGATTCCTCTTTAACCAAGTTCTTGTGAATAGTACTCTATCAAAAAGAAATTGCTCACAAAATAGCAGCTGGTATTCTTAATACTGTAACCTGATCTAAATTGATCTTCTGCAAGCTGCATTCTGTGCTTCAAAATAAAACAGTTCAGATGGCACGAATATTGAAAAACAGTTTCCAACATAAATTCTAGATTTCCATGACGCAAACTCAATAGGAGTCTACCCTTTCATTGAGAAAAGGGGGTTAGTAAAACTGCAGCGTAAAACATAACTTAATCCTACCTATCAAGTCATCCTTTTGTCAAACCTGTAAAGTTCAAGAAAAGATTTAAGCTTTGGGAGAGGATTTTTGTTCATAAAGGTTTAGTAAAATATCTATTATTGCCACTTCAGCCTAGTTCAGGCTTTCCTCACAGAAAGCATTAGTGTAATGCCATCCAGAATGAATATCAGGTACTGAAAGACTTTTGCTACTGCTTTGGCTCCAGGAGGCTCACTCTGTCCACTTCCAATAATAGATATGAACATTCCTTCTTTAATAGATCACTGATAATACTTCTCAGTAGCTTTGTTTGAAAATCCAAAATATAACTGTTACAGTATGTCTACTTTTAATAGGGTAAGAATCTTAAATGCAGAAAAATAGCATTAGTAACTTTATTGTTTAGAAGCAGTTTTTTAAATTATTTTTTTAATTGTGGGATTCTGACTATCCTTTAGGAAACCGAGGGTGTGATGCTAGTTATGTGGATCTCTGGTGTGGAAAACAATTTACTGTCTTCAAATGTCATACAGAAATTTTGTGCTACTCATAATAAGCTGAAAGTTTTTAAATGGGTCTCCATCAAAAGTGGTCTAGGAGATTTCCTCCCAGTGAAATGGTTTTGAAATATTTGATTTGGGCATTTAATCTATTTCAGTGGAAAAAATAATTGATCGTCAGGAGTACTTTTTAGAACTGCACTAAGTCTTTCACACTGGAGATGACAAGTATCCCAAGATGGTAAAATTATCTCAAAACTTTCTTCAGTTTGTTAGTGGAATTTTAAGGGGTCCCTCAAAAGCCCCATCAGCATATATCTGTCACAACTTAAGGTGCATAATGTATGATTGAAAGAACACACTTCATAAAATTTTCAAACTTTCTTGAAAGATAATAAATCTCTCTCTTCCTCTCAGCATCTTCTGTTATGACCTTACTTTCCATGTTGATACTCTGACTTATTAGCTGCTGGCTTGATCTTATTTTCAAGCAAAAGTGCTCTCTTGGGTTCCTTCTATCTCATTTAATGTCACTGACCGTAGCCCAGTGGTAGGCAACCTATGGCACACGTGCCAAAGGCGGCACGTGAGCTGATTTTCAGTAGCACTCGCACTGCCTGGGTCCTGTCCACGGGTCCGGGGGGCACTGCATTTTAATTTAATTTTAAATAAAGTTTCTTAAATTTTAAAAACCTAATTTATAACTAAACTATTGTTGAATGTAAAGTAAATTAGACTTATAGAAAAAGAGACCTTCTAAAAACATTAAAATGTATTACTGGCACGCGAAACCTTAAATTAGAGTGAACAAATGAAGACTCGGCACACCACCTCTGAAAGGTTGCTGACCCCTGCCTTACCCTTTCATAATGTCCAGTCTATCAGTATCCGTGATTTCTTTGTCACTCAGCCCCTTCTTCATAGACTTCCCATCAGTCACTTGAGTAGACTCAGTTGTCCACTACTCCTTTTTCTTCCACCTTTGACTCTGTCCCCTACTAAAGTCTGTCCTATTAACCTGCAGACCTGGCTTATGTCCAATATCTGATTTCTGTTTCTGCTTCTGTTTGCTGCCGAACATCTCTTGGGTAATCCCATGACTATGCTGACTTACTCCATTACAAGTTGGTTCTCTCCACCTTCAAAACTTTGTCACCCTGACCAAAACATACTATTTCTTTCTTATTGAATCTCTCATGCCATAATCTTATTTGCAGCCTTCCTAATGCTCTTGCTGCCTCCTTTCACTGGGCAGGATCTTGTGACTTCATAGCAAAGACAAGCATTCTCCCTTTAACACGTGCTCCTTTCTTACCACCCAATCATGTGGTCTACCTCCTCTGGCAAATTGCAAATTTACTCTCATTATCAAAATGTGGACATGCCCATATGACACCCTAAATAACGGGCATATGAACAAAACAAACTAGATTATATAGACCTTTTTTGGTAGGTGTTTTGACAGTTTTGAAAATGTCTGTCACCTTATGAATTTCATTTTATTTTGTATCACTTGTATCAGTCTGCATTGATTAGGGACCCATTTTGTACTTGATCATACTTTGTTCTGTGTTGAAAGCCAGTTTGATCTGCTATATGTCTAGCTTGTTTGTGCTATATAATAGCAAAGCTGGAGAAGGAGAGGGCATTTCTCATCTTATGAAATGCTAATGCAGGAGGACTCATCCAGATTGCTCGCTCCAAGAACTACTCACTTGCTTGAAGCTGATGTGCTTTATCACATGAAACAAGGGTATTGTGCATGTAAAGACTTGATTGTGGTGGCCTCTCATGCAGCTCCGGAACACTGGACATGCTGCACAGAGGATGCCATTTTTAAGAACATGCTGCTGTGCACTCACTGGCATGACTCCACCCAGATTGAGTGGGCTTGAAAGCATGGGAGCAGAGGCTGAGTCCATTACACCAAACTGGTGACCATCCACAAGGAAGGACACAGTTGAGGCTTTAACAAGTATGAGGTACCATTAGAGAAGGTTGTCTTGATTTTAGTTAGCTAAAGACTTAAATTAGCCTGGTCATGCACAGATAGGCACAACTGAAAGACAGATCTCCCATCTTTTTAATGCTAAGCTCATACAAAAAACATCAGAACATTTCTTTATATTTTAATTTCTTTTCAAATATCCTGTTTCCCTTCTCAGATGAAGTGATTTGTATTTAAATCTAGTAGCCCAGTTTTTATGGTTGATCAGGTATGGCTGTACATCTGTTGGTCTAATGTGATTCTCTGTTTCCTTGGCAGTAAATAAGATGACATGATTAAGACTTTGTTCTCTTAATTTAAGCCATTATGTTATTTACTTCTCTGAATATTTTAGCTGAAGACTTGCTTTTTCAGTTCTGAACGTAATTGTTATATCTAACTCTGGGTTAAGATAACATGACTTGTAGAAAGTGAAGAACTGGACACGGCATTTGACGTGCCCTGTGTGATAGTTGTTTGCTAGGAATTCAGCGTATGAAATCAGCGAGAGACCTCTTTGAAACATTACAAGATGAGCATTTTCAAAAAGAGTTAACTATCAAGCCTGTCACAGTAAGTGAACAGATGTATTCAGCTAGTAATCGCTGCCAGAAAAAAGCTCTCACGTCATGCTGTTTCATTATGAAATAGAAATAATTGCTTGTGAAACTTCAGAGAACTAACTAAATTACAAATTATTTAAGAAGAGTTCACTATGTTTGACCTTCAGTCAAATTGCAAAAGCTGAGGAGCAAAGTAATGCCAAGATAGTGTAAGAATGTTGAAAGTAAAATTCTAATTTTAGTCTAAAAATTTTTTAATTTGCCATCTTAAAATAACTTACAAATGGGGTTCATGGTCATTGCACGGGGCAAAAAGTAGAGACTCTGCTGTCTTGTTTCTGAATGTTCAGTCTTGAGGAAGGAAATGTTATTACTTTGTTTTCAGTACAAATGCTTCAAATATCTTCAAACTTGGGATCCGGTGTCATGTGAAATAATCATGATTAGTTATTGTGTGGAAGGATTGATACAATAATTACAAAAAGATTTCTGAACAATTTTGTCATTGTGACACCCTCCTATGTTGAAATTGTAATGAAAAGATGTGGAAGGAGAGAGTTCACTGCGTCTCCTGTTCTCTGGGCTCACTCTAATGGCTCTGAGAATTCCAATCACTTCTTATATTTAACCAGCTTTGCCTAAAATGTAGATATTTTAATGGGAATATCCATCCTGAAGTGGAGGATTAGAGTAAGGGTGGAGATAGGTGCTCAGGAATAGATTTGGTATTTTTGCACCAAATGGAAGAGTGTGCTTAATCTTCAGCTGTATTCAGTGTTTGAATTTGATGTTTAAAGCAGCTCCTGTTTGGAATTAGTATGTCATGAAAGTTTTTTACAAGTGGTTAGCAGCAAAACTCAAACATCATGAGGAGTCTACTACTCTTCTGCAAGTGTAGACTAAGTTGATATTTTCCATTACTCAGAGGGATAATAGTTGAACAGTATACTGAATGTCCCAGCTGCAGAAAAAATATCCAGTTGAAAGATAGATTTGTAATTACTTGACAGAATCTTCCACATATGTGAAGAACTTGACAGTAGGTCAGGTTTTTTTTATATTTTGTGAGTGAGGTTGTGTAACTGGTTCAGAGTCTGAAGCATAGGTGACAAAATGAAGAATTTGTATTCTTGGAGACAGAAAAACAAAACCCAGAGCAAATGACGAATATCCAATAAATAGGATTTGAACATTTGTGAAACTTTTCAGTATAACAGTTGGCATACCAGGAGTTTCACAGCTCACCCTTGGGCCTACACAATCTTCTCCAAGTAAACTGTGCCACTAGTGAAGCATCTCTAAAGTTGTACTTAAGAATCAAAGGGCACTTGATTTTGGGAATTTATTTCCAGAGTGCACCGGTCTCTCTGAGTCTCCATATTATAAGTAGCAATAATACCTATAGCTCCATTAGAATTACTCCACTGTGATCCATTAGAGAAGAGGGTGGAAAGAGGCCAACTAGAAAAGACAGGGATTTCAGCTCTCACCCACATGTTTAGTTCATTGTCCTGTTAACATATGTAGTATAGAAAAACAACCTCTTACAGCAGCATGAGTTTTCAAAACACTTTTGTTCTTGGAAGCCATAACTATCTGTGAAGGAAAGAAGAGAAGAAGGAACCTCCTGCTCTACAAAGTCATCTTCAGAGACCCTTAAAACAAAACAGTGTCCACACATTTAGAAAGTGCCAGTGGCTATATCACAAATACATATTTATGAAAACTAAGTAGTTCATGTTTATGCCCTCCAACTTGTTAGGTAATAACTAGAAGAGGCATGTAACCCTTCATAAATGTTATAAGCTCACTGTATTAGTCTCTGCAAAGTGTGCTCCAGTTCTGTTTGTGTGCTGTCCCAGGTGATGAAAAGAATATTTACTACTAACACCCACAAATCCCCAGTGATGTGTATGGAAGGTAAGACTTGAATTTCTGCTCTTCAGTTGATCTTCTGCTAAATTCAGCAGCCCTTTTTCTTTAGGTCCAATTGATATAGACCAGTGGTTTTAAAATTTTTTTTTCTGGCGACCCAATTGAAGAAAATTGATGCCTGGAACCCAGTGGAGCTGGGAATGAGGGGTGTGACTACAAATTCATTTTTGTTTGTAAGCAGTTCATTGACAATACTCCATTCTGAAAAATAATATCACAGGAATGTAGTAGCTTGCCTCTAGTAGTGACCATTTCAGAGAGAGGTGAACGTTCTTCTCTATCCCTGTTTAGTGCAAATAATCAAATATGCAATGATATTTATTGCTCAGGTGGTATAGTGTATGCTCTGAATCATGAGACTTGATTACTCTTCTCTGAGCTTACAGATTTATAAAAGTTAATGATGAAAGCTAGATAACTTTGACCAAGTATAGCTGGTTAAATACATAGGTTGCTGACATTTCCTTCTTTAATCACTAAATTTAGTGTCCAGAAACATCACTGAATTATCATTGGCCCTGTCTTCTGGGACAGAACCAAAAGGGGTTCTGTCTCAGGGGAAGTGCATCCTGTCTCCTTTTGGGGCGGGGTGAGGGTTATTTCCCCACGGCTGAGTCAGTGTGATCACCCATTGCCTCAGGATAGGCTGGCCTAGGGGCAAAAGTCAATATGACTCCCCTCTCTCAGGGCTGAGTGACCCAATATGCAGAGTCAACTTACCTGCTCTCTTTAGCAGGGCTGTGCGACTTACAGGCCCCAATCAGTAAGGCTGCGTGACCTAGTGACCAGAGTCAGTATAGCTGCCTTTTTCAGCAGTGCTGTGTGGCCTAGAGGCTGGTCGGGGGAGTGGGCCACCATCTAGGGGTGTGGGGCGGTCAGGCCCTATCACTGCTCCACTGGGTCCCAGCTCAGGGCCTTGGCAGTGGCAAGTGCGTTTGCCACTGGGTTAGCGGGGGATTCATCTGAAACACAGTGACACCACCCGGCAAACTGAATAATTCCTCCCGAGCTACTTCCTATCCTGGCTTTGGCTTAGTGGTCATGGCATCTCCGAAGTCTTTGTTCTTGTGCAGCTTTCAACAGCTTCATCTCTCCTTGGGTGTCTGCAGAAGCTTGGGCATTTGCCTGGGTCTCAATGTCTCTGGCTTCTGCTATCCGGGGCCTCAGCAGTTTCCAGGCTGATGCGGAGGAGGGAGGATGCATGCTGCGCGCTCCAGCCTGGGGTGAGCTGAGCTGCCCCCTTTTATACCTGGTCTCCAGCTGGAGCATGCCCAGCAGAGCCGCAGGAGTGTGATCTCTTTGGGCCAAAGGGTGAGGTTAATCCTTGCAGTACCATTGCAGGGCAAGCATGCCCTGTCACAGGCTCTTATTTTTTCCCCTTTATTCCTGATATTTTTATTAGTCAAAGTCCTACAGTAAAAAGCTTTGACAATCTAATTTTTTTGGATATGGAAGGGAGAAAATGGTTGAGACTTATAAATCTCAACCAGTAATCATAGGATTTTTTCAGTTTCTTACATGCAAATCCTACTGTGTCAGTAACTATTTTGGCTGCCTTTCTCTGGACCATATCACAACTATTGTAATTTGTGCAGGGTGAACATAATTGAAATCCTTATTTCAGAAAATCCAACAACCTCAAGATAAACAAATCTGTGAAAGGAGAGGATTTACTATCCATGAAGTGATTTCAGTTCTTGCTGAAAGATTAAAAGGGGTGCTGTTAAGTTAAATATTTTTGTGTGATCTTTATTCCATGTTATTGACTCTAGTTAAATAAGATCAGGAAGGAGTCAAATTACTTTCCTTGGAGTCTCAAATGACTGCTCAGAATTTGTTAATGAAAGATAGAATAGAATGATAAAATACATTTAAATTGGGATGCATTTCCTATGGAATATGTTTTAGAAAAAAATCCATCTTGGGCTAAGAATTTGACAGTGAACTGCATTATGGAAAAGAACAAGGTAATCATGGATGCTATAGGAGTAATGGAAGCCATTATATTAACATTTGAAAATATGACAGCATTATGTATTTTGGCATGATTGGTCAATCAACTCAGTTTCACTCAGGGCTGCAAAACTAACAAAAAAACAAACACAATCCTCAAACCCTGGGTTTTACATGTTTACGTTTAATAGATTATTTTGAGAGCTCATAGTCTGCTATTTTTTTCAAGTGGTGCTCAGCTCCAGTAGTTTCCACTGAAGTTAACATACCTTAACTTCAGTGTACAGAGAATAGTTTAAAGGCTGTGTCAGTTGTGAGTGTGTGGTTTGTTTTTTTTGGATACCTCAAAATCTGGCCCTAAAATTTTACAAAGTCATCATGGAAGAGCTTATGTTCTAAAGGTTCACGGTCACGCTGCCTATACTGATTGCATTTAAAAAATGAACAAACTTGAACTGGATACAAAATGTCAGGATTAACTTTACTGGCCTACATTTTCAAAAGTGACTACTGATATTTTGGGTTTCCAATATAGACATCTTAAAAGGAGTCTTAATTTCAGAGCATGGGTGCTCAAACTCCTGGAAAATCAGGCCCCTATAAGGTATCTCAGCTTGGACACCCAAAATAAGTGGTTGCCTTTGGAAGATCTAGAACACTGTATTTCTGTGCTTTCTAAGTCTGATTTACTTACTATGGTCCCTAATCACTAGATTCTGTGCATTCATAGCGCAATTGAGAAGAGGGGAAAACTAATAGAGCACACTAGACATGTGGCATGTGAGATTTGCCAAATTGAGTAAGAGATGTAATATGCACAAGGATAGAAATGCTTGGCATAGCACAGTTTGAAAACCCATGGTCCTAGCAATCCACTCATTGGATTTAGAAGCATGTTGAAGATGTTGCTGCTGCTACCAGAGTTGAACGGTTGCTAACTTCCACGCCTTACTGTAAAGGACTGATACTTTACTTGATCTCTAAATGCCAGATTTACAAATCAAAATGCAAATTACGATGTATGTAAATGAAAGCATAAAATCATGACACACTTAGGAGCTATGGTATCAGTACTAGTCAGAGTAACTTTAAGCTAGTATCTAATTTATGCTGTAAATACAAAAAGGGAGTGTTATCTTTTAAGTTTAACAAAATCTAGGAATTCCTCTCTGTTTGTAACTCAGATTATTGTAGAGGAATGTAACAGTGGTATAAGTAAAGGAAGAAATAACAGTTCTTTTATGAATGCTTAAAGGTCTGTCAAGGAAGGCTAAAAACTGCACAATTTGTCTAACAATTGGAAGAGGCTCATTTTATACCTGTTCTTGCCTCGTAATTATATAATGCTACATTTCACTGGGGAAAAACAAACTCGTGCTATGCCTGGGGCTCCATGGTCTTCATGTAGATTTGTCACATTTAAAAATAATAAATAATAAAAAAGTTGCACAATTTCCCAAACTTGCAAAGCCAAGGTCTCAAAAGTTAGGAAATGTCAAAGGTTCTCATGCAACTTTATACCCTCTTATGTTTGCATTTTGCTAGTCTTCCATTCAGTGATCATATTTTTTTTTGTTTTTCCCCCTCCATGAGTGTTCAGCCGGTTGTGAGCAGAGAATCTTCAGATTCAGAGCACACACTTTTCCACTTGAGCTAAATGATAAACCGGTAACAAATGTAGACTATTATCCTCTGTATCAGTCCCTAGAAGGGGATGTTAAATACACATTGCCCATGAATTGTGGAATGCTTTGGTATTGGGATTCTTGGCCTCCATTCCATAGATTCCAACACCAGAAAGAACTATTGTGATCTAGTCTGACTTCTGTATAACACAGGCCATGGAACTTCCCCAAAATAATTTCTTTTGAACTGGAATATATCTATTCTAGGCTTTGGGAGCAGGATGTTTCCCAATGGTTACAGAAGATAGCAAAAGTTTATAGCCTTTTGGAATGAAAGAGCCACGCAGATTTGGCACAAACTTCGTTCTGATCTTTTAGAGGCCTGAGTCTTTTCCCAGTTTTGCCTAAAATTATCTTTTGAGCAATCTCTGATAATTTTTTATATAAAAAGAGTAAATAACTGCTTTTCTCCTAGAGGTAGGGATATGAACACTTGACCTATAACTTGGACCCTACCAAATTCTCGGCCGTGAAATACACATTATGAACCGTGAGATCTGGTCTCCTCCTCTGTGAAAACTGGTCTTTTGTGTGCTTTTACCCTATACTATACTGGTCTCCTCCATGAAATCTGTGTTTCTCAAATTGGGGCTACTGACCCAAAAGGGAGTTGCAGGGGGCTTACAAAGTTATTTGAGGGAGGTCATGGTATTGCCACCCTTCTGCACTGCCTTCAGAGCTGGGACTGGATGGTGGTGGCTGCTGACTGCTGGCTGCTGACTGCTGGCCCAGCTGTGCAGCAACAGCACAGAGGTAAGGGTGGCAATACTATACCATGCCATTCTTACTTCTGCACTGCTGCCTCCAGAGCTGGGTGGCTGGAAAGTGCCGGCTGCTGACTGAGGGCCCAGCTCTGCTGGCAGCAGTGCAGAAATAAGTGTGGCAATACCATACCATGACATTCATACTTCTGTGCTGTTGCTGGCAGAGCTGGACTCCCGGCTAGCAGCCGCTGCTGCTCTCCAGTTGCCCAGCTCTGAAGGCCATGCTGCCACCAGCAGCAGTGCAGAAGGAAAGGTAGCAGTGCCGCAACCCCACCTTCAACATCTTTGTGATCTGCCCACAACTCCTACAACACTGTGAAAACACTATGAAAATCCAATGACCGTGAAATTGACCAAAATGAACCATGAATTTTGTAGGTCCCTATCTATAATATATCTGTACAGTTCGCAACCCTTAACACTAGTCGTTGGAAGAGGTGTGACCAAAACCAGTGTCTTGGCTCACAGACCAGAATACCTTCTTATGTGCCAGAAGGGGTTTGTGTATAACTCTTATCCAGTGGAAATGTGGAGCAGGCTGCCCCAATGTGTGTCTGTGTCATATGAGGACTCTCATGAGGCCTTCATTACAATAATTATGACTACTTCAATTGGACAAATGAAAGTGAAACATTCTTGATTCAACCTGTTAAATTTAAGGCTGAAGTGCATAGGATACAGCATGACTCAACACACGAACCTGAAATTCCTATGATTCTTAGGCATATTGGTTCTACAAAGGATGATGCAGCAGCTTTAAAAGGGACAGGCTTGGGTAATTCAGGCTAAAAATGTAGGTCTTGTTAAATCTTTACAAATCTTAACTTTTAAAAAGTCAAACATTTCTATTTGAATCACAAACAGTGGAGCACTGTGCTAGTATACAAGAACCTAGAAGTGAAATTTTAACTAGGCAAGCAAAAGTGTAACTGTAAATTTAGCAAAAATGGTGGAAATTACACTTTCTAAATCTTTTGATTTAATAATCCATGATGCTAAAGGCTGGCAAGGTCACTTTACGTTTGTAACTGTTAGTCCATTTAAATCACATTTTTTTTTTCCCTATTACACCGCTACCCCACTATAAAGCAGCTATGAGGAGCCCAAAATCCCTACCACGTTATAGCTGAAACCCTGTTATATTGGGGTAGGAGCGGCAGGGCTCTGGCCGCTGCGGGGAGCCCCAGGCCCTTTAAAGCACCGCCCAAGCCCCGCTGCTGCAGCCCCAGGGTAGTGGTGGCAGGGCTTCAGCAGTGATTTAAAGGGCCCAGGGCTCCCAGCAGCAACCAGAGCCCCAGACCCTTTAAAGCATCGCCAGAGCCCCACTGCTACCGCTCTATACGGGAACCTGTGTTATATTGGGTCGCGTTATAGTGGGGTAGAGGTGTAAACTTTTATGGTATTTGATTTCTGTTTTTTCTCCTCTACTGTGGGAATCTATTTTTGTTCTGTGTAAACCGGTCGGGCTGGGGCTCGTCCCCCTCAGGCACGGCGGCCTGTGGGCAGGGCGGGCGGAAAATGGTTCCGGCTCGGCTCTGGCACTCAGGGGCTGAGCAAACAGTCTGTAGCCCAAGCCCTTGGTCAGAGCGGGGCAGCAAATAGTTCAGGCTCAGCTCAGGGGCTGGGCAAACACAACATAGTACAAGCAGCGAGTCTATACAGAAGGCCTCTTCAGGCCACAGAGAGGGGGAATCTGCCACCCTTGGACGGGTGGCAGGGGAGACGCAGGCCCTCCGGTTCCACTGCATCCCAGCCCAGGGCCCTAGCAGCAACAAGGGTTCGCTGCAGTCAGTGGGGAATCCAGGCCGCAACACACTGACATGGGTTCACAGTCCCCAGGAGCCAGACTGGGGTCAGCTACCCCCAGGCTACTTCCAATTCCCCCGTCTCCCTGTACCTGGCCTCCACTGGCGTAGTTCAGGGGGTCCCAGACCATGGGTTCCTCTAGATGCTGGGAGGCACGAGGCAGGTCCTGCCAGCGCTCCTCCGGGTAGCGAGTGCAGGGCAGGTCAGGCCGGGGGTCCTCCAGGTACCGGGCCCGAGGCAGGTCTGGCCAGCGCTCCTCCGGGCACAGAGCAGGTTGGGCCCAGCGGGAGCTTGGGCCTCAGCATCTGTCCTCTTCGGCAGCCAGCCTGCAACTGAGCTCTGGGGCCGGGCTTTTATACTTCCTGTCCCGCCCCTTGACTTCCGGGGGGGCAGGGACAGGTGGCGTTGGCTCCGCCCACGGAGGTGCCTGCTCTGGCTCGTCCCCCTCAGGCACGGCGGGGAGCCAGGGCGCCTCCTTACATTCTGAAAGTCCTGGAAGGTAATTTCCACAATATCTGCAGATAAATTCAACTTCAAAGTCTATTTCTCACTTCATCATATTTTTTAATCTACAACAGGAAGAAGCTGCTGAATTGCACACGTTAAAGACAAACTTTAATGGGTCTATATGATCACAATGGTTCCTTCTGGCTGTATAATCTATGAATTCCCAACTAAATTGTATTTTATTGCAAAGTCAGTATGCTGCTAACATGTAGTGTTGTTTGTTTTTTAAATCCCATGATTAATATGCATTCATAGATTAAATCAGGTAAATTTTAGATTTCTAAGCCTTTCTGTGTGGTTTTGAACTTGCATTATCTTTCCTTCCTAAATAACTTCAGTTGCAGCAAGCTGTGCATGATGTTGTTTGTTGTTGGCTGCATGTGTGTGTTCTCTTGGTGTGCTGTTCCAACTCTGGCCAGGTAGCCCGCTCAGCAGACCTTGGCTGAATTGTCCAGAAAGACCACAGACTTGGTTCAGTGGTGAAAATGCTTGGCCACGTTTACTGATGACAAAGCATTGCACTTGCACCTGGCAGACTCTAGAGGCATGCTTGTGATAATGGACTCAGCTCAGTGAGCTGCAGGATCTTCCGCTTCTCCTTCAAGAGATGTCCCTGTGGGTGCTCCACTCTAGGTGTCGGTGCGCCCCTGGGCCTTTGATCGGAGATTTTTTGCAGCAGTACTCGTAGCGGCCATGCATGCTC
>NC_133769.1:74412454-74429384 GCF_003597395.2 Chelonoidis abingdonii | reverse complement strand
CTCCCATCCTCAGGATCAATTAACTCCAGCTCCTGACCCAGTATTAACTGAAGTACCAACTGAAACAATACCTGAGGAAGCTTTACTTCCTTCCCCTCCCCTGCCCTCAGACGATTTTTCGAAATTCCAAGATCTCTTTAAAAGGGTTGCTAGTGAGCTTTGAATCAATCTAGAGGAAGTACCTGACCAACAGCATGAGTTAACGGACATCCTGCAACCCTCTTCGTCATCCAGACTGGCATTACCAATTAATCCAGCTCTTCTGGAACTGGCTAAATCCATCTGGCAGGCTCCAGCCACAAGCCAGCCTACCTGCAAACAAGCGGACCGGAAATACTTCATTCCCTCGAAGGGCTCTGAATTCCTTTTCTCACATCCTGCGCCAAACTCACTGGTAGTGGACGCAGCCAATCAGAGGAACAAACAGTATTTCCGCCATACCCCAGCCAACAAAGAAGGCAAACGCCTAGACTTGCTGGGTCGCAAGGTGTATGCGTCTTCAACTTTACAATTTCGAATTGCCAATTATACCGCAATTCTAGCAAAGTACGACCATAGAAACTATAACAAGTTCATGGACTTTATTGAACATATCCCAGACTACAAGAAACAACAGTTTACAGCTTTAGTTTCTGAGGGCCAAATCATATCCTGCACGGCTCTTCGAGCAGCTCTGGATTCAGCCAATACCACAGCAAGATCCACCGCTACAGCGGTGGTCATGCACCAAGGTTCATGGCTTTCCTCTTCTCTCTTTCCTGGCGAGGTTCAGAGCACCATAGAGGATCTCCCTTTTGATGGTGACAAACTCTTTGCTTCCACTACTAATGAGGTGCTCCACTCAATGAAGGACTTAAGGGCAACTCTTCGGTCCTTAGGCATCCAAACCCCTACAAACAGAAGGTGACAGTACAGATATCAACCTTACCACCGTCCGCGCTACCCCTCATATACTCAACATTTCCCAAGATCTCAGGATCAACAACACCAACGCCAGAGGTCCAGATACCAGTGGCGGCGCCCCAATTCTTCCGGGATGCCCCAACTTCCTCAAACTAATAAGCAAATTTGAACCTTTGGTCGAGGGTCTCGTAAACATCGTCCCAACTCCAGCGTATGCACTGCCTACAACTATCTTTGGACACCGTCTACAGCCATTTTTACACCAATGGCAGAATATTACCACCGACAAGTGGGTTCTAGAGGTCATCACAACGGGGTATCCTATCCCCTTCCTCTCTTTACCTCCCACCCACCCACCCTCCCTGTCCCTCTTCAGGACACCTTTCACGAGCCACACCTCCAGCAAGAAGTACAACATCTCCTTCACCTGTGGGTGCTATCGAACTCGTGCCGAATGCCACAAGGGGAAAGGATTCTACTCCCTTATTTCTAACAGAACAGAAAAAGCTGGGATGATGGCGACTCGATCCTCGACCTCAGGAGGCTCAACAAATTCGTCAAGAAGCAAAAGTTCAAGATGGTTACTCTCACCACCATAATTCCAGCCCTGGAGCAGGGCGATTGGTTTTCAGCCCTCGACCTACAAGACGCCTATTTTCACGTCACTATCCACCAGCCCACAGACGTTTTCTTCGTTTTACCCTCGGCTCAACGCATTACAATACAGAGTTCTACCATTTGGCCTTTCCACTGCCCCTCGAGTTTCTCCAAGCTCCTAGCGGTAGTCACGGCCTACCTCAGGAAAAAAGGAGTTATAATATTCCTTACCTAGACGATTGCCTCCTCAAGGCCTCCACATTTCGACGAGGCCCTCCGCTTCACACAAATCACCATCGAGTGCTTCCAATCCCTGGCCTGCAAATAAACGAAAACAAATCCACATTAAGTCCTACCCAGACACCTGGAGTTTATAGGAGCGAGCCTCGACTCCATAACCGGACGGGCATCCTTCCACCCGACGATTCATATACCATAAAACTGCTGGCTACAAGGCTTCGCAGCAGCCCTCAGGTCACCGCCCAAGACTGCCTCCAACTACTGGGGCACATGTCCTCGTGCACTTTCGTGGTCCAGAATGCACGTCTCCACATGAGGTGCTTCCAAGCTTGGCTGGCCACTGGTTTACAAACCAAACGTGCACTCACTAAACAAACAATTAACCATACCTTACCGGGTCAAAGACTCTTTCATATGTGGACAGTCCCCGACAACCTCTGCTCTGGAGTCCCCCTTCCTCCAGACACTCCCCAGCTGTGATGATGGCGACCGATGCATCCTCACCGGCTGGGGGCCCACATCTCTCTACCGAAACAGTCCATGGCTATGGTCTCATTCCGAGACCTCCTGCACATAAAATTCTAGAACTTCGAGCTATACGGAATGCTTGCTGCTGCTTCCTCTCCACTAATCAAGATCAGCATGTATGCATAATGACAGACAACATTGCCTGCATGTTCTACGTCTTAAACAGACAAGGAGGCTCGTTCCCACTCTCTTTGCTCAGAGCCATGAAAACTCTGGAATTGGTGCCTTGCGAACCACATCGCAGATATCAGCTGCTTACATCCCAGGCGTGATGAACACCACTGCTGACGAGCTAAGCAGGACGTTTCCCTTCAGAGCACGAATGGGAGATAGACAAGAGATCATTCTCAACATATTTCGACATTGGGGGTCACCCCAACCATAGATCTCTTCGCAACTGCGAAAAAAACACAAATGCCTCAATTTCTGCCTCCACGGGGCGGACTGGGCAACACTTCCCTTGGGACGCATTCATGATCTTCATGGGCACCGGACTTCGCTTATGCTTTTCCCCAATACCATTGCTCAACAGGGTCCTCAAAAGATACGAATCGGATCGTGCCAGGATAATCTTGATCCACCTTCATGGCTGAGACAACTAGTTGGTTCCGTTTCCTCACCAGAATGTCAATTCAACCACCGATCTCCCTGCCCTTCATCCCAAACCTCTTATCACAGCAACATGGCCGGCTTCTCAAACCACCCCAATCTCTCCATGCTTCACCTCAAAGCCTGGTACCTGCATGGTTCTCCCAAACGAGAACTAGACTGTTCCGACCAAGTTCAGAGGTACTTCTACACAGCAGAAACACAATCCACCCGTACCACCTATCTCCGAAAGTGGAAAAGATTCACAAAATGGTGCTCAACCCAAACAACTGTCTCCTACCTCTGCACCTCTTCCCTGCATACTCGATTATCTATTGGACATTAAACAATCCGGCCTTTCATTCAGCTCCATTAGAGTCCACTTAGCTGCCATCACAACCTTTCATGGTACAGTTGACAATTCCTCGGTTTTCGCTCCTTCCCATCATAGAGGTTTTCCTGAAGGGACTCCAACCCATATCTAACATTAAGCCACCTACCTCTCCATGGGATCGTCACCTTAGTGTCTGCCTGTTTAACTCATCAACCCTTTGAGCCCTTTAGCCACCTGCTCCCTTTTGCACTCTCGATGAAAACAGCCTTTTTGGTGCCGTTACCCTAACACAGACGGGCAGGCGAGATAGCACCTATGGCGATCCATAATACGCTCTTCTTCAAGGACAAAGTTACTTACGTTTACACACCCCAAAATTTCCTTCAATAAGTTTCATGCTTCATTTCACACTCAGTGACCAATTGACACTTACGAACTTTCTTTCTGAAGCCACATCAAACTCCCTTCGAGCCACATAATGCAACGCCTCTGATGTAGCGTAGGGCCTTTCCTTTTACTGCAGAACCAAAACCTTCAGAAACTCTCCTGACTCTGTCTCCATCACAGGCCTTTCAAAGGCATGCTCATTCTCACCCAGCAGACTTTACGAACTGGATCTCTGATTGCATATGACTCCTGCTATCGAGATAAGAACATTTACACCTCCAGCATGTGATCAGAACACATTCCACTAGATCTGTATTTACCTCTTGTAGGCCTCCCTCGAAAGTACGCCTTATCTACATTTGTAGGGGCGGCCCACCTGGGGTCTCCCACCACACCATCCCCCGCTCCCACACACTATCGCTAAACACTAGCTTACTCAAGGCCCTCTCCTTGAACACTCGATAGGCGGCAGTATGTCTACTGCATTCCTTCCAGCATCTTGCACACCTACCTCCTTGAGATAAACTGCTTCGAGTTCACCTAGATGTGGAGCACCCCAGGATATCCTCAGGAAGAGAGACAGAAGAGGAGGTTACTCACCTTGTGCAGTAACTGACGTTCTTCGAGATGAGTGTCCCTGTGGGTGCTCCACTACCCACCCTCCTCCCCTCTACTTCGGAGTTGGGATAGCCTCCGTTGTAGAGAAGGAACTAAGGGAAGCGACCGCGCATGCTCACTAGTTATATACTCAGGGTAAGTGACACTCTGAGCATGCGTGGCCACTACAAGTACTGCTGCAAAAAATCTCCGATCAAAGGCGCAGGGGCGCACTGACACCTAGAGTGGAGCACCCACAGGGACACTCATCTCGAAGAACATCAGTTATTGCACAAGGTGTGTAACCTCCTCTTCCCCCCTAGGCTGGACAAAGACACTCATTCTGTGACCCCTCTTTTATGCACTGTTACAAACAAATTACAAATGCCCCCTCTGACTTGATTAGTTACCACCCTTTACATTATGCTTGTTGGTTTGATCAAAATATCTCTATCCGTCACCCTGTCATCCTAACCTTATCTTTAGGAGGGGTCCAGTGTGTTCCTGTATCATCATCAGGAAGTGTAGTTATACAGTAACTTTGTATTGAGGTGTTTTGGGACCACCCTTCTAAGAATATGTTTACATGAATGCTTAGTGCCTAGGAGTGCTTGCGTTTTTGCAATGCCAGCTCTATTCTTGCCAAATCCGTATACCGACTCTTACTATCTTTGCTTTATATCAGCAGGGCCTGACTTTAGTTTGGGCCTTAGGCCTTGTACCAGGCCCTATGCTTCAGGCTATCTTTCTACTACACATGATAAAGAGGAATTGGGAACATCTTTACTGGTAAACTGAAATTTTGGCAACAGTTATACACTGTCTGAATTAATGCAGTGACGTCCTTCGGAGGGCTGGTCTACACTACAGCTGTAAGTCGATCTAAGTTTTATGCTACTTTAGTAGTGATTGCTTTGTGAAAAAGTGTTCACCTATAGGTAATCAGTCTTTTATCATTTTCATGTGAGAGTTCATTTGAGAGTGTAAGTGCTCGTCTGATTTTACCCACACAATTTCTATTGGGGCATTTAATGCATTGGGTGAGGCATGCCAGGTATTGAATAGGCATGGGTATGACTCCTGGATCTTGAAACGTGTGTTGTGGGGGTTTTGATCTTTTGTAGCAGTGGAGAGATATGTCTACTGGTTTGCATCTGTTCTGGCAGATGTTTTGACACAGTGTCATAATTGGGAACATTGTCTACTAGTTTATTAAAAGCTATTAAATTGTTTTCTCAGTGTCCTTTTTCTCAGACATTTTTTCATTTTAGTGAATTGAATCTGATACTAGTACTGTTACAGGCATCTATTCCCAGGCTTAAAATAGTAAAAGTGCTGCCTCTTTCCTTTTATGCTTTCACTCTACATTCCACAGCAATGCCAATCAAAGGAGAACAGGAAAAAAAGTGTTCGTTTTAAAAGAACAGGATTGGTTTTGTTTTGGTAAATGTTACATGCAAAGGAAATTCAAATCTGTATTTAGTAACTCTTCTTAGAACTGCTAATTCCACTCTGGCATTAGAAATGGAAAGAACCTATTCGTGCACCTATCCATCCTGTCTGTGGAAACACCATTGTTAACTTCCTTTGAGGAATTTGGCCAAAACATCTATATTTTCTTCTGTTCGGCTGGTCCCCTTACTTGCATTAGCTTCTCATCAGTGCTTATATTACTTACAGACAGCTCACAAACCTATCAAGATAAGAACCAAAGGAAATTATTAATTGATCTTTATTCATCAAAATACAGATCATTTTCTTGCCTTGAGATATTGACAAGAACCTCTTAATTTCTCATGCTAATCATTCTCTAGGTGAAAATGAATTAACTAGGTAGAGAAACTTTCTGATTTACTTATTTATTTTAGTTATACTATATAAGGGTTGGGAAAGAAATTTCAAAGTGCTTCTGGAGTCAAATGAAGGCTCCTCTTTTGAATGAAAATTGTGTCACCCACTTATCATAGATATAGAACATTTACCACAAATTGTTGCTACCTGTCACATCATTAGAATTTTCCCAGTTTCAAAGTCTTATTTAAAAATAACTAAGAGTGGAAAAAGAGTGTGTGACTCTAAATCAGGACATAGTCCCTGTGTTCCAGGGTGGAGTTCCGGGGGTGGGGGCGGGACTTTTTTGAACATTTGTTAGCCCTTGAAGGAAAGAACATCAAGGTAATCACTTCTTTCCAAAGAGCCTGTATGAAAGTTAACTTGTATATGAAGTACTAGCATTATAAGATATTAATATCTATTGTAGGTTCCACTCAGTGCCTGCCTAAACATTTGATGCAGGCAAGGTACTATCATTCTTCCGTTACACTGTTTAATTCTTTCCACAAGATAAGAGAGAATGACACTGTAAACCTATACTGGTTTAAGATCACCAAACAAGGAAGTTCAAAGGAACACATAGTCCTGCAGATATGTAGCTTTCTAGAAAATCCTTCCTATGTCTAGAAAAAAATAACCACAGATGATAATATTTTACTAAATGTGCATTTTCAATGTAAAAACAAAGAATTATCCCCATCTGCAGCTTCATCTGCATGTCGCTTCAAAAAATTACTGGCTTCATCTGGTTTGGAAAATGCAAGGGGATGCCCCCAGAACTTATACAGTAATGGTTAGGAATTTCCTGTAAGGTACACTTGTTATAATAGCGGGCAACTGCTTTTCTTGAATTTGAGTAAAAATAATTTCACTCAGTTTTCAGTCCATTTGAAAGGGATCTTCTCAAGCCAATTTGAATTGAAGTATCTCAGGATTTCCAAGAATTGCATTGGTACCAAGATATATTGCACGTACTATGTTCCCTTGTATGCTGAACTTACAAATCTGATAACTAAATTTGCCATGATGGGTTGCTTTATAAACACTTGATGGCTATTGCTAAAAGTTCCATTATTCTTTAGATATTCAGATTATGGGCCACATTTTATTAGAGAAATAAGGTAGATTTACTGATGAGTCAATGCAAGCATCACTGACTGCATTTTAAAAATTGAGTAGGGAGCAAAGGTAATACCATTCCCTGGTACCGCTCTGGGTATTGATAAAAATTAAAGATGGTAGATGTGAAGTAACTAAACTACATATTTTAATGTTTTCTAAGTATCTATTAATGGATTCCTGTTAACAGTTAAATTTATACATTTTTCATGCTCTCTTAATTTTAATGCTGCTTATCTTAGTTTTTTTATAGTGCTGCCCTTTACTGTAGCCCCTGTGCATCTTCCATATAAAATCAAGAGCAGTGGATTTCATGGAGTCTCTGGTACTTCATCCTTTTCATGTCAGAATTCTGTTTGGGATAGTCCTTTTATTTATTTTTTTTTGGTGGGGGCGGGACAAGGAAGAAAGAGGCAGAGTTAGGGTCTTGGGAATAAACGGGGCCTTTGAACTCAGTGTCACTAAGGGCAGTAATTACTGTGGTGGCTGATGTCCACATTACCCTCCTTCTGTCCGTGGTGCGTGTCCTTACCAGGAGTGGTTTCACCGAATGAAGAGGGGCAGTGTGAGGGCTGACAGCTGAGGCTTTCAGCTCCGTGCAGCTTCCCGCTGGGAGACCAGTTGCCCTGTGGGCTTCCCACCTTCCTGCTCCCAGCTGCCCAGGTTGTCTTGTCTTCAGAGGGGAGATCTGCGCCAGAATCTAGTTGGCTGCCATGCCTGGCCCCTCCCCAGCCTGGCGAAGCTGGGAACAGTCATTAGAGGGGAAGTCTGGCTTCACCCCTGTAGCCCATGACTGAATCATATGCAGTCAGTCTGGTATCTCATAGGAGCTGAGAGGCTCAGGCATGCTTAGTGAGGCTATATTGTCAGCAATTATAGCTGTTAAGCTTTAACAGGTCTCTACTGAGCATGTGCAAACTTGTAACTTGGGCAGATATTCACAGGTTTGGCAAATGGACCATCCCTGACATTAAGGTAAAATTTCAAGTTCTTGCTCCAAAGGATGTTGGCAGTGCTATATCTTTTTAAAGAACAGGTCACTGGAACTTTAATACTTAAATGCATTTTTTTCTCTAGCCTGTGTTCTTGGAAATGGCTGAACTGTTTGGGCTGAGTTTTTTTTTTTTTTTTTTTTTTTTTTTTTTTTTTTTTTTTTTTTTTTTGGCCAAACCAATTCTGCCTGAGCCAAATAAGCTGACATGGAAAAATTCAGCCTGAATGGTTAGATTTTGCCAAACTTATAAGCAGCTGAAAACAGGGTCTTACAATGGGAGGTGTGGGGCAACCTTAATAGGTGGTGCTACCAGCTCCATCTACAATATGTTTCATATTACCCAGAACGCTGACAGTATTAATTGACTCTATTCTGGTTTGGTTTACTCCCCACTGTTCTATTTGTAGTATAGATTTACTTCTGATATTTGAGCTTACCTCCCAACCACACTTCTTTTAAAAGCTACTTTGATAACTCCTAATTCCTGGTCACTTTTTAGGTTGATAAATCACACCGTTAATATTATAGAAACTAAATTTAACTAGTAAGTAGAAGGTACTTTACCTAAAAGTAAAGATTTTATTTCTGTGTTTGATTATGATGGATTTCTTCACAGCTTGGGTTTTTAATATTGCTTTATGTTGTACCTAGCTTGTTAGATATAATTTTACAAAATTTGCTGACTCAGAATATAATTTTGTACTGAAGTATTCCATGAACTTGTTAATTATGTTGACCTCAGGTAGCTTGTGGTTACTAGCCATCTCTATTGTTCATGTTATAATTCTTATCTTTAAGCAGATGATTCAAGAAGACTTCTCTTGTGGTTGTATTCTTTACTTTATGGATATGAAATTGCCTCTCATAATTTAGAAAACCTATTGATCCATTTTTAGCTGCATATTTTGTCAAGTAGCTGTCTGAGTTTGAGCTGTCTGAGAGTTTGTACAGAAACTTTTCATGACATTTAATTTCACTCTTGGAGAAGAGGGTATGGGGTCTGTTGCAGTTCTTGTTTTGTTTGTGTTCAGCCTCAAGTTTTAGCACCCATTAACATATGTTAACTACACAATTATCACACCAAGTGCAATGCAGTCTAGTACTTTTGAGATCCTTTGAAGGGAGGCTCTGGAATTTCTAATACTAATGAATTAAGCCTCACAAGCGACTCTTGTCCAGTAAATCGTAATTGATGTGGCCCTCAAAGTAGTCTTGAGAAATCAGTTTAACATTAATCTCTTATCAGTTGTATGAATCTGTTCCTGTAAAAAGCTAAGCTTGTGGATGAAATCAGTGAAGTTTTGTAACTTACATTTGCTGAGAGTACTTGGGAACTGCAGTATTCACAATTCTCACTATTTTTATCAATCTCTGAAAGTTGAGTAGTTTTTTTACTGCCAGCTCCTGTAGAGGGGTAATTACGTGAGGTTGCTTTTATTTTAAGGAAAGTTGGTTTGTTTCTTGTCCTTGTGGTTTTTGAGGAAAGCTTGAAAATGTAAACTCTAAAGGCTTAAGAACCAGAATGCCAATAAGAATGCGAAACTTAAAAAAAATTAATCCAACTCTTGAATGCATATGGTGTCAGTACTGAAACTGACACATCTCAAGTGACTCGAGGATGTTTAACAGAAGCTACTAAAATTAGACATTTTAAAACCAGCCGGTCCAGATAAATTGCATCAAACAGTTTAAAAAAGCTGGCTGAGAAGCTCAGTGGACTGTTGTTGGCTTTTTTCTTTTTTCTTTTTTTTTCTTTCTAATAACTTTTAGAACACTGGAAAAATTCCAGAAGACCAGAAGGAAGGCTTTCTGGCGCCATTATTTAAAAAGGGTAAATGGGATAATCATAGGGCTGTCAGCCTGACATCCATGATAATGGAATGGCTGATATGGGCCTTGATTAATCAAGAATTAAAAGTGGCATTAGTTATATTATCCAATCAATATAGACTTATGGAAAATAAATCTTGTCAAACTAACTTGAAATCTTTTTTTGGATGAGATCACAAGTTTGATGAAGGTCAGTGTGTTGATGTAAAGCATTTGACTTGGTACTGCAGGATTATAGATTAAAAACTGTTAATACAAAATCAATGTGACATGTTAAATGTATTAAAAACTGATTAATGGACCAGATCTCAGAGTGTTTGTAAACAGGTGTATTTCTAGTGGCGTCCCAGAGCGATAGGTTCTTGGCCCAATGCTGTTTAATGACATGGAAGAAAACATATAATATCACTTCTGATAACATTTGCAGATGATACAAAGCTTGGGGGAGTGGTGGCTGGAGGGAGGGAGAAGTCGTCTTTGGTTTACTCTTTGTATGCAGTCTTGCCTGTCAAGATTGATTATAGAACAGTTTTTATTTGTGCTGGTAAGTCTACAGACTTTGTCTTTATCGTTCCTATTCTCCAAGACTGAAATAAAGTGATCCTGAACACTTCTGTACAAACTATTAGGGAGCTCAAAAGCAGACATCTGCTTGCTCAAATATGCAGCTAAAAATGGATCAGTGAGCTTTCTAAGTTGCAAAAGAGACTTTTTTTTTTTTTTTTAAAATTCAGAAAATAAAGAATACAACTACAGGAGAAGTGATCCTGAACCTACTTCTTACAAGATAAAAACAAAAACATGAATAATAGAGATGGCTGGCAACCACAAGCTGCCTGAGGTCAATGTAATTAGGAAGAAGTTCATGGAATACATCAGTGCAAGATTATATTTCGAGTCAGCAAATTTTGGCAAGTGGAATCTACAAACTATGTACAGTAGAACACAGTATTAAACTCCAAAACAGTGAAGAGCTGAAAACTCAAGGTATCCTAATCAATTGTAGAAATAATGTATTAGATTTAAATATGAAGACCAGATCCGAACTGTTTTAAAGCAGACTTCGTTTTCTCTATCTCCCATTAACAAAGCAGCAGAACTCCTTTTGAACTCAGACCATGCTCTATGAAGTCTAACAAGTGCCCTTTTGTTTGTTCTTAAATATGCAAAAACCATGAGAAAATTTTAATGTCACTATTCAAAAGTTATTCTGGGCCCTAATTAAAATTATACTGCAGAGGTAGACCTGGGCAATGCACCTTTCCTGTGAATTAGACACTTTCATTTGAGAAGGGGTTTGGATTGGCAGGGAAAGCCCATGTACTTGCCAAAAAAACAGCATAAGACAGCTCCCAGAAATAGGTTTGCAGGCTGAGACCTTTAGTCTTGCCTTTAAGTGGATTTGGTAGTCCTGGGATCCTTTAAGTCGTACATCCACAGGGGGGAAGGCCTTCAATAGGTTTGGATGATATTGGCTGCTTCATTGTTCCTCCTTCAAGCAACCTATCCTGGTAGAAATGTAGGAGATCTCGCTTAAAGTAAAAGTTTTTAATCAAGTAGCAGCTACTTGTCCAAAAGATCATAGTGCTTTTCTGCACTTGTTGGTTACCTGCCATTTGCAAAGGGCTGAGTGAATTATCTAGACCATGCAAGGTCGGATTAAGCTTTTATGGGTCCCAGTGCCAAACATATTTGTGGTCCCCCATGTAGTCATTGTGGGCTCCGAATGTGGGCCTGGAGCGGCAGTGCCATTGGTGTTATAGTATACCCAGTACTGAATTTCTGAGACATTTTTCATTTTGATCACACACCTCTGCATGACTATATGCATTGCCATACACAGCTCCTTGAGCCCCCAGTTATTCTTATTGAGCTGTATGCCCATGTGGGTTTATCAGTGGCCACAGTGAGCAGAACTTTCGTAGTGATCAGGGGAAACTCCCCACAGGTTTATCTCCTTCCTCATTCAGACCTCCTATAGCCATGTCTCCAGTACCACACTATATCATCATTACTGTATGTGGATCTGGTCTCAGCTAATAAAGTTCCACAGCCAGCAGATGTCTGATCAGTTCTGACAAATGCCTTCCTCAGCATCCATCCTGCCATTTTAGTAAGCCACTTGCAAACACCATTTCCCCAAAGAGAGGACTTAGCCACTGGGAACCTGAAGTCACTAGCCTTTCTTCCTCTGCTCCCATCTACATGCTAATCTACTACCTGGTCACCACCGCCTCTCCCCATGGCTGTTTCCCTTCTCCCCTGCAAGCCTGACCTGCTTCCCTTGACATTCCTTTCCTACGAGCGACCTCTGTTCCTTGAAGTTAACTCTGGTTTCTTTATCTGCTCCTATCTTAATGGCGCCCAGTAGGCATAGAGCCACCTGCAGCTTCTCTGGCTACAGCCATGGGGCCAATTGCCAGAGGCCAGCCTTAGCCTTTGTGATGGGGCAAGGCCAGATGGCTACAATAAAGTACTGAGAAACAGGTATGTTAGCCCCAGGCTAAACAAATCCCTAGTACCCTGGTAACCAAATGGCAGTTGCTCCAGGTTAATCAAGGCACCTGGAGCCAATTAAGATCTTTCTAGAAGGCAGTAGAGATAGCTACTTGAATTAGAACACCTGCAGCCAATCAAGGCAGGCTAATCAGGGCACCTGGGTTTAAAAAGGAGCTCACTCCAGTCAGGCAGGGAGGAGCCAGAGGAGAAGGAGCGTGTGTGAGGAGCTGGGAGCAAGAAGGCAAGGAGCTGAGAGTGAGAGAGTGTACTGCTGGAGGATTGAGGAGGACAAGCATTATCAGACACCAGGAGGAAGGTCCTGTGGTGAGGATAAAGAAGGTGTTTGGAGGAGGCCATGGGGAAGTAGCCCAGGGAGTTGTAGCTGTCATGCAACTGTTACAGGAGGCACTATAGACAGCTGCGATCCACAGGGCCCTGGGCTGGAACCCGGAGTAGAGGGCGGGCCTGGGTTCCCCCCAAACCTCCCAACTCCTGATCAGACACAGGAGGAGCTGACTCAGACTGTGGGTTCCACAAGAAGGGAAGATCACTGAGGTGAACAAATCTGCCAATAAGCGCAGGACCCACCAAGGTTGAGGAGGAACTTTGTCACACCTTGTTACCATTTTTTATGTTAGAAAACTGTGAATGAATAATTCATTTCTTACTAGATAATTAACTTGTGATTTGTGTCAAACTCTCTGTGGATAGAAATTTAAAATCAATGCACAAAAACGGCACTTAATTTTAAATTTTTTTCCCATATTCAACACATCAAAAATGTATCAGTCATGTTTTGCATTTATTAAACAAAGGAAATATTACCTACTTAGTGAATTGAACTGGTTGTTTGTGCTCACCATGCCTGTCAAGGCATTAGAACTAGTAAATCTCATTGTCTCATACCTAGTTTTTATTAATAGATCGGAAGAGGAAAACAACCAGGGGTGAAAGTAAGCCAATCTTGCCGGTATGCCATACCGCACTGTCTTCCCCAGGCTGGCGATTTAAAGGGCCTGGGGCTTCCGGCAGCGGCTGGAGCCCAGGGCCCTTTAAATTGCCACCAGAGCCTCTGGGTAGCTGTAGCTACTAGTCTAAGGAGAGGTGGCAATTCCAAGGCTGAGCATTCTTGAACCTTGCAATGACAGCGCTATGGACTCTAAATCCTCAGCGCTGGCCCTAGGCAGCTGCAGACTCTTCAGTTAGGTACTTCCTTCCTCTAGGCCATGGCTTTAAGTACCTGAGATGCCCATCACCTGCAGCAGAGGCCACCAATTTCCACGCATCCCTCAGCTACCACATAGTGGAGCAGAAAGTGCAACCTGAATGATTTTGGAGGCTGGATTTCCAGGGGGTTCCCATCCCTGAGCAGCAGCTCTGCAACAAGCTCATATGGCCTCACTCTGCTGTGGGACAAGGACCCTATGAAGACAGTGGAGTTACCCCGTGGATAACCAGTTCTGTCCAAAGCCTGTTGAAATGAGTGGGAATCTTTTCATTGTCTTTAATGGACTATGTATAGAAGCAAAGGACCCCATTTTAGACTCCAGGAACCAAGTGCATTCTATGCTGTGCTGGTTTACTATTGTAACAGGAAGGTCTTACATTACCTAGTGAATAATCAACACCTCCTACTGCACCTAACTTTTTCTGAGATGCTTCCCACCCAATTACTAAATGTAAACCTGCTTAGCTTACAAGGGCTGAAAATATCAGGTAGTATGGTTACAAAAGCAAGGCGCTTCTGAATTCTGTAGGAATTTTGGATGTGCACAGAACACAGACAGGACTGGACCTGCATGGTTACAAAACTGCAGTTGGCCGGGAGCCCTGGGGCTCGGGCGGCGATTTAAAAGGGTCCATGGCTCTGTGGTGGTAGTGGTGGCCAGAGCCCCGGACCCTTTTAAATCACAGCTCAAGCCTTGCTACTGGAGCTCTGGAGTAGCAGCGTTTAAACTATAGTTTACATACCATACTTATTTAACTTAAGGTTGCCGCAATTTTTTTACATTTTTTTTTATTTGCTTTACACAGTTTTTGCTTTTACAAATTTTGTGTTACTGAGGTTACAGCTTAGTCTGACAATTGCTCACAGAGGGGACTGTTTGCATTGAAATTCCCTTCAAACCCCTGTGAGGTTTGTGTTTTGTTTTTTTTGTTGTTGTTGGTTTTTTTTTTACTTTCCCCCCTTTTGTGCTTCTTACACAACTAACATTTTTAAACCTTTATTTGCATTAAGTTTTGGATTTTAGATTTTACATTAAATGCTTTTACCTTATGGGTTTTGTTTGGCTGCAGTGACAATGCATGATTAGCATGGACATGAAAGATATTATGTTTTTTTATGACGACAACAACATACTTTTAAACTAAATAACAATACAAGCAGTAACGTTTTGTAGTAACATGATGGGATTGTACAATTTTAGTTACAAAGCACAATATGTTATACCTACTATATAAAGTAGACACATTATAAACTGTATGAAAAGCATTTTTTTTAACTTAATATATATTTTGAAGCATATGAATTTGCCCTTGTAATTTAGAGATTCTTTGAATCTCTGGTAACAGTGAAAGCAAATTTTGAAATTGATTAGGTACTAAGCTAGTTTAATTAAAGGGTATTTGAAACCTAAGGGCTACTTATAAAACTTTATTTGTAGGCCAGTAAAATAATATGATTGCTCGCGGTAGTGGTGAGATTAAAATAAATATTTTGTAACATGGTGGCCTCAATATGTTCACAGCTATTATTAGCTTGGAAAAGTAGGTGTTTTGTTAGGGTGGTTTTTTGTTTTATATTTTTTTAGCAAAGATTGCTATGAATAGTGACAACATTTTTTGGCTTTAGTTATGTATACACTGAAACTGTGGGAGTTCTAATGGCCAAAATGTCCATTGACTTTTAACTTTATTTAAATGTTTGGTGTTATTTTAGGAGCACTGACTAGAAATTGATTAGGCATACTGGGTAGTCTAATTTTTTTTAATGTTTTGGTGAATTACCCAATTTTATATGCCCTTTTTTTTTTTTTTTTTTTTACGGACCTGGTAGGATTTGACGTGTGAGAGCCCATACTCCTTCAACCTGTCCGTATGCTTGGAAGGAGCACTGCGAACGTCTGCATTTTCACCCAGAAAATTGAGTATGGCTTTTATGGGCACAGATCAGATGGTAATTTTGAAGTGTCTGTAAAGACAGTGGGCCATGCCTGGTGGTCTAGATTACTTTGAATGGCCATTAGCTAGTCATTTAGGAAATTTTGAACATGCTAAATTTTACTGCAATCCCTTTTTAGCCTTAATGATATTTAGTACCATTTTTTGCCAACAGCATTTGGGTTATTTTATTAATTTATTAATTAGGTAACCAAAACAATAAGGACCTCCCCTTTTTTTGACATACTACAGACCCCTGGAATGGCCATTATATTAATTTTATTATAAAATTTTAATTTTAAGTTTTTGAAGCATAATTGTAACGATGATATATATCAGAGGTAGGCAACCTATGGCATGCATGACAACGGTGGCACGCAGGCTGATTTTCAGTGGCACTCACACTGCCCAGGTCCTGGCCACCAGTCCAGGGGGCTGTGCATTTTAATTTAATTTTAAATGAAGCTTCTTAATCATTTCAAAAACCTTTATTTACTTTACATACAACAATAGTTTAGTTACGTATTATAGACTTATAGAAAGAGACCTTCTAAAAAAGGTTAAAATGTATTACCAGCACGCAAAATATTGGATTAGAATGAATAAATGAAGACTTGGAACACCATTTCTGAAAGATTGCCCACCCCTGTTATATATTTCTATTATTTTTGACCAGTTTTTTAATGTAATTGTTTATATGGAATATTTTAACCCTTAAATTTTTTTTAAAACAATATTTAAATAAATTACTAATGTGTGAAGGCCTTAGCCATTGGATTTTGTTAAATATATGGCATTGTTTGTATTTGGATGTGTTACAGGGGTGATAGTGTAATGGAGGAAATGGCAGGGCAGTGGCAACAAGGTGCCTTCGGTATTTGTCATTTAAAATTTAATTAGGGAGGGCAGTACATGCTGAAGGTACGTATTAAAAAACACAGGGCGTAGCCTGTAGAATAAACCCCAAAATTCAATTAATACTACATTTTTAAGCATGGATTTTACAGTTTTTTTCTTTTTTTTTTGCTAGTGTATAATTTGTTTTTTTTACTAGGATTAGTTTTTAGTGTTTGTTGTAGTTAGGAATGTTTGGACTTTGGCAATTTTAGCAGAATGAGGTGGGGTTTTTTTTGGAAGCAATTGTGGCTCAACATTATACAGGGGAGAGGTTGCTAGCACATTACCTTGTAGTGCTTTGGTTTTTGTAGCAAATACTGAATGCAGGTTATCTTTGTTAGTGGTCCAGGGAGAGATTACTAGCACATTACCTTGTCCTTTTTTTTTTTTTTTTTTTTTTTTTTTTTTTTCCCCCCTTTTTT
>NC_133769.1:74392297-74410007 GCF_003597395.2 Chelonoidis abingdonii | reverse complement strand
TTTTTTTTTTTTTTTCAATGAGCTTAGGCTTGTTTTATTAATTTAGCAAGGAGGGTGGGCTTTTTGACTAGCTCCTACCCTTTTTGGTCTTTTTAAAAAAATATTACACGGGTTACCCAAATTTTTTTCCGTGAGGCTTGCCACCTGGACAGAATGCACAGCCTACTGGCGTTTAACTGTTCAATTTTTTTTAGCTGTTAGGTATATTAAATTATTTTTTAACTTTTTTTTGCTTTTTAATTTTGCTACGACTGGGAGTAGATCCACCTGCCACCCTTCCCCGTCAACTGGGGTGGAGAGAGGACTGCTAAACCCCTTTTCGGTTCCCAGACCCATTGCGGCTGAGAGAGAACACACCTTTAATTATGCAATTTTTAACATATAATATCAAACAAAGCAAACATAAAATAACAAGGACAAAACAAATAAATGATGTGTGTTCTGCAGGGATCCCCCCTTTTTAATTTTTTTTACCAAAACTGTGACAGATTTTTGTTATTACTTTATTTTTTGTGTTAGATGATTAGGCTGACACTGCAGGATTGTTGGGGAAAGATCAAGAAAATACACCATGTGACTGAATTTTAAACCTTTATTAATAAAATAATAAAACAATAAGAGTGTTGGGAACGTTCCCACATCACTCAGGGGAAGAAAAATGTTATGCCCTAAGCCACTTTTATACTTACACACGTACGTCCAGACTGGCCACGTCTGTGTATAACGTCCAGAGAAAGCGCTGTGCAATTTTCAACTTGCTTTCGCTTTTGAGAGGGCTGTTCTTTTACGCTCTGAGTTTCCTGGGGAGTTTTTTTTAAGAGATCCTGAACTTGGTATTTTAGTCCAGGCCGGCTGACATTGGCTTTTTCAGTGTTCTCAAAACACATCGGCTCCGGGGTTGCAAAGGCAGACTGTTGGGTCTTACTGGGCAGCCAAGCTTTTTCATTGTACTTGGCAAGGTCTGTGTTGATTCTTGACCTTAAAAACAGAGCAGCTTTTTTTTATTTTTGGGCCAAGCTGAATTTTTTAAATTAACCCTCTTTTTTTGTTTGTTTCTTGTTTTTTGCTTTTAGCTTTATCTTACTTGGGGATATAAAGAAGCCGAGGGACTGAATAAAATGGTTTGGGTAGTGAGGCATCTGGATGCTATAGACCAGGGGTAGGCAACCTTTCGAAAGTGGTGTGCTGAGTTTTCATTTATACACTCTGATTTAAGGTTTCGCGTGCCAGTAATTCATTTTAATGTTTTTAGAAGGTGTCTTTCTATAGGTCTATAGTGTATAACAAAACTATATTGTTATATGTAAAGTAAATAAGGTTTTAAAAATGTTTAAGAAGCTTCATTTATAATTAAATTAAAATGCAGAGCCCCCCGGACTGGTGGCCAAGACCCGGGCAGTGTGAGTGCCACTGAAAATCAGCTCGCATGCCGCCTTCGGCACGAGTGCCATAGGTTAGGATGCCTACCCTTGCTATAGACAAATTGTTTCCACTGTGTGTCAAAGGCTTTTGGTGATGTAAGGGTTCCTCTGAGGCAGGCCTGCACAGCATGCGACCTGCGGAGCCTCACTGTGTGGCCCGCAGGGGGACTCTAAATCCCTCGTGCAGGGCGCTCTGCGGGCAGCCCAGAGCCCTTTAAATCTCAGCTGCGGCCGGGAGCCAAAGGGCTCTGGGCTGCCCGCAGAGATTCCCGGCCATGACTGAGAGATTTAAAGGGCTCAGGGCTCCATGCCGCTGTGGGCAGCCCATAGCCCTTTGAATCCCGACTGCAGCTCCAGCAGGTGTGCTGGGGCTGGGATTTAAGGGGCTCATGCTCCCCTCAGCGGCAGGAGCTCTGGGCCCTTTAAATCCCTGCCCCAGCCCTGGAAAGCTCCGGGTTCCCCCAGCCGCCGGAGCCCCGGGCCTTTTAATTTGCCCCTGACAGCTCCCAGCCACCTCTTCAGCTGGGAGCCCCTGGTTGATTTAAAGTCAAGTATCACCTCCCCACCCCCACCCCTCCTTTTTGGCCCACAGCTGTTTTGGTGGGGTGGCGCTGGGGAAGGAGGGTTTGTTTCTGCAGGGCTGGGCGGTGCTAGAGCGGGGTGTTTTCGTGGGGCCGGGGGGTTTTAGCCCTCATCTGTTTTCTTTGGAGTAATGTGGCCCTCGCCGCTTTACGAGTTATGCAGGCGTGCTCTGAGGTATGTAAGTTTATTTAAATCAAAGGTACCTTTTAGTGGGAATTGTTTAGCTGGATTATTACATGTGCAAAAATTCCAATTTTCTAAATATTTGCATGTTCTGGGACCATAATGTACGTACATGTAATATGCTGGGGTACCCTTAAAGGGTGAGAGGGAATACTTAGACTGTCCCTCACCCTCCCTGTGTGATTGGAAAATTGGTATCCTGTCTGCTAGCAGCTCATAAACTAAGGGTCTCACCCCATAGGGCACTCTCACAGGAAAGATGAACGAGGATGGCCACGACCCTTCTACACCTCCCTTCAGCAAAGAGCATTGGCTAGTCTCAGAGAGACGGCGCCGCTTACTCTTATTACTTCCCTTGAGATGGTGAGATCAGTCGGTGGATCATACAGAGAGGAAAAAGGGGAGGGAAGATGGGTTCATGCTTTCCTAGACCCAGGCAAGCCCCTCGCTGGACGATACCAGGCAGAGACAGCCCACCATGGGTCAGATCTTTTTATCGATCCCCTAGGTGGAGTTACCGGGCTTGCTTTAGAGCAGGGTCGGCAGCCTTTCAGCAGTGGTGTGCCGAGTCTTCATTTATTCACCTTAATTTAAGCTTTCGCATGCCAGTAATACATTTTAGCTTTTTTAGAAGGTCTCTTTCTATAAGTCTATAATATATAACTAAACTATTGCTGTTTGTAAGTAAAGTAAATAAGGTTTTTAAAATATTTAAGAAGCTTCATTTAAAATTAAATTAAAATGCAGAGACTCCCGGACTGGCGGCCAGGACCTGGGCAGTGTGAGTGCCACTGAAAATTATCTTGTGTGCCAACTTCGGCATGCGTGTCATAGGTTGCCTACCCCTGCTTTAGAGTATTTCTGGTCACAAGTCTATGACTTTGCAGAATACTTTGGGCATCTTCCGGCAACTCTCATTCACACTGGTGTACATACACACACCAAGGCCTTTGTTTTTAAATACCACGATGCATCAGTGTTTTTTAAATCCTTTTTTTTTTAACCTGAAGGAGTCACCACAACCCCTCTGTCCGGACTGAACACACCTGTGTTTTTGAGGGTGTTACTACAACCCTTCTGCACCGGTGCATTAACCTTATGCATTTCCCTTATGCATTAACCTTATTGGGGGCAGCCAAACTATAGTCCCCAGTACCACATACAACTGCCTTACTGAGGGTGGCAAACTAAGTCCTCCGTACCACTTCCAACTAACCTTATTGGAGGCGGCAAAACAGTTCCCCACTACTGCTCTGCATCTGATCTTGCTGCACAGTCAATAAGATACTACAACAAATCCACCCAAAACAATTTTTATGCACAAGCTTCTAAAATTATAAACTGACTGCCCACTATTCCCAGCTGTGTCTCAACCTAACTCTTCTTAACTAAGGAGTAGGGGTATGTGGAAGGTAGGATAAGATCCTTGTCATAAACAGATAGCCAAGGGTTAATGTTTCTTTCACCTGTAAAGGGTTAACAAAGAGAACCAAACACCTGACAAAGGGGACCAATCAGGAAACCGGATTTTTCAAAGCTTAAGGGAGGGAATGTGGGGTTTTTTCTTGGTCTTGGGTCTTTTGTCTGTCTCTCGGCTGTGAGAGGTTTCTTTCTATCTTCAAGCTTCTAATCTTCAGTTTCAAAGTTGTGAGTACAAAGGTAGCAAAACAATAGGCTTTTATATGTTTTGTTTTTGTATTTACATGTGTGTAGTTTGCTGGAATGTTTAAATTGTCTCTCTTTTTGAATAAGTCTGTTTATTCATATTTTTCTTTTAAGTAATAGCCCTGTGTATTGTCAACTTAATGCAGAGATTAATTATTTTTGTCTTTTCTTTTTTTATATAAAAGCTTTCTTTTTTTAAAAAAAAAACTTGTTGACTCTTTCTTTTTTCTAGTTATGAAGGGGAAGGAATCTCTGTGCCAGGGATTACTGTCTCTTTCAGGGAAAGACGGGAAGGGGGAAAAGAGAGGGGGAAGGTAAATTGTCCTCTCGGTTTTGTGTTTCAAGGGATTGAAGCAGGGAAATCTCCTAGTATACCCAGGGCGGGAAAATCTGGGAGGAAGTAAAGAGCAGGAAGGGAAATGGTTTATTTCTCCTTGTTTTAAGAATCCAAGGGATTTGGGTTCTTGGGGTCCCCCAGGGAAGGTTTTGGGGAGACCCGAGTGAGCCAAGACACTGGAAATTCTTGGCTGGTGGCAGCCTATCAGATCTGAGCGGGTAATTAAGCTTAGAGGGGTTCATGCTAGCTTCTCAGGTTATGAACGCTAAGGTTCAAATCTGAGTAGAAAGCTACGACAATCCTAAATCATTAATATATGCAGGGTCATAAATTCAGGTCTTGTCAGAATAAGTAAACTGCCTAGTAAAAGTGTAGTGTGTTGCTTTTTGTGTCTAAGGTACATGTGTTAATGATATGAAATTGCGATCTGTGCTTTTAGACACGAAATAATTTCTACATAGCAAAATCTTGGGTGGTGTCACTATGCAGTATTATTTTGTTAGCCTTTATCTTTGAGACCTTATTTCATCAGCAAGAGTTTGATGTACCCATATTTCATTGCTTGTATGTTTTGAAGACTAAAAGCAATAAACAAACTCCTTAAAACGTAAAGGAGTCATTCTAGGGTTGAAACTTATATGCAGGGTTCTGTGTAATGTGATTATGTAGCTGCTAATTTTCTCTTTTTCTTGTAAAATTGGGCTAAATGAAAGCTTAGGATTTTGTAGCGTAAGTCTATAGCCCTTGCAGTTGTGAAGGTAACCCAACAGTGCACAGTGTAAATCAATGCTGTGATACTTGCGAATAGCTTAGAACAGTAGGTCTGGGTGTCGTGAACAGAGCTACTTATCTCGATTGAATACTGGCTCCAAATTCCAACCAAGGATACTTCAAACGTTGACATTGCTTCTCTGATCTTGGCAGAAACGTCAGGCTAATACTTCACCATTGTTGGATGTAAGCTAGTTGCTGTTAGGGTCTTGCTGGTGTGGAGAATGAAGAATTCTCTATCTCGTTTTGCATAGGAGTGGAGCAAGTGATATATTGCTTCTCTCCGGCGTACCAAATTCCAAATGCCTTTTGGTTCCCAGAAAACAGAACCACCACCTACACCTTTCTCGCTGTCCAAAGCCCCATCTGCCAAAACCTCAGTCTTCCCACTTGAAGCCTCTGCAATGCTATTGTGTGTTTTAATGCAGAAATGACAGTTGGGGTGAGGTGGGGTGGTGTAGTGCAAAATGAAATTAAACTTAAATTTAATATTAACAAAAAAAAACTACACATTGCACCATACTGGAAAGGAGCAGCAGCAGTGGGAGAGGGCTTATGGGAACATTAGGTGACAATGTAGAGGTCCCTGACACACACAACACAGATCTAAATTACATTATCAATACATATATCTGCCAGTCCCACAGTTTCTTATTACACCCCAGTAACTTGAGGGAAATTGGAGAGTCCAACTGTAACTGAGATGTGTTGGGCTCCTGACCAAATAGTCACAACTAACTGTGGCAATTTTCAGTTTAATAGTTTTCAGAATAATAGTTGAGCCTCTTTGGAGTCTGAGAATGCAAATTTTACTTGTACAAGAAATAATGCAAATGTTTCTTATAACTGAAATAACTTTTTTTTACCTAATAGTTAATATTTAATAGTCTCTTCCATAAGGACCTCATTGTCATTGTGATTAGCAAGCAGGTCATCCCCAAAAGGGTACTGAAAATGCTGTTTACCTTGTGTGCTCAAGGTCTTGTCAGTGATGAGTACTGTACGTTCTGAGTCAGACATCCACTGTTGTTGGATAACTAAATATTTTTACAAATTTATGAATATGAAAAGACTGCTTTAAACATATGTAATCTGGAAAATAATTTTTTGTATCACTTTAAACATTTTAGTGTTTTAGCAAATTAAATATCTTCAGATAGCTTAGTACTGATGAATAACACAATAACAGCATAAAATGGTAGCTGGAGATAGGGATAAAAGTGTTAAAGAACAAAATTGTCTTCATGTTTCTAAAGAGTTGTTGGGGCGGGGGGAAATGGCAATTCATTTTTCAAAAATGAAATTTTGGTATTTTGTTAATCTGAATTCCCTGTATACTGTGTTTTAAGAGAGAGCTTTGGCACAGATGTAACTTCTGGACCTGAAGCTGCTGAAAGATGCTTCATTTGTCAATGAATTGTTTTTCACCCCAAGTAATTTAGGATGAGTTTTTATTTCTATTTGTTAATCTCTTAAAAATATTTTTTTTGCCTTCTGCATCACCTTGAGTTGACTCCTTGTGACCTTTCTGTGTGTTGGGAAATATGAACAATGTGCCTTTTTAAAGGAAAAGTTTTTAACCAAGTACTTCATATAGATTTTCAATACTTCAAACAATAACATTAAAACATAATTTTGCTACACTGTCTTGAGTAATCCAACTATATGGCATATCACTGCACCACTTTTGTAAGATCATCCTTAATCCTGTGATCCTCTAATAAAGAGCATTAGTCCTGCAATTTCTAGCCACAATAGAAGATATAAGAGTGCAATGGCAATAGTAACCCATGACTTCATTGCTTTTAAAATTTTCTCTGTTTAATATTGTGATGGATTTATTAAAATGACTGAGTTTTTTACACGATTCCTATAGGAATTTTAACTAATGCATACTGTACTTATATAACTTTAAAACAAAAGAACTTTACGGAATGTTCTGATACTGCCTAACGATTGTTCATGGTGGAATTTCTGTCCTTGTGTATAGACGTTCTGATACTGTCTCAAATTACATGATCTTGTACGCTATCTCCCTCTCCCTCACACCTGGCCTCAATTTCTTATGTACATTAAACAGTGAATGGGGGTCCAGAGCAGTGTTCCCTCCAGTTTTTTCCACCCCTGTGCGGAATGACTTTTGTTATGTGCACCAATATGGAGGTGATGTGTGTCACGTCACCGCCATATTGGTGCACATAACAAAGTTCATTTGGTGGGGGTTTGGAGTGTGGGAGGAGGCTCAGGCCTGGGGCAGAGGATTGGTTGCAGGGATGTGAGGGCTCTGACTAGGGGTGTGGACTCTGCAGTGGGGCTGGGGATGAGGTTTTGGGGTGCAGGAGGGTGCTCCAGGGTTACGGCAGGGATAGAGAACTGTTCCTAGCACGCTTGCTGTCTCTCTCCTCCCTGCCCCCAGAGCAGCACCTGGGCTTAGGGGAGGAGGTGCCTTTCTCCTCCATGGCAACACCTGGCCTGGGGCTGCAGGGTAGGTGCCCCTTCCATGGCCCCAGCAGATCCAGGCCAGGACCGGATTTAGGCCAGGAAAGGGGTGCCCCAGCCGTGCCTAGGGCTGGCTTGCACTGAGCCTGGGGCCAGGTTGGCGGAGGGGCACCTTGGCCGTGGCAGGTCACTGGGTGGGTTCCCTGAGCACCTGCGCAGAGTTAAATAGGCTGCTGCATGGCTCCATGGCCACGCAGCTTACAGGGAACTTAGGTCCAGAGCAATTCATGTCTGTTTTTCTTCGAGTGATTGCTCATATCAGTTCTAGTTAGGGGTGTGTGTGTGCCGTGTGGCCGGATGTCGGAAGCTTTTTCCCTAGCAGCTACCTGTCGGGCCGGCTGAGGAGTGCCCTGGAGTGGCGCCGATATGACATTCTATATAAGACCCTGCCGGTTCTACCCCCCTTCAGTTCCTTCTTATCGTCCGTGATAGTTGTTGGAATAGTGGTCTCTTGTCTCAAGTGCTCCATTTATCCATAGCTTCTCTTATCTTGATTGTCGATTAATTGCTATTAGTTAGTGTTAAGTGTTTCCTATAGTTTTAAGAGTAGTTTAGTAGTTGAGGGCAGTCCCCTCAACGACTTCCCTGCGGGGCTCTGGGGCATGCCGTCCCAAGGCTTCAAGCCTTGCAACCCTTGGAACAAGCCCAAGCCTATAGGCAACCTCCATGATTCCTGTCTCAGGTGTCTGGGGGAGCGTCATCAGGCAGACAAGTGTAGAATCTGTAAGGCGTTCAAGCCTCGGATGCGAAAAGAGAGGGAGATTCGACTCAAGCAACTTCTCGTGGAGTCCTCTTTGCAGCCCTCTCGAGCCCAAGTGCTTTGGAGTGGAGTGCCCCTCCTGCAGTACTGTTTTCAGCACCACGGAAGATCCCACGCTCATCTCGGGACCGGCGATCTCCCAGACCCCAAAAATGCCTGTGTTGGCACTGTGCTCGTTCCCTGGTTGCTGCGAAGAAGCAAGCCTTGGAAGGACTCCCTGTTAGGGCCGAAGCAGTTTTCTCGATCCTGACCCAGCAAGACTCTAATGAGGCCTCTAAGCAGGACGAGGCTGCCAGGCCCAGATCTGCTCATCTCAGCCCTGGGACGGTGCACAAGGGACAGTGCAAGTGGAAGAGATCACATTACCTTTCACACTGGATACCTTCGAGGCCAACAGAGGGCTCATCGAAATGACAGCTCTGGTGCCTCCAGCCCCAGCACTGGCTCCTGAGTCCGGTACTGTCCAAGGGTAAACCGGTGATGTTCGGAATGGCAGCCCTCAGACCAGCATCTCCACGCCGTTCCAAGTCCTGGCACCGCCACAGGTACTTGTCTAACTCACAGCACCAGTTAGACTCGCCATGCTGGTCTTGCAGTCCTGATCCTCGGAGCCGTTCCCACTCGAGGTCGCTATCAACTGCTGGGTCATAGTCCTGCTCCAGATCCAGGTCATGATTGGTGACCTTGCGGCACCGTTTGGACCAATGCAGTGTGGAACTCTGATTCCCACGTCGACTGTTGCACTGGACCCGAGCCTGCCACCATGCTCCATCGTGGCATTGGTCGCCAGAGCGGCGCCGCTCTACTGCCTGGCACTGCTCTATTGCCTGGAACCAGTCACAATCAGCCTCCTGGCACTGATCCCCATATGACCCACGCCTTCCAAGGGACTCAGTGCCACCTTTGCTTCACTTGCGCACTGCTCCTCCTTGGCCATCACGATCTCGTTCCCCTTCTGGCAGGTCAGAGAGAACTTGAGAGTTCTTGGACATTCTCCAGTCGGGCCCTGGGAGCCTTAGATCCCTTAGCACCCAACTGTCAGCCCCAGTGGCAATTTTGGACCCTCTGGGCATATCAGCAGGCCCAGGGCGCCCCCTCAGATGCCTGACCACCATCAGGATTGAGCACCCAGCTCTCTGAGGCAACTCGCAGCCGCCCTCTTCTGGACCCAGACCAACCTGCGGAGCCAGCACCCATGGTGCCAGGCGCCCAGGAGGAACCATTCGTGCAGCCAGGAGGAACCACCCGTACCCGACCAGGAAACTATCTCCGCACCGGCCCTTCCAGTGGAGTTGTTTTCATCCTCCCCTGATGAGGCTGTGGCTGGCACAACCACATCTGGTCCACCCCGGAAGGACTTTAGTTCTTTAAGGACCCTATTGAGGCATGTGTCCCTCAGTATGAACCTCCAAATTGAGGAGGCTGTGGAGGAGGAGGACTCTATGGTGGGCATTCTAGGCCCGGATGGGTCTTCCAGGGTGGCTCTCCCCATGAATAAACCCATCCAGAACAATGCAAACCCTGGCCTCCATCCCTCCGACAGCTAAGGGGGTAGAAAGAAAGTACTTTGTCCCCACCAGGTGTTATGAATACCTTTTTATCTGCTCCGCCCCATGCTTGCTTATGGACGTGGTGAATGCCAAGGAAAGGCAGGGCCAACAAGGGCTTGCTCCCAAGTCAAAGGAAGCTAAGCAGCTGGACCTTTTTGGGAGAAAAAATTATTCTACTGGGGGTCTTTTGCTGCGGATCACTAATCAGATAGCAGATGTCATTCTGGTAGCTCCTGCTTGGCTGCATTGGTGTTAGTACCTGTTCCTGCTGGACCTGTCAATCCAGGCTCCCCTGCGTCTCCCTCTCAGTGCTGACCTCATCTTTTAGAACCACAGTCGTCTCCTGCACCCGGACCTTCAGTCGCTCCACCTCATGGCCTGGAGGATCTGTGGCTAAACCAGGCTGAACACGCCTGTTTGGACTCGGTAAGGCGGATGCTTCTCAAAAGTTGCAAGCCGTCAACCAGGCTTACCTACGAAACCAAGTGGAAAAGGTTTTCCAGCTAATGTGCTCAGCGGCAGGTGCCCCTGTTTCAGGCTCCAATTCCGTGCATCTTGGACTACCTGATACTCCTAAAGGACCAGCACCTAGCCTTTGGATCCCTTAAGGTCCACCTCACGGCCATCTCTGCGTTTCACCCAGGCGTGGCCGGGTGCTCCGTGTTTGCACACCTGGTCGTGTGGCGTTTCCTCAAAGGCCTGGAGAAAATCCATCCTCTGATGAAGCCACCCGTGCTTGCATGGGACCTTAACTTGGCCTTAACTTCTCTCTTGCCTTATGGGCCTTCCTTTTGAGCCGCTGGCCTCCTCTTCGCTTCTCTGTCTCTCCTGGAAGGTCACCTTCCTAGTGGCCATCACTTCCGCATGTCAGGTGTCCAAACTATGGGCTCTCACATGTGAGCCGCCCTGTACTGTCTTTCATAAAGAAAGTTCAACTAAGACCTCACCCGACCGTCCTACCAAAAGTGATGTCCCGCTTCCATCTGAGCCAGGATATCATCCTACCCGTTTTCTACCCAAAACCGCATGCTGACCTTCATGAACAACGTCTCCATTCTCTTGATGTTCGAAGGGCACTCACCTGCTGTATAGACCGGACAAAGCCCTTTCGTAAAACAACCCAGTTGTTTGTCGCCATTGTGGAGTGGATGAAAGGCGCCCCGGTTGCCTCTCAACAAATATCTTTGTGGATCACCAGGTGCATTCGTGCTTGCTATAACCTGGCAAACGTTCCTTCGCCTGCTGTTATGGCTCACTCCACGAGAGCTCAGGCGTCATCAGCTGCCTTCCTGGCACACGTTCCTGTCCAGGAAATCTGCAGGGCTGCCATGTGGACACTTTCACGTCCCACTGTGCCATTATCCAGCACTCTCAGGATGATGCAGCCTTTGGCAGAGTGATCCTCCAGTCTGTGGTTCCTTGAATCTGAGCCCATCTCCGAGGTAAGGCTTGGGAGTCACCTAACTGGAATTGATATGCACAATCACTCTAGGAAGAGAAAACAGTTACTCACCTTTCTGTAAATGTTGTTCTTCGAGATGTGTTGCTCATATCTATTCCATTCCCACCCACCTTCCCCTCTGTAGGAGTAGCCGGCAAGAAGGAACTGAAGGGAGGTCGGGCCGGCAGGGTCTTATATAGAACGCCATATTGACGCCACTCCAGGGGGCTCCCCAGCTGCCCGACGGGTAGCTGCTAGGGAAAAAGTTTCTGACATCCGTGCACACGGTGCGCTCACACACCTAACTGGAATTGATACGAGCAATCACTCAAAGAACAGCAACAGTTACAGAAAGGTGAGTAACTGTGGTTCTGGGTGTTTTGGGTTTGTTTTTTTTGTTTTTTTTCGTTTTGTTTGAGGGTTATACTGTGGTGTGAGCTAGCCTGGTATCATAGCACCTTTTCCTTGTTCCATGCAAAACATTGCGTCATAGATAGGGAATAAGGCAGTGGTCCTGAGGAAGGAGATGGAATGATCCTATGTGTCTTTTGACTGGAACCTAAAAAACATGAATCCAGTCCCCAGCTTGTCCAAAAATGGCACTGTAATTGGCAAAGTCGTTTAGTCTCTGTGCCTCAGGTCTGTTTAGGCTACTGCATAAACTGTAGTGGAGATTTTAAAAATTCATAAAAATTTCTGACTAAATTGAGTGCTACAGAAAAGCTTGTAAAAGAAAACCGTTCCTTGTTCACTGTAGGGTTTGGATGTTGCTCAGTAATTGAGGCCTGGAGCTACACATTGAACTAAGAGAATGTAAAAAGATACAGAAGAATCTGGTTTTTGCTTACTGACTGTTGTTTATTCACTGGCCTTTGGCAGCTCTATACCTTGAATGAGTGTGATCCTGTGGGGAAAATGACGTTATATTTTAAGACTATCACAATGCATGTGCAAAATAGGCCAACCTTAATGTGATCATTTCTTGAGTTTTGGGCACTTCACTTTGCAATTAATTTTCCTTTAATGTAGGCCCTTTGTACAGTATGTGGAATCTTTGAGGAAATATGATATGAATGGCATGTGGTAGCAGTTAAGTCATTATTTTTGTTGAACACTGCTCTAGTGTATTATTGTTAAAGAACACTAGTGATATCTGGTTGCAGTGTTAATTAATTTCAACCACTGATGATTGATTTGTTCTCTTCCAGGATATGCAGGTTTGCAGCATGGAGGAACTCTAATTGAAAGAAATACTGAGACAAGGCCTCTTTCAACATGGAGACTGTTTTATTTGAAGGGGAACCTGACAGAACTTCGGTGAGTAATGTCAATGTGATTGAACATATTCAGATTAAATTAACGTGGAGGGTTTTTTTAGGATCACTAATCTTGACTTTGTATCTAAAATTGCGAGTACTTTTTGGTCAATGCGTGTTAAAAGTAAATTTTATATCCTATCAGCAGGAGGAAAATGTACCACTTGTTAAGTAGGGCCTGCCTGGTAACCTTGTAGTAGTACTTTTCACTACCATGGAAGAAATGTTTGTTTCTTGGACTTGGTACTCACTATTAGGGGAGGTGAGGTAGTAGAGGGCATTCCTGTCAGTCTCGCTGATCAGCATATGAGCAGGGCAGACTAGCTTTCTTTTTCCAGTCAGTAATTGTTACAGTGCTGCTTCATGAGATATTGGGTAGGCGGAATAGTAGGGATTCCCAGGACTTTTTCAAGGACAATGAGTACTTTCCATGGAGGATTGTAAGCTCTCTGGGGCAGGGACCATGTCAACTTCCATACTGCACTTAGGACTGTGGGGCCCTAATCACCTTCCTTCAAAAACAAAGTAAAACTCATTTAGATTTTTTCCTTTCTTTAGTGAGAATAAAGAAATGCTTAAATTAATTCAAGAATTTTTTTTTACTTGATAAAACTTTTTGATCACCAATGAAAGCAAAAAGAAAATCTTACAGCATTATTTGGACCATAAAAATAAATAATCTAAATCAGCTGTTTTGCCAGGACATAATCAATAATATGGAAAATGTTTCTATCTGGAGATGAGTATAAAGTGAGCTACTTTACAGCCTGCAACAATGTTGGATCTCTCTTTGCTCATTCAAGAATTACAGCGAGGAGGTCGGTGGCACCTTTAAAGATTAACAGATTTATTTGGGCATAAGCTTTGTGGGTAAAAAACCCGCTTCTTCAAATGCATGTGGATACAGACTAACATGGCTACTCCTCTGATACTTGACATCATTCAGAATTGAATTGCTCCCTGGGAGAGGGTACTCTCCTTTCCAAGGCATTTGTTCACACCTTGTACGTCAGATGTCAACCACAATATAGGGCCTGTTTGAAGAAACTCCCTGCTTCTCCTCCTCCTCCTCCTGTGGTCATGGTACCTTATTTGCAATGATTAGAATCCTGCATCTTTCCTCTGTTATCAACATTTAGCAAATACAGAGATAAAGGTAAACTGGGAAGCAATGCAGACAACTTCAAGTGTGTGGTGTTGGACCTCCTTGACATGCTTTAAAAATGAGATCTATAGGGTAGGTTTTTCTAAGTTCATTAAGGCTACAGATACACTATCCTGTGGTTTGGACTGTGGGGGTGTGAAGAGCGGTGCACGCCAAATTGTTGTGCTGTAATTCCCCCAGGTGGTCCCTGTGGGCACGAACTAAAAGTTTCCTGGTTTGTGTTAATGTTGTCCTGTTTGAATAGGACAACGTTAATCTGAACTAGGAACCTTTTAGCTCGTGCCCACTTGGATCACATGGGAGAATTATAGTGCATCACTTTGGTGCACACTGCTGTTCCCACTCCCAGTGTCTGAACTACAGGGCCAAGTAGGCAAGCCATAAATCTAAAATGTTGTGAATTCTCCTTAGAACTGATGTTAATGTTACGTACTCTTTTTCACTGTTCAGCATTGCTTGCCAGATTAATACTTACAGTAATAATTAAGTTTGACAAATGTGTACCTTGATTATAGGTGGAATGTGAAGTATTTCATGTTTCTAACAGCTATTGCGTTAGAAGTGTTTTTCAAACTGTAAGCACAATTAAGTTTCTCTTTTGGGGCCAAAACCTTATCTAAGTACAGTATCTAATTTTCGTAGACTACTACACATTTTAGGTTAACATTGCCTGAAGCTTTTGATTTGCTTGAAGTATTTGAAAATCAATGCAGAAATATTACTACTGTATTTAGGATCAGTACAATATTTCATTTTCTTCTTTGTTTTGAAAATCCTTTGTGCACAAATACCCAACATCTTACAGGTTTTGTGTTTTTGAAAGCTCTCCTTCCAGGGGAGTATGAATAGGGTTGCCAACTCTCTCGGATTGGCCGTGAGTCTCCAGGAACTGGGCTCAGTCTCCAGGAGGCTATTGAATCCAATCTAGGATATTGTAGCCCCACTGCTCTGCCAGACTTTTAGTGGCCTAAGGCAGGCGCCCTGGCGCTCCATGCGATTCCCAGAAGCAATTAGCATATCCAGTTAGGTACAGGGGCGTCCAGGGGATCTCTGCATGCTGCCCCTTCCCCGACTGCCAACTCTGCAGCTTCCCTTGGCTGGGAACAGCGGCCAATGGGAGCTGTGGGGGCACGTGGCAGGGGAAGCACATGGAGCTGACTGGCTGCCCCTGAGCCTAGGAGCTGGACATGCTGGCCATCTCCCAGGAGCTGCCCGAGTTGAGTGCCACCCTGCCAGAGCCCACAGCTTACATGCCTTCCTGCACACGCCCCAGCCCTGAGCCCCCTCCCGCACCCAAACCTCCCAGAACCTGCAGTCCAACCCCCTACCCCAGGCTCAGCCTGGACCCTCCCTCCCACACCTCTTCAGCACCCCAACCTCCTGCTCTAGCCCAGTGAAAGTGAGTGAGGGTGGAGGAGAGCAAATGATGGAGGGAGGAGGAGATGGAGTGAGTGGGGGATGGGGCCTCGGGGAAGGTGTGGGGCAGGGGTAATGGTGTTTGGGTTTGTGTGATTTGATTAGACAGTATGAATAATATGGCAAGCAAGTGTGGGTAGCCTAAACATGAATTTATCCCCTCTAGCCCCAAAAGAGAGGAAACTTGCTGAAGTATGCAGGATAGCTGTGTAATATTGAAGGATTTGTGTAGTGGGAGCCAGAAGTAATAAGGGCTTCTTAAAAAAAATTCTTTCACTTAATCTTCTGTGCTGTGACCTGGTTGCTTTTGTTCTAGTACTGGGGAAAATAAATTATGACTGAAATTTTCTGTTGCCTGAGTCACATAGTACTGTATTTCCCTTCTTCAGACTGGAGAGAATTCTGCCTCTGTACAGGAGTCCTGGACTGCCATGGTGCTCTAAATTGTGCAAGCTGATACAGGCTGAACTGCTGAGCTTTTCATAGGCTTTTGCAGATTCCTGTGACTTTCACATTTCTTGAAATCTGTGAGTTACTCACAGGATCCAGGCTCAGGCTGGCCTTCAACTGATGCATGTATTGACTAGGATTCTGTTCATTCATATTGGGATGTATTCTAGAGCAGAAGTTCCCAAATTGGGGTCCATGGGCCATTTACTGGCAGTCAGCAGAGATCTGTCTGGTTTACATTTTGCTGGCTATTCTTATTTAAACTGAGAAAAGAACAGGTGGCAGGGGGGTAAAATCAGATAAGAACATAAGCATGCAGTATGATACTCCATTCTTGGAGTAAAGATGACAAAAAAAATACTGCCTAATACTACTTTCCCGCGTAAGCAATAGTTGTAGTTACCAGAGGGGGAAGTGATCAGTATGATCACAAATGTGCATGGGAAAGTAGCTCATGACTCTCTTTCTTTTAATATTTAGTGTACACTGAGAGAGTTTGAACTCTCCAGCTCTACAGTTCATGCCCTCTGCTGATGAGGGAGGAGATCTTGGGGTAGGACTGGTGGCAGGATCGCACTCATGCTACAGCTCTGCTGTTGGTCTATAGCAGAAGACCTCTCATGTCATCCACCTAGACTCAATTGCTGGGTTGGTAGAGAGCAAACAATAAGCTGTATGCTTTTGTGGCTTTTAGAGTGTGGCTTTCTTGTCCAATTAAAGTCAGTTTGTTCTGTGCGTGCGGAAAACGGGGACGCTCATAAGAACTAGTAATTTAGTTAGAAAAAAACACCTATACTAATTCCCCCAGCTGTTCTGGTGATGCAGTTCTCAAATTCTCAACTTTAATTCTTGTTTCAGAATAGTTTGGTTGTAGCTTGCGTATTTGGGTGGTGGTATTGAAATGGGTGATCAAGAGGGCACAGTAATATCAGTTTTTCACATGCAAATCTTGTTTCAATTTTGGAACCCTCGGAAACACTCTTTTCCCTTTTGTTTATCCCAAGCTTTGTTCATGGAACTACAGAGGAATATCTTTAACTTCTCTTCCCATAAAGTAACTTGGTGCCTCTGTTGAGTTGGGGGTTCTGTAAACTGTTGTCCAAAAATCTGAACTGTGATTTTGCATGACTCGTGTGTGGATAGGCTGAGCTTGCTTTTAGAAATAAATTTTAAAAGTAGGAAATGTTAATATAAAGGAGTTTTTTTTGTTTTTGTTTTTTTAAGCAAGTGTCAAAAGACATACACTGAGACTCTGCTGTTGTGCAGCCCACATAGTTTTAAACATCCTAATCTTCTGTTCTTGATGATGTGTTTTTATTTTGCACCTTCTTCCTCTTTGTGGATGATTTAAATGGATTCTAATCTGAGCATTCGTTAGCTATATTTTGAGTGTTTAAATGAAGATTAGGTGGTGGTGGTGCGCCTTCAGAAGTTGGAGTACTGCTAGGCTAAAACTTGCCTATGATCATTAAAATTCAATCAGCTGAAATCATTCCCAATTCTGAACTTTTTTGTTAGTGGTATTAATAGTAGCAGCGGGGGTCCCCCATATAGACTGAGGTCCTGTTGTGCTAAGCACTTCACATACCTCTAATAAGACAGTACCTGCCCTGAAGAGCATACAAACTAAATAGACACAAGGTTGGGAAAAAGGAAGTAGTATTCCCATTTTACATATAGAAGAACTGAGGCACAGATGACTTGTTCAGAGTCACCCTTCCTCTTTCTTTCTCTCCTCGTAGTTTTTTCTTGTAGAACCATAGGTTCAGTATTGCAACTGTTCAACAACTGCAGCATAACATAATGTTCTCCAGGTCACATGCAGATATTGTGTGCTAGTGTAAACCGACCTCTCTGAGTAGGGTTATTGTGTTATAATTTGAAATACACTGACCAAGATTTAGCAGTGGTCCATCACAGGGGTGCTATAATGTACTCAGCATGTAAGAGATTGGGGGTTGAGGGGGCGGGGAATTACACTGCAGTAAAAGATTGTGGGACGATAGACAAGATAATAAAAGTGATAGTCCAACAAAAAATAACAGATTCTTCTTCGAGTGCTTGCTCATATCCATTCCAGTTAGGTGTGCGCGCGCCGCGTGCACGTTCGTTGGAGAAACTTTTACCCTAGCAACACTCGGTGGGCCGGCAGGT
>NC_133769.1:74325659-74390676 GCF_003597395.2 Chelonoidis abingdonii | reverse complement strand
AACTGGAATGCGATATGAGCGACACATCTCGAGACAACAGTATAGCAAAGGTGGTAACCGAGCTTTTTTTATTTACACTGAACAACAGAAATGACTCCACGTACCTACAATAGTTTATATTATTGAGAAGTATAATAATAAAAAACCCAATTCAGATATACATAATAAAAAAAAAATTCCCTCTCACCCCTGATGGGTGGTATGTGTCTTCCTTCAACCTCGGGTCCGTCTACAGAGCCTGACTTGAGTTCGGCCAGTATCTTAGCTGTCTAGCACTGCCTTTCTGACAGAGAGCTCTATTGCCTCGGATCTGTTGGACCCATCTCACAGCTAGGATTCCACGTACCCCAGGGCTTCCTACCACCACTGCCCACTTCTGCCTTCACTTTCCACATCCTCTCTATTCCTCTTCAGGCCCTGTACTTTCTCACAGCTTCATATTCCTTCACTCTGATTTGCTTCACTTGCACTCTATATCTAGTCACCACCGCTGTTTCTGCTCCTTGTCTATTACCACGATTGTCTGGTGGATTGCCATTACCTGCCTGTCCGTCTGGATTGGATAGCCCACGAATCTTAGCCCTGCTGATTCTCCACAACCTTCTGCGAATCTCCATCTGTCTTGGGAGTCGTCTGTATGCCATATCGCGTAGGGGTGCACGATTCCTGTACCATGCCAGTTCCACTTGTTGGCCTTTCATGTATGCTGTCCTGCCTGCCATCTTACATCCTGCCCATTATGTGTTGGACTGTCTTCCTGATGGCCTCTCTGCACATCTACCTTGGTCCTCCTAGTTGTAGACCCCTCTTCATGGATCTTTGTGCTCGAGGCCTGTTCCTTGTGCTGCATATCAGTGCCTCAGTGCTTCGTTTTATTTCCACCCTTTCCAGCCACTGGTAGGATTCCGCAATTCAGCCACCGCACTGATCTGTCGATGTGCATCCGATGCGGGTCTTTTCTTGCCATGGCACTTCTTTCTGCTTGCTTCCTCCATGTCTGCTCTGCCTCAGCATTCTCTCAGAGCTCATCTTGGCGTGCCATCTTACTGATGCTACCTATGTTCCGGTTCATCAGGATAGGCCTACGCGCACCAAGCCCCGCCGCGCTTCTGTCCGGCTGATCATACAGTCTCGGGGTTGGACTCTGGGTTGAAACTCCTTGCATTGTGAGAGGCTTCCGCGGTTTCACATCGGCAGCCTCAATATCCTCCTGGCCAGCTCACTTATACCGCAGGTATCTGTGTTGGACGGGCAGGCGTATCCATTGATGGCGTGGATCTTGTCTTCCCACTGAGGCTGGCTCTTCAGACCTGTTTTATCCATTGGGGGTGATACCTTGGATTGTTGCGTCTTCCTGCTCTCTTATCATCTGGTCATTGATGCGGACCAACGTGGTACTTGTACTGGTTTTTCATTGTATTCTGTCTAGTGCCCGCTGCTAGTCCACCCCTATCAGTTCTTACACCTTTCCCTCTCTCACTACCATCGCCACAATTCTTCCATGCTCGATGAAAGCATCCCGATATCCCCACTGTCAGATGCCCGTCAGTGGATTATGCGAGTCATGTCTTCGTTTCATTCTAGCATACAGCTTGATTCATCATGTAAGAGGATGGGCTGATGTATTCCACTTGAAAACCTTAACCCGTCCAGTCTTGATTATCTGGCTGAGGGTTTAAGCCTATGCGAACAGCCGGACAGTGATCACCTTGGTATATCCGCACTTGTATGGCCACATTGGAATGTGAGTCCCATACGTGAAACACTACTTAATTCTACTTAAACTTAGACTACATATATAACTGCATAGACTTAAGGTCAAAGGACCATATGATATCTAGGCTTTACCGTCCTGCACAATGGCAGCACTAAATCATCATCCACCCAGCTTCCTGTTAATCCAAGCCTCCTAAACCTTTGTCTGAGTTTTTTGAATCTTCAAGGATTGTGTTTAACTCAGCTGCAGAGAAATCCTCAGCAAAAGATTAACCCGTGCCCATCTCAGAGTAAGCAAAAAACGACTCCAGCCTCTTGCCAATCTGCCCTGAAGCAATTCGCCTCGCGTAACCGCCAAATAATAGTGATCACTTGAAACCCTGAGCATTGTGCAGACGCACAGCCAGCACCCAGGAAAGGAATTCCTCTGTAGTAACTCAGATCCCACCCCATCTAACATCCCATCATAGACCACTAGGCATACTTACCTGCTGATAATCAAAGATCAGTTGCCAAATTAATTGCCAAAATTAGGCTATCCCATCATACCATCCCCTCCATAAACTTATCAAGCTTAGTCTTAAAGCCAGATACGTCAGATATAATCCTCTAAATTAAAAAAAAATAAAAAAATCTGTCTCTGTGTGCACAGGCTGTTATCTTATAGGTTGTTGTTTTTGGTTCAAGGTTCCCCTTTCCCCAAATATCTCACTGAGTGCTGTCTAACACGAAGTCAGTCTCTGAGTCTCAAGCACCTCTCATGACTTCCTGAAGAGATGGTTTTGACTCCAGTGATGCTTGCTTGTTGGGGTGCGCGTTAGACCAGACCCACTGGATCTGAAGGGCCTTTGGTTCTCTTGTTCTGGATATCTGGGACAACGTGAATCAATGATAGGAGATGACTAGATCCAATGATCAGGAATATTAAGGAATGGATGCTCAAGAACACGCGATTAAACACACATTGACGTGACCAGCCAGCTTTAAACTGACGGGATCCTCTCCTGCACATCTGTCTGTTGTCCTGCCCAATCTCAGCCTCTCACTTACTCTCAGTTTCTGTCAGTCCTAGTTTATCTGTGCCACTCTGGCTGCTCTCTCCCCTCACCCTGTTTCTCTCAGGTTACTCACAGACAGTTTCTCTTAAACTCTTCCCTCAGGTTCTTCTTGCCTGCCTCTGTCCCTCAAATGTTCCCCCCGCTTCTCCTCCATCACTTCCCCTCCCACTTTTGCAGAGAGGGTATCACCTCTTCTCCATAGAACAATGACAGTGCATTTACCCTATATCATATTTCCCCATACAAGGTTGAGTCCCTTAGTCTTATTTACATATGCTTTAACTGTAAGACACATAACTTCCAATATTTTTAAGATGACGTCAGAAGTGATCCACCATCCGTAGCTGCTGTTCTGTTGGGCCTTTATGCTGCCAGTGTTGCACTGCACCGTAGACCTTATACAATTTATCTCGGAGTGCACAGACTTGGAATTTCATGCAATTTATTAATTCAAAAATAAAAATATCCTGGTTTACAGTAGCCTCTTTTTCCGAAACTTCCCACTGTTTCAGCTTTCATGGCGCTAGCAGTAGTGGGAGTACCAATGTAGATAAGAGACTGGTAGCCAGTTGTCTTTATCATCTTGTGCAGACCTACTATGAGCATAATTGGCCTGCATGGGGGTAAAAGTGCTTGTGTCACAGGCCATCATAATGCTTGTGGAGCTGAAGTGGGACTAAGAATAGTAGGAATTATTTTGGAGGAAAAAGCTACTGTTGACACAGTATGTTTTGAAGGTACAATCAATAGAGGGAATCTAAAACACGTGCTCTAAACTGGTTGCTGAGAAAGTAATGGACTAAATTCAAATGTATAATGGTAGTTTAAACTCTGATCTAGGCATGAGTTCTACTTGATAAATCAATCCCGCTTTTGTTTTTGTTTTGTTTTTGATTTTTCCCTCCTAAGGCTGAGTTGGTTATCCTACTCTGTCCCAGTGTTTCATTTGGTTTTGAGTAAGAACAAGATCATCTGGGGGGAATAGCTCAGTGGTTTGAGCATTGGCCTGCTAAACTCAGAGTTGAGAGTTCAATCCATGAGGGGGCCATTTAGGGATCTGGGACAAAAATCTGTCTGGGAATTGGTCCTGCTTTGAGCAGGAAGTTGGACTAGATGACCTCCTGAGGTCCCTTCCAACCGTGATATTCTATGATCTTAGTGTAGGGACAGATTCAGTCTTAAGAAACACCCTTCCTCTATCTATTCTAGAGTCCCTTTAACTATCTGCAAGGCTCTTCTGCTTAAGACAATTTAATCTTTGACCATTATGATCTTTTATTCATCTTTGCCTTTTTGAGGTATACATTTTTCCTTTTGGCAGGGGGTGGCTGCATCTCTGAACAACTATTCTGCATTGTTCAAACATAAATATAATTTGGCCCCAAATTAGTTTAAATGATAATGAAAAGAAACTTACTGATGGTGTGGGAATAGGAAGAAGAGAAGAAAGTGTAATTTTCGGGAAGCACATGTTTTGCTGCTTGTTCTTTATTCTAAAATAGACACTTTAAATAAAAACGCATTGAACCGATAATTCCAGCTGAAAGTGACAAAGACTAACTGAAAAGAATTGAGGAGGAATTGGGAGTAGATGAACTTCTTGGCATACAGGGAGAGGATGTTTGGCAGCGGCAAGAAAAGACATATTATTGCAAGTCTATAGGAATAAAATAAAAGCAGTTGGCCTAGAGGCTTCACCGACATGGAAAATAAGAGGTGATAGCTGCAGCCAAGGAGGCAGACCTTAAAGCTTCAAGTTGAAGAGAGTTTGAGGTTTGGATGTGGAAAGAAGTCAGTGATAAGATTTAAGGGAAAGATGATACACGTGAAAGATGACACAGGTGAAAGTGGTGTGAGACATATGATTTTAGATTTAATATTTTGGAGAAGTGAAAAGGGTGGTGAGGAGGTTGTACACAGTCCGGTCTTGTGTTCACCCTTGGAGTGCAGTGGATAACTTTGAATTGTGTAAAGATTGAATGTAAGAAGTTTGGGACAGTAATGTGCAAGAGTCTCTTACTGCAGATGAGTTATTTGTTTAAAAACTTCTAAGAGAGTAAAGGGGAGGCAAAGCACATTTTTATGTTCATGGCCCTTCTTTTAATATTGACAGGAACCTGTTTTGTTCACATCTAGCACACAAATATATACTGCACACTAGGTAAAGGTTTTTAAAATAAAACAAGTATGTTTTTAGTTCTGACAAGAAACTGTTTCATCTGTTAATTATTTGATATTCTTTTGCTGTAAAGCAGAAAGCTATCTTAATGTTGCCTCTGTCGAACTGTGAACCAGTAATGTAGCTTAGGTCTTTCTTTGGGTTGTCTAACAACTCTTGGGTTGAATTTTCATATGTAGCTCCTATGGAGGCAATGAAGTATGGTAAAGTATCTCTAATCTTTCCTCTTTCCCCTCCCCACTGTGGCTTTTCTACTTGAAATTGTTAGATATTAGTCAAATGAAGCAGTACTTTGATATATTTTGGCAAACTTTAAGAACTTCAAAAATCTTGTAACTGTTCTTCATGGACCATTGATGGGCTATACAGAGAATCTGAAAGTCTGACATGTCCATCATGGGAGTGTGCAACTTAAATTATATCAAAATTGTAATCTTATTGCTGACTGGAAGAGCTGTTTAGGACAGAGACGTTTTGTTTTAATGTACACATAAAGCCCTTCTATAAAAGACAAAACTTTATCTGAAGCAAAGCTGTGTGCTGTATTGCAACTGTGTTGTGTAAATGAAATGTAAGCTTTCTTTACCAATCTTCCATTTGTACAATAGGTGAAATTACTGCTTGTTTTCACTTTCACATCAGGGACGTTACTTGGCCCTCTGTGAAGGCAGGGGACTGGACTCGATGACCTTTCAAGTCCCTTCCAGTTCTCTAATGAGATAGGTTTATCTCCATATAAACTTTGTTGTTTTTAAAGGGATAGAATATTGAACTGTGGGTTTTTTTGTTATTGGTATTCAAGTTGTATAATCCCACTCTTTGAACAGTTATTGGTCTACCTAATGAAAAAGCAAAATAACTTGTCCAATAAGATTACAATTATGTTACTGTTTTAAAGCCATATTTTGTCCTTGCCTTGCCAAATCTGTTACATCAACTAAGTTTGAAAAACGTTAAAACAAGTCTTGAGCTTCTTACAAATCTACCAACATGTAGTCTTTCAAAGGGGGGTTTCTGACAGAGGTCATCAAACAGAATAGACATTTCAAAGTTGCAAAAAGCCTTACTAACACTCTATATTTATTAAGGGGAGGGGAGGAGGAGGGATATGAAACTTAAGTTTACCAAACTCTCCTAAGCAAAGATTTCATCTATGATAGCAAAATTTAGTTGTATGAGGTATTAAGTCTTTGCAGCTGCAAAAAGAGGAAAAATGCTAAAGATATACAGGTTCCTGGTGAATTCATCAGAGTACAACAGAAATCCTAATTTTTTCATTTATAAAATCTGAGTGAGCACCCTACCTTCTCTCCCTGAAGAGAGAGCTCAAATACAACAGGATTCTAGGGAGGATTGTTACTGAGGAAAGGGCCACAATGAGGCTGCTTGACAGGCTGGTGTAATGGCTGAGACACAGCAGCCCAGTGATTGGAGAAGTGGTGTCGATCAGGAGGAGATTTGCAGTTATGGGAAGAGGAGACTGTGGGCCAGAGGGCAGGAGTTGCTGCCATCCCCAAAACAGCTGCAACTCGGATACTGTGCTTTCTGGTGGTTTGCAGCGGATGAGGGCGAGCAGGAGGAACTTTGGAGGAAAGGTTTTTCCTAGAATGTAGAAGAGCGACTGTCATGGATAACAAATCGTAGGAATTAAGGCCCTGCTTTTGTCCCCTAATTACTGTTACTACTTAAACTTAAAGGAATTCACTCAGGCAACGATTAACCAGGTAGAGTTGTGTTGTGATTGTGACTGCACAAAGGCTACCCATAGTCATTGTGCCTTCTTATGACTGGGAGTTTAAATCCTAAATTTCTGATACAGAAACCAGGAAATTTAAGAGATAAGGGCTCCCTGTCCTCATATCTTCTGGCAAGAGATGTTAGGCACAACTTTGAAAAAAAAAAAAAAAAAAAAAAAAAAAAAAAGTTTTCAGTGTGTACTTGTTCTGTTACTATTAGAATTTCGTGCTCTGCTTTGCTGATACAAATAAAAGGGCTTACTCCAAGATTCCCTGGAAAAGAGCCCCTTGCAGGAGGTGCAGAGCCTATTCTTCTTGCCTTCCACAGGAGACCCTGGTACCAGGCATGGGACAGAGCGGCTAGAGCATCAGCACTGAGATAAATTCCATTGTCACTCTTCAAGTCTTAACAGTCCAGCATTTTTTGTGACCACTAAAGGTCAAATAATAGAAATGGTTGATAAACTACATATGCTATTTAAATCTGTGTGAGAATCTAGTAAATGCAGTTTGGGATGATCACTTAGGTTCAGGTTCAGCTTCGTTGGTAAGATTTTGATATATATGCACAGAAGGGTATAATTACAATACCATGAAATTTCAGAATTTAAATATCTGAAATGATGAAATTTATGATTTTTAAAATCCCATGACTCTGAAATTGACCAAAATGGACTGTGAATTTGGTAGGGCTCTATTAATAAACAGTAGTTTGCAAAAAGAGCCTTAATTATTGACCTCTGACAGTGAGATGATCCTTTTTAAAATAAATCCTTTAACAATGTGATTGTGGGGTAAAATTTTCAAAAGCAGCTAAATTCTACTGGAAGCCCAATGGGACTTAATTACCGGAGTGACTCAGGTGCTTTTGAAAATTTTACCTTTTGTTCTTTATCTTTCTGTTATATACAGGCAACATAGTTGTTTTTTTTATTAGTGGACTATGGATATTAAGTTTACATAGGTATGCATGCTTAATCATGGACAGTTTAGGTGAACAAATAGCAACTTAACGATGAGCTTAGAAAGGGTCTTGTTTATAACAAGCATATATATATTAAACTTATTTTAATGTTTTTTTCTAAAGACTTGCTCACTTATCTTAAAAAATTAATTATTTATTGGAAAATATTGAATATTCCCTTTAGATTCTGGAAAGGAAAATGCATGTTTCATACTGTTTTATGGCATGTTTATGAAGTATTTGAGTATTGGAGAATTTTGCTGGCTAAAAGTTAGCCCATGACTGTTTCTGGATATGAAACTTTCTGTGGTTTGATTTGTGGCAACACAGGACTCAGTTCTTCCTCCTTGCTCTGACAGATGACTGCCAGTTGCTAGGGGTCCTTCTTTTGCTTCACCAGTTTGGATTCCTGCCTCAGTCAGAGCAACATACAGGACAGAGGCTGTCTAAGGGTACGTCTACACTACAGGATTATTCCGATTTTACATAAACCGGTTTTGTAAAACAGATTGTATAAAGTTGAGTGCACGCGGCCACACTAAGCACATTAATTCAATGGTGTACGTCCATGGTCCAAGGATAGCATTGATTTCTGGAGCGTTGCACTGTGGGTAGCTATCCCATAGTTCCCACAGTCTCCCTCACCCCTTGGAATTCTGAGTTGAGAGCCCAGTGCCCGATGGGGCAAAAATCATTGTTGCGGGTGGTTCTGGGTACAGCTTCACCCCTCCCTTCGTGAAAGCAGCAGACAATCATTTCGCGCCTTTTTTCCTGGATGAACTGTGCAAACGCCATAGCACAGCCAGCATGGACCCTGCTCAGATCAATACCGCAATCGTGGACGTTGTAAACACCTCGCGCATTCTCGTGCAGTCTATGCTGAACCGGACCTGCAAAAGCCAGGCGAGGAGGAGGCGGCGGCTACGGCAGCGCGGCGACGAGAGTGATGAGGACATGGACACAGAATTCTCTCAAACCGCGGGCCCTGCGCTTTGGAGATCCTGCTGGTAATGGGGCAGGTTCTAGCCATTGAACGCCGATTTTGGGCCCGGGAAACAAGCACAGACTGGTGGGACCGCATAGTTTTGCAGGTGTGGGGCGATTCGCAGTGGCTGCAAAACTTTCGCATGCGTAAGGGCACTTTCATGGAACTTTGTGACTTGCTTTCCCCTGCCCTGAAACGCCATAATACCAAGATGAGAGCAGCCTCACAGTGGAGAGAAGCGAGTGGCAATAGCCCTCTGGAAGCTTGCAACGCCAGACAGCTACCGGTCAGTCGGAATCAATTTGGAGTGGGAAAATACTGTGGGGGCTGCTGCTGATGCAAGTAGCCAAAGCAATCATTAAGCTGCTGCTACGAAAGGTTGTGACTCTGGGAATGTGCAGGTCATAGTGGATGGCTTTGCTGCAATGGGATTCCCTAACTGTGGGGGGGGATAGATGGAACCCATATCCCTATCTTGGCACCGGAGCACCAGGGCACCCAGTACATAAACCGCAAGGGGTACTTTTCAATGGTGCTGCAAGCACTGGTGGATCACAAGGGACGTTTCACCAACATCCATGTGGGATGGCCAGGAAGGGTTCATGACGCTCGCGTCTTCAGAAGCACTGCTCTGTTTAAACTGCTGCAGCAAGGGAATTACTTCCCAGACCAGAAAATAACAGTTGGGGATGTTGAAATGCCCTATAGTTATCCTGGGTGACCCAGCCTACCCCTTGATGCCATGGCTCATGAAGCCATACACAGGCAGCCTGGACAGTGGTCAGGAGCTGTTCAACTACAGGCTGAGCAAGTGCAGGATGGTGGTAGAATGTGCATTTGGCCGTTTAAAGGCGCGCTGGCGCACATTACTGACTCGCTCAGACCTCAGCCAAACCAATGTCCCCTTTGTTATTGCTGCTTGCTGTGTGCTCCACAATCTCTGTGAGAGTAAGGGGGAGACCTTTATGGCGGGTGGGAGGCTGAGGCAAATCACCTGGCCGCTGATTACGCGCAGCCAGACACCAGGGCGATTAGAAGAGCACACCACGAAGCGGTGCGCATCAGAGAAGCTTTGAAAACGAGTTTCATCACGGCCAGGGTACGGTGTGACTGCTGTGTTTGTTTCCCCTTCATGAACCCCCCCCCTTTATTGACTCATTCCCTGTAAGCAACCCACCCCCCCTTCGATTACAGCTTGCTTAAGGAAATAAAGTCACTATCGTTTAAAAAATCATGTATTCATTATTAAAAAGTCATTATAAAAGAGAGGCAGAGAACTGACAAGGTATCCCGGGTGTGGTTTGGGAGGAGGATAGGAGGGAAGGAAAAGGCCATTAAACACATTTCAATGTAATGACAGCCTTTTGGTTGGACTGTCCACGGGGGTGGAGTGGGCGGGTGCACGAAGCCTTCCCCCACGCGTTCTTACACGTCTGGGTGAGGAAGATATGGAACATGGTGAGTGGTGAGGGTGGGTTACACAGGGGCTGCAGCGGGCACACTCTGTGACCCCGCTGCTCTTCCTGAAGCTCCACCAGACGTCGGAGGATATCAGTTTGATCACGCAGCAGCTCCAGCGTTGCATCCCGCCACCGCTGATCTTCCTGCCTACACCTCTGATCTTCCTGCCGCCACCTCTCATCTCGAGCGTCTCTCCTATCCTCACGTTCGTCCTCCTATCCTCACGTTGGTCCTCCTGTCCTCACACGTTCACTGGCATCTTTCCTGTACTTTGCTACCACGTCCTTCCACTCATTCAGATGAGCTCTTTCATTGCGGGTTACTTCCATGATTTCCAGAACATTTCTCTCGCGTCTTCTTTTTCCTCCGCCTTATCTGAGCTAGCCTTCGGGATGGAGTAGGGAGGCTTGAAAAATTGCAGCTGCATGAGGGAGGGAAAAAAGGGAGAGAAGTATTTAAAAAGATACATTTTACAGAACAATGGTTATACTCTTTCACAGTGAACAACACTATTCACCTTACATAGCACATGTGATTTCACTACAAGGTCGCATTTTGCATCTTAATATTGAGTGCCTGCGGCTCTGGTGTTACAGATCTCACAGACGCAGGTCCGGGCATCAGAATTCAGCTTGCATGCGGCCATGGTAAGCCATTGTCTTTCGGCTTCTCCAGCCTTCATATACACAGTGCCCTCTGATGCTTCTTTCCTGTTAACATGCAGCAGCAGAGCCAACCAACCCCCCCATCCAATTCTCTAGGATGATTGCTTTACCCCTCCCCCCACCGCATGGCTGGTATCATGGAAGATCACTGCTAATCACCCCCTTCCCCTCCCCCCACCGCGTGGCTGGTAGCTGGGAAGATCCCTGCTAGCCAAATGCAAAAAGCTCAGCGCTATCCTTCCTCCCCTCCCCCTGCTTGGCTACGTGCAAGGAAGGATTTCTTTTAGCAACAGCAAACAGCCCAGTAGGAAAATGGCCATCTCTGTCCCCTTAATTAAATTCCTGAATTTCAACCAGGTTACCATGAACGATATCACTCTGCTGAGGATAACAGAGCGAGATAAAGAACGGATGTTTCTTGAATGCCAGCAATCACCGGGACCATACGCAGCTATGCTTTGTCATGCAATGATACCCGATTACTTGCTACATGCATGGCGTGGTAAAGTGTCCTACCATGGTGGACGGAACAAGGCTGCCTTGCCCAGAAACCTTCTGCAAAGGCTTTTGGAGTACCTCCAGGAGCGCTCATGGAGATGTCCCTGGAGGATTTCCGCTCCATCCCAGACATGTTAACAAACTTTTCCAGTAACTTAATACTGGCCGCGAATGCATCCCAAGCCCTCATGGCAAATCAATCATTAAAAAATGCTTGCTTTTAAACCATGTTTTATATTTACAAAGGTACACTCCCAGAGGTCGCTTCCATGGCTTCACTGTCTGGGCTAGTGGCTTGGGAGGGCTGGGAGGGTAATTCCGTCTGGGTCACAAAAAGCTCCTGGCTGTTGGGGCTAACGGAGTGCTGTGTGCTCTCTGCAAGGTCGTCCTCCTCTTCCTCCTCCTCCTCTTCTTCCCTCTCGCAGAATCCTCAGCCATGGGTTGAGATTACACCCCCACCTCGGAATCCACGGACAGGGGTGGGGGTAGTGGTGGCGCAGCCCCCTAAAATTGCATGCAGCTCAGCGTAGAAGTGGCATGTTTTCGGCCCTGACCCGGACCTTCCGTTTGCTTCTTTGGTTTTCTGGTAGGCTTGTCTGAGCTCCTTAACTTTCACTCTGCACTGCACTGAGTCCCTGGTGTGGCCTTTTTCCATCATAGCCTTGGAAATTTTTTCAAATATTTTTTCATTTCGTCTTTTGAAACGGAGTTCTGCTAGCACTGAATCCTCTCCCCATATAGCGATCAGATCCAGTACCTCCCATGCGGTCCATGCTGGAGCTCTTTTTCGATTCTTGGGAGACTGCATTGCTACCTGTGCTGATGAGCTCTGTGCGGTCACCTGTGCTGATCAGAGCTCCACGCTGGTCAAACAGGAAATGAAATTCAAAAGTTTGTGGGGCTTTTCCTGTCCACCTGGCCAGTGCATCTGAGTTCAGATTGCTGTCCAGAGCGGTCACGGTGATGCACTGTGGGATACCGCCCAGAGGCCAATACCGTCGATTTGCAGCCACACTAACTCTAATCCGATATTGTAATTCTGATTTTTAGCACTACTCCTCTTGTCGGGGAGGAGTACAGAAACCAACGTAAAGAGCCCTTTATAGCGATATAAAGGGCCTCGTAGTGTGGACAGGTACAGCGTTAAATCAGTTTAATGCTGCTAAAATCGGTTTAAACGCGTAGTGTAGACCAGGCCTGATGCATCTGTGCCTGTTAATGCTCCGTGACCTAGCTGGCAACAGGGTACTCTTGAACTTGTATCTCCAGCAGGGTGCCTCAGATACTGCCACACCTATGAAAAGGGTGCCTGTTTCCATCCTTATATGGTGTAGCCATTCTGTTTTTCCCATGGAATGTAGAACAATATTTTTGGCTAGTTTTGTCCAGAAACCTAGTTGATATTTCCTGCAAAGAATTTAATCAAAGACATAATCTCTGGATCCCTGAGCGCTCAAGCTTTCCCCTCTCTCCTGGTGTGTCTGTTTCTGAATGTGGTGACCTTTTCCAGCTTATTCAAGTTGGAGAATTAGATTCTATATATACAAATTGAAATCCTCCTCCTTTGATTCATATGGAGGGATGGGACTGAAAATACATACGGGCAATCAAGTTTTCTGAAGTAGTCTTTAAGATCTTAGACTATCATTGTACACCTTATTCATATGCAAACTTTTCATTTGGAAAATAGAAAACAAAAAACCAACACCCTCCAAACAAATCATTTTTAGCCCAAAACTCTAAACATACATAAAAAGAAGAGACTTTGTGGATCGTGTTTAGTTGAAACCCCAGTTTTCTGGCTGAATAAGTTTTTGACTCAGAATTTCAAGCAGCTTAATATCAACACACAAACTTGTACTAGTTTAAATAACTTGTTTTAACTGATAAATATTTGTATGTGGACATTTGTGTTACTGGCTAGTATTTGAATTCAGGATCACTTACCCCTGCAACATTTGGACTTTACAGGTATCATAAAGTAATTTTTAGTCTGCCACTTTTCTGTATTGCTTTAGCAGATACTCAATCTTCTTTTGCAGGAAAAATCCATGACAGTAGATCTTGACAGGCTTAAAATCTTTCCTTTCATTTTTTTAAAATGTCATTCTTAAGGTTACATGTGTATTCTGTCAATGACTTGTGATTTAATGATTTAAAAGTATATATTTTTAAATTTAGTTCATAGTACATATTAAATAGTTCAGTTCTTTTTTCATCAAGAGCTTATATGTTTTTGCTATATATCCTGATCACAAATGCATCAAACCAGAAAGTAATTTCGCACAGCAAAACAAGTAGTAGGTCTAATTTTAGGCTTACTAGTCTTTAAAATGAGTTTAAACTTGAACGAACAACTGGCTAAAGACTTTCTTGTGTGTAATCAGTGTCTCTAGTGACAGTTTTTCTGCTTTTTGCTGCTTTTAAACTTGCATAGTAAAAACGGGTAGGAGAAGAAGATGGTTTCTGTTTCATCTTGTGTATCAACAGAAGTGCTCAACCTGTGCAAATTCAGTGAAGGTATGGGACTTGCACAACAGGTGTTACAGGGGCCTAATTTGACCACTAAAAGCTTTTTTACTGGTGACCATGTGGGTGAGAACCAAGCTTGACTCTGAGTGTAGGTTGTTTGCAGAGATGGCAGTTTAAATAATAATAAATAATAAGAATAAAATAAAATTAGCGTGTTTAATATAGAAATCATGGAGAGAAAATAACATAGAATCCCTGGTGCTATTTTATTCACTTTTATCTATATTGACAGTGTTTACTCAGATAAGTCTTTCCTGACATTTTATCCCTCTAGGAGACTTATTAGTGCATATAACATATTTCAGTATGGACTCCAGATGGTACATGAAGGATCCTGTGAAGTAAACAGAGGTCTCTTGTATCCAGAATAGATCCTGAAAAGAAGTTATCTTCGGTTAAGACTCTAGATTATAAATATATGCTTTTGTGTTGTTTAGGTATAGATGCAGTGTGTAATATCTATAGTTTAGGCTGGTGCTTGGGCAGTATGGAATCTAATCTCAGTATAAACTCTGTTTATTGGTGAAGATCAGGAACAGAGTTAGACTTGTTTCATCCTATAGCATAGGTGCTCTTTGTATCAGTCCAAAGGTTAACCATACAGTGCTAAAATATTTGTATAAAAGGCCTTAGTCATCTCAGGTGACAAGCTCTTGTGCTTTATGCTGTCTAATTCTGATGATGTTACTTGGTCAAGACAATACTTGAAAGGGAGGTAGTGGTATAAAGACTGCTGCTGTGCTTTTTCACTGTGTATTTCACCACTATGAGAGAGTACAAACCATTTGCAAGGGTTCTTGCAACAAATTTTTTGGTAGCTGCAGAGCGTGGCCGCCAATTCTTGCTGGTGGCTGCACGGACACTTTATCCTAAAATACTTGATTAACTTTAAGAAAAACAAATAAATAGCACATATACACATCCACATCACTGTAATTTATTCATGTAGGGTTTTTTTTGCAGACTGAATTATAAAAATATTACTGTGAGAAGTGATACTTGTATGTTTGTTAATATCACTTTTCTCAGCAAGTCCCATGAAAAATTAAGCCCTGGATGGGGGACAGGATGGGGTTGGAGGTGGAGGCAGTGGGCTCTGTGGTGATGGAGAGTTGATTGAGGGCCAGGAAGGCAGTGGGGTCCAGAAGTGATGGGGAGAGGGGCATGGATGTGGGGCCAAGAGAAAGGAGGCTTGGTGGTGAGCTCCGTAGCTGCGCGGATGGAGCAGGGTGTTGGTGCCCATGGCCAGGGATCAGTGCTCACGGTCAGAGCCCAGAGCTGGAGGCAGGAGCTGCACAGCTGGGGCAGGGAGTTGAAGCCCAGGGACAGTGCCCACCACCACGAGGCTGAAGCTATCACCTGCTGCCACATGCCTGGGGATCAGCGCACGGCTGGGGCCAGGGATCAGTGTGGGGACGGGGCCAGTGCCTGCTGCCATGCACCTGGGGATCGATGCCCACTGCGACACGGCTGGTACTATGAGTCAGGGGCCAGGACTGGGGATCGGACCATGCAACTTGGGGTTGGTGCTTGGAGCCAGCAGCTGCTGCTGCGATCAGGGCCTGGGGCCAGCATTGTGTGACCAGAGATGGAGATTGGAGCCTGCCACTGCGTGGCCAGGAGTTGGAGCCTGAACTGAAGCCCCGTGGCCAAAATCCAGGGCTGTGTGGCCAGAGCTAGGGGTCAGCGCCTGAAACCCTGCAGCCAGAGCTAAGTGTTGGCGCCTGAAGCCCCTTGGCTGGAGCTCTGGTCTGCGCAACCAGGCTCCTTAAATCCTGCCTCTGGAGCCTGCCTCCCAACCACCGCAGGGCTGAAGCCAGAACCTCATTGCCCTCCCACGCTGGTAGAGAACTCCCTGTAGTCCTGCAGCATTGTACCCTACCTGTCTCCAGGAGCAGTGCAGGGCTGCACATCCAGGAGGAACAGAGAAGGAAGTGGGAGGAGCAGAACCTTTGCCTCCCCCCCATCACCACTCAGGAAGCTGTCGTGGCCACATGGAAACCCTCTGGTTGCTGTATTTGAGAAATGCTGATTGATTAGGAAGCTTAAATTGCAGAACCCTCCCGACCCTGTATGTTTGTTCATTAATACTTTGTTTCCCACCTCGCCCAACTCCTCCTTTTTGCTTTAAAGCTCTTAGTGTGAACTGGCAGATGTAGCGGAGTGATGCTGATCAGGAAAGGCTTGATGTTCTGACTCATCATCACGCTGAATTAATTCTTACACCGTTGCTCTATTACTGCATGCCTCTCTGCTGTTTTGTTGCTCTTTGGAACTTAAGGTAATGTAATCCCATTTGCGATAACATGTATTATGTTCCCATTTTAAGTATGCTATCATACTGTATTATGCAGTTAAAGAGAAATCAACTTGATATATGTCCAGTTTTTTTTAAAATAAGTTTGATACTACTTTAGTCCTATTGTTTTCTTTAACTTTGGGGGTTTTCCAATCACATTCCCCTGTTTAAAAACATGTTGTTTCTCTCACCTGATACTCTGTGAAAGATCCAGGCAAAGAGTGAAACTAACTAGCTGACTAAACAGGAGAAACTGAAATGGACTATACAGAATGTGCTTCCAAATGCACCCAATAAACAAAGTGAAGAATTTGAAGTTGTTCCTTTTTTTTTAACTGATCTTTTTACAATAGTAACAACGTTTTCAGACTGAACTGAGTATTACCCTCTCCAGGGCAGCCAAGTGGCACAGGAACCCCCATTGCTAAATAGGGACATGGCCATGTTCTCCAGGAGGCAAGGGATTCCTGCTGATGCACCCTCACAGAGTTGGGAGCCTCGGGGGGTGACATGGAGGCAAACCTGACACCTTTTTTAAAATATGGCTCGGGTTTGCCATCTCGGTGAACATTGGGTAGGGTTTTGGTTGGGCTTTCCAAAGCATTGGATTTTATAATTTTTTTTGTTTAATTTAAAAAATGTTAGTCAGATGTGTAACAGTCCTGTGTAAATCACACACACTAAACTAGACTAGGAAAGAGCTAAAACTGAAAAGATAAACTATAGCTTAGCAGAGGAGCAATCGGGGATATTTTTTCCCCAATAGTGGGCATGTCACAATGCTTGTTTTATCTTTGATCCCAACATTTGTCTCTTTTAAAATGGTAAGCAGTTGGGGGCAGGGATGGATCATACCTTGTATCTGTAAAGCCCTCAGCCCAAGTGGTCCTGATCCTGACTGGAGCTTTGGATACTAATGGAATATAAATGATCATATTCGTTTACCCGCCAAATTACACCCCATCCAAAAAAGGTGAGGTGGTGTGGGCTGTTACTTTATAAGTACTCCCTCCTCCTGCAGTGATTACAACTATATATAGTTCAGTGGCGACTTAGGTGGGGAAAATTTGTGATACAGCTTACAGTTCTTTGGAGATGCACGAACACAATGCTGCTTGTTTAACTCTTCAGTTTTCATTGTTTCTTGTTTCCTACACCAGAAAAATATGTTGTGTGATGGGTAGCTGTACTTAATAAACTAAAACACTGAGAGCTCTAAAATAATAATTTTGCATAAATGGTTATGCTTGGCTGCATCATACTAGTGGGTGCAGCACATTTAATGCGCTTTTAGGAATGTTTGTGTTTACATGTACAATTTGAGAGAAACGATTTTTTCTTTTAGATGGATTTTCCTAGAATCCTAACTCTTTCATAGGACATTGTGGTTTTCTGAAACTGATTTAATTACAGATCTTGACATGTTCTGTTGTAATGAGTTTTGTGAACTCTAAATTTCTGAACTTCTTTCAGAAGACCTACTTTTGTCTGTCTAAAGAGGGATATTAGCTGCTCACTAACTGTATCCAAGCTAATAATGGCTTCCTATATGCATATTTGTCAGTTTTGTTGCTTCAACGTTGTTTTGTTTCTGAACTGTTAAGTCCTTTTGAAGTCTTCCCTTAATATTGATGTGCATGTTGTATTTTAGTGATAAACTAACTCTGTTTTCATTGTGCTTCCTCTTTCCTTTTGCTGCTGTTGCTGACGTCTCTGCACATTTTGCTGCTTCTTGGCCTGGACACTTTTTTGTTCGCTGTCCTTCGTTCTCCAATTGCATTGCACACGCAGAATCTTGGTGAGATCAAAGACTCTCATGGACCATCAAGTAAGTGACTGGCCTCTTCTCTCGGATGTTTGGGCATATTAGTCAAGGTCACCATCTTATTGTGTGAGCACATGGGCCAGTGGACATAACACTAGGGTTTCATGTGTGTCACGACCTAATTGAAGAACTGAAATAACAAGGACAACAGTTAGAGAAATACTTTATTCTGCTTGTTGGTCTTGTCTGTAGGTGTTTTTTAAATTTAAAAGAACAACCATAATTCATAGGAAGTGTTGTTGTTCTTCTTCAGTCATGGCTAGAAAAATATGAGTCCTTTGAACACTCCACCTGGAGTTGTGAAGTTAAAATGGAAATATTTATCACTTTAAAAGAAAGGGCTGTCTTTTCACTCGTTTGTACAGTGCCTAACACAGCTGGGCTCTAATCGGAGTTGGGGCCTCCAAGTGCTACTGTAATATAAACAATAAAAAGGACACGGAAAATAGTGGTTTAACAGGTAGAAGCAGCTTGTTTTATTTGCAGCTAGTACAGCGATAGGGCAATGTTTGCTTTCAGTACCTTGTCCAATTAGTTTTAATAAAACGCCCTCTCATGTACTGAAGTGTGAATAAAAAGAGGTATCACAGCATGCAAGGAAGACTAGTTTTGGATGCATTTTTACTAAAATACCATTTAATAAAAAGGCAGTGACCTACGGGAATACTACTATTAGAAACTTTTCAAATCCGTGTGAGGTTTTGTATATTGCTTTTTTCTTCAAAAAGTGAAATGAAGTAAGTTATCTACTGCTGAAAACGATTTACAAATACTATTATGTTGAGTCACATGTAGATGGGTAGGTCAGTTTGAATTTAGTTCAAAGTGTTTGTCATAAATAGATAGCTAAGGGTTAATGTTTCTTTCACCTGTAAAGGGTTAACAAAGGAAACCAAACACCTGACCAGAGGACCAATCAGGAAACCGGATTTTTTAAAAGCTCAGGGATGGAATGTTTGTGTCTGTGTCTTTTGTTTGGCTCTCAGCCTATGAGAGGGTCTTCTATCTTCAAGCTTCTAACTCCAGTTTCCAAAGTTGTGAGTACAGAAGGTAGCAAAAGTATAGTCTTTAAATTTTTTGCTGTATTTGCATCTGTGTATCTGGCTGGTGGGAGTCTTTATGTGTTTTGGCTATAAGTACTTCAAAAACTGTATTGTTTCGATTAGGCTGTTATCCCTTTTCTATGGTTTATTCATTTTCATATAAGTGTGGAAAACCTGTATACCATTCTAGATTACAGAGAACGTTATTCTATTCTTTTTTTTATTAAAGTTTTGCTTTTAAAGACCTGTTGATATTTTTTTTCTAGTTACCCACCAGGAAATTGTGGGAGAAAAGAAGACGGGGAGGGAAAGACTGCTCCTGTTTAACTCTCCTAGTGTCCCAGGGGGAAGAAGCTAAGGGGAAGAGAGAGAGAATCTTTCTGTTTCCTGTCTTTGGGTTTGTCTCTTTGTGAAGAGAGAAACAGCTCTGGTATGTGATGTAAAGAGGTTGCATCAGTAACTCTCAGGTTAGCCCAAAGAGAAATTCTGGGTGAGAGAGTGGGGAATGGTTTATTTCCCTCTTGTTGTGAGACTCAGGCATCTGAGTCTTGAGGGTTCCCAGGGAAGATTTTGGGATACCAGAGAGACAGGCACTGTTCCTGTCTGGTTGCAGTGATATCAGATCTAAGCTGTAATTAAGCTTAGAGGGTTATGCTAGCTTCTCAGGTTATGAACGCTAAGGTTCAAATCTGAGTAGGAAGCTATGACATGGTGGCAGCGAAGTGGGAAAGATAAGAATCCAAAAGCCAGTAAGATTATAATTTCTTCTCTGCTAGCTGGTTATAAGCAGAGGAAGGTTTATTTTTTTTAACTGCAGCCAGAGAATTTTTTTTTCCTTGCTCCCTGCTAGCTGTGCATAGGGAGGCTATTAAAGTAACCGGTGTTATTAAATAAAGCAGCCTTAAGTGGTCGCAAAGCACTCCAGCCAGAACACATTTGTAAAACAAAGAGGTTTTCTTTTGCTTTTTTAACTGTTCGGAAGAGGCTAGAAGTTATAAAGCACTGTTGCTAGGCAGAAAACCACAACAGAACAGAGAGCCAGCAGTTCAGACAATAACCACCAGAAGGGCACCCAACACAGAAAACAGACCGTGACTCCAAGGAAGACAAATCAAAGAAGCAGAGCACAACGAAACATGGAAAGAAACTACGAGACCTAGAAATAAAACAAAAAGAAGAACAGATCAAACATGCAGCCCATAAAAGAGAACAAGAGCCAAAAATGCAGCTCAACCAAAGAAACTACAGAGATGTGGCCTACAGAGAAAACAGGAAGAAGATGATGCGCCACGAAGACAGACAGAACTCCAGAGAGAAACTATCGGCAGGCACTGAATTAGAACAGGCTAAGCAACAGAACCCAACCACCCTAACAACCCTTCCGCAATACTGGTCCACAGCACAAGAAAATTTCCCACTACAAGGCAGGTGGATGACACTGAGCCTTCTTAGAAAATTTTAAAGAGCCTGCATTGGGTACGGCATCTCTGAAACCAGTACATGGTAGAGCTCAGGTCACACCTCAGTGGACTTTAGCAGAGTGGCGGCTGAAATGCCAAAGACAAAATGAAGATTATAAACTGTTTCAAACCAAGGCCAGATACAGAATGGGGATAACCCGGATCATGCCTGTCGGCGTTTCAGAACCCAAAAGTGGAAACCAGATGGGTCATTTCCCAAACACGGCTGCTCGTTGGAAAGAAATTATAAGGCCTGGATATCTGGAACCATGTTCAGTCCATTGACGAACTGCACCTCCTCATACAAATGAGAGCAGTTCTTGGATGGTGTTCCTGAGGACAAACACGTACATCCAAAATGGAAAACCCAAAAATCTCACCGAGGCGGGGGGATTGGAGCCAAATGGATGGAAGTGCAGAAGCAAGAAAGCTACTGTAAAGGGAATGAAAACCCAGGGCACACCGACAATAAACCCTACAACAGAGGGCAACCCAAAACCCCACCTACAACCCAAGGAAAGCACAGACACCTATATCTTCCACCTCACCAGTCTCCAGTAACTCACCTCGACCCAGTGACCCATCAGCTGGAAGATGCTAATAAGTGAATGAACTGGACAATATAAAGGCCAACGCCCAAAGAACCCCACCCGGGTGCAATCATTACACCACCATCACACCAAAGATCCCAGGCCCAGATACTCTCAAAATCCCTTGGAGCGACGGGAAAATTGAGAGTGGCGGAAAGAAGGTACCCGCTGGAGGACACGGCACAAGTGTCAGTTATCCACCCAGTCCTTCGTGGATCCCAAACTCATCAACCCAAAAACCAAAGTGCACATTTACCCTTCATGTCACAAGCTGTAGACTTGCCTACAGCTGAACTGCCTGTCCAGTACAAAGGCTGGTTAGAAATGTGACTTTTCAGTCTATACAATATTCCATCCCATGCACTGGGGGAAGACTTGGCCAACCAGGTGAAGGGCCAAGAGAGTGGGATGTTACACGCAGCCAAACAGGCACGCTTCCAGACCCATTCCTGTTCCTGAGCCGTCCACAGGGAACCCATCTGTGTTACCAGAAACCCAGACAGAGGTATGGACCCAGATCCCCTGCGAATGGCTGAAACCAGCCACAGCACCTCCAGTCCCAGCCCGAACTGGAACAACACCCAGCACCAGCAATTGCAACCACATCTTCAACCTCAACGCCAGACGGGGCCAGCGAGCCTGAACTGGCAGAAGCAACAGACAACCATACCGCAAGAGCTCAGCCAGAGCTGAAATACCTCCAGTGCACCAGCGGAGAGCAGTTCACCGGCAAACGGAAACAACCCCATCACCTACATTGCTTCCAAGGGACCAAGCCAATCCCAGTCTGAGGAAGAACTGGTGTCCCCAGCCTCAAGAAACAGTTCCAGACGAGCAGGAAGCAGATGACAGCCTCAGAAAGCTTGGTGGTGGCCCGAAGCACCCCACCGCCTCTCAGCTCTTCTACCTGATCCGGTTTGTTATAGACCAAGGACTTTTATAAAGCAGGAAATTCTTTCTGTGCGACACAGAAGATGCAGCCCCACAAACGGTTGGGTTCCCACTAAGTACCGGGGAGCTCTTAAGCTTAGCCATGATCTTCCAGTGGCCATGCTGGGTGAACAGAACCAAAGACAGATGGGGAAGTCCTTCCACTGGAAGGGAATGGGCAAGGACGTTGCCCAGTATGTCTGGTCTGTGAGGCGTGCCAAAGGTGGAAAGCCCCAAGACCAGGTCAAGCCCTCTCCAGCCACTCCCCATAATTGAGGTCCCATTTCAGCGAGTACTGTGGATATTCTGGTCCTTTCCCAAGAAAGACACCCAGGGAAGCAGTACGTACTGACTTTCGGACTTTGCTACCGATGGCCGGAAGCAGTAGCTCTAGGCAACACCAGGGCTAAAGCTGTGTGCCAGGCCCTAACGGACATTTTTGCCAGTAGGTTGGCCCTCTGATATCCTTACGGATTCAGGATCTAATTTCCTGGCAGCACCATGAAAGACCTGTGGGAGACTCATGGGGTGAATCACTTGGTGCCACCCCGTACACCATCAAACCAATGGCCTGGTCAAGGTTTAATGGAACTTTGGGGGCCATAATCCGTAATTCATGAATGAATACTCCAATGACTGGACCTAGTGTTGCAGCAGTTGCTCTTTTGCTTACAGGGCTGTACCACTCCCAGTTTAGGGTTTCACCATTTGAACTTGTGTGTGGCACGAGGGTTAAGGGGCCATTACAGTTGGTGAAGCAACAATGGGAGGGGTTTACACCCTCTCCAGGAACGAACATTCTGGACTTCGTAAGCAACCTACAAAACACCTTCCGACACTCTTTAGCCCTTGCTACAGAAAACCTAGACAGACTTTCTTTTTTTGGTGGTGTCGCCTTTCTGTCCCTCACAGAATTTTCTTCTTAGTTCTCGTAGCAGCACCAGCTCACCATTCGGGTCATGGGCTAACTGCTGCCTCAGTTTATTTTCACTCAGTCTGGCTCTCCCAATTTTGTAGCCTGGTTTAGTTGCTGTGGTGATTTGGCCCTCTGGCTAAATCATGAACAAAAAATTTCATTCTTTCCAGGGTATCCAAGTCAAAATAAACACAAACCAAAATCTTCAGCTAGTCTCAAGCTAGGTCCACCAGCCTTCCTAAAGGTCAATCTTCTCAACTGATCTTTTCCTGGGGTTTGAGTCTTGCTTTGCTGTCTACCAAAAACAACTCCCAGTGCTTTTTACCAGGATTTACCATTCTCTGTCTTGAGTCTCTCTCCTGGCTTCTGCTTGCTCTCCATCCCACAATGCCTGTTTGTCAGACGACTTTGCTTATTTTGTCCAGGGGTGGGGGAATGCAAGCTGAGCGTGATACAGATGGGTTGTACCCGTTAAAGGACCAGTCATCCTGGGACAGTTCTTCTATGATTTATAGATTCCAAAGGCAGAAAGGGCCATTGTGATCATTTGGTCTGATCTCTTGTGTGACACTTCCCCAAAATACATTCTACAGCACGTCTTTTAGAAAAACATCCGATCTTGATTTAAAAACTGTCAGAGAATCTACCACGACTCTTTGGTAAATAAAAGGGCTGAAACTGGCAGTGAAAGTTCCCAGCAAAGCTTCCACATGACAGACTGGAGACCTTGAGGCTGTTGAATTTGTCTCCTTTAAAGTTCCTGTTTTGAAAAAATATCTTTTGAGCATGAGGTCAGAAGTTTAGATTTTCAAATCTCATGAAGTTTCATTGAATGTGCATCATGAAGAGATTTGGCCAGTTGTGTCATATCCTTTAACCTGAAGTTGAAAAGAGATGTTTATCTTGAGGATGGGGGTTCTGTTTTCTCTTTTGCTTTCAGTGAGAAAGTGTTTCATTTCTAAGACTAACTGACTCAAGGTGTCTGTGGGCTATGTTGTATCATGGGCTTTTTGTTGCAAGATGACAGCTCTTCAGTTCCATTGCCTTGAAAGGCTTCCACTCCAGAGATCACTTGTAGAAAAATGGAATTTGCTGAACCAGAGACTGGAACACTAATTACTTTAGCTCAAATACTTTGGGGAGCCAGTACACATTTCTTGAATCAGTATACTTTTCCAAGCACTAGTCCAGCTTCAGTGAACGCCGAGGGACAAAGAGAGGATTGGGAGCTTGCATGTAGTTTATACAGCAAATTTAATACTGAAGATGAGATAAGTCTCAAATAAAGGAAAATCGGACTCTGAGTCTTGAGTATGATTATTATAAGGGACTGTTTGGTGGCACTAAGTACTGGAGACTTAATCTTTAAAGGACATGTTCTAAGAAGTTATGTATTTAAATTGCTGCTGATTAATGCATTAGGCACTTAAGTAAATTTAAAAAAAATACTTCAGTTAGGACTCTGCCCATTGTAAGCACAGTGCTGTTACCTATTGAGAGATGCAATGAAACTGTCAGATACATATATTTTTTTTAAGTAAGTTCAAATTACTGATGTCTTATTAACACTTGTTCTCTGATATTCAGTTACATCTCTAGTTTTCATTTCCCATCTCATGAGCTACAGACAGTGGTACAAGAGATCTTTTAAAGGCTTTGAATGAGAATTTTATGTATTTCAAATTACAGACTCTGCCTGATACAGGCTGGAACTAGAATGTTGATTAAATATGGAGGTTTGGGATTCTGATATATTAGTGTTCACTGCAGTGAAGCCTTTCATATATTGAAGCATTGCAAACTCCTGTGATGTAATATCTATTGAATAGCATAGTATCTGGTTTTTCTCTTAAATCCCTAATTCATAGAGTCCTCTTTTTTACTTTTTTAATGAAAACTGAGATTCTCATGTAAAGTAAGTTTCTAGCCCTCATAGCTGCAAAGAAGAGCTTGAAAATGTTGAATTCTAAACCCTTAAATACCAGAAGGAAAATAAAAATTACCTAAAATATAATTTTTTTAAAAATCTCATCCTAAAAATCTTGTTTTTAAGCCAATCTCATAACTTTCCTTGGGCAGGCTGTCATGCTTTTTTGAGTGCTCAGGATTGACAATGCTGGAATAGGATTGTATTGGAATCCATTGTGGTATTGAGTTTTCAATGCATTATATTAAAGATCTCTTACTATATTCTCGGTATGGAAACAATTGAAAAGGTAACTTGCCATTTCAGACACTTAAAATAATTTCCACTGCAGAATCTGTGCAAATTTGACATAAAGACTCTAATTTGTAATTTTTCATTTCAATTCTTCATTTCATATCTTCTGTTATTGACTTACTATGAACTAGCATCCCAATAGCTGAGCAGAAGCAAGTGTGAGGAAATGAAAAAAGGTAAATAAAAATGTTCTTAAAACAGTTGTTGACCTAGTCTAGTGGTCTTACTGGTTTTGGAATGTTCCCTTATATGGGGATCAGAGCTTAAGACCAGAACTTAGTCTCTTACTCCACATCGGCAAGGACCTAGGTGTGGCACTCTTTGTATCCGGTGCTGGGGCCAGAGACATAAGTTGAAATACTATCTATCGAGTAGGGGGAGAGAATGATATTGTGGTGAAAGCAATGAACCTTGACTCGGGAAATTCAGTTCACAGCTCTGGCATAGACTTGCTGAAAGGCTTTGGGTGAGTTATTTAATCTTGCCATGTCTGAATTCCCCATCTGTGTAATGTTTCCCTATTTCAAATGGATACTGTGAACATAATCCAATGTTTGAGGCGCTGGATGCTATGGTGTCTAAGTAAGACTCAGAGTTAATTAACAGAATTGTAGTTGGAGCTCAGTTTTGAAATGCTTCCTAACATCCATATTAGGGCCCTGAATCCTGTAGACATGAACTTTTTGAGTCTGAGTTGGTGTCCAAATATACTTACAGCTAAAATGAACTAGGATCTCTTCTGAGATGCTCTCAATCTTTATATATTCAGTATTTAAAAACTGTTAGGGGCTTGCCATCGTAATGGAGGCCACCATTCTTTAAAAGGGGTATATTAACATTGTTCCTTGCTTAAACCGATGGATAAGCAGATTCCCAAGTCTACAATATGTTGAAGGAAGTTCCTCCTGACTTTCTTTGATCCCTGGTACGCTATTTAAGGGAGCTGATATTTACTGATTTTTGGCTATTGTTTTGATGATGCTCTGATCCACCATAACTCACCTTAACAGGGTGCAATGAAGGTATGGATTTTATTTATATAGTCTATGCACTATAAATAATGTTAGACTGCTTCTGCTTAAGTAGTATTAAGCTTGAGGTATTAAAACTTTCTAGGATAGTTGATATAATTATACAGCCATACTGTCTTAGGGAACCGAAATGTTGTACAGGGCTTAGTGGGCCAGCTAGTTGACTATATAGCAGTTTGTATTGGACAGGAGTGTTCTTTAAACTAGGATTTGCGAGCTCATAGACACTTGAAAGTGCTATTTAAAGCTTAGTAGTTTTCATTGATACTTCAAAAATACAAGTTCCAAACTGCAGGAATATTGGACAGCTCATTTCATGAAAGGATCGTGTCGTGTGTACACCCTTTAATTTTGTTGTAATGCCAGTCCTTCAGTGCAAAGCAGTAAAGGGAGTTGAAATAAATCAGTTCAGTATCTTCGAAATGAGGTCATATTTTTAATGGTAACATTCAGTTCAATAGCATAATGAACACTCAGCGTTCATTATTCCAGTAACTGATTTTTGTTTCCTTTCCTAGCACTCTTATTCCTTTTTAAACTCAAAATGATTACTTTGATTCCAAACATCTTAATGGCCTGTTTCTGGCATTTTTCCATTTATTTATTTTAGTAAATAGCTTTTGAAAATATTCATTTTGATTGTTTTTAAATTCTTGCTGTTTCCATTTAAAGTGAACTAGGCTGTTTCTTGTGTTTCCAAAAGAGCTTTGTACCAGTTAGGATTCAAAAGATGCTTGGGTACTGCCCCTCACAGACGTATAGGGCATAATTTTACAGAGATGCTCAAGCACTTGTTGCTTTCATTGACTTCAGCTGGAGTTGTAGATATACAGCACTTCTGAAAGTCAGGAGAGCCTTAATAAAAGCTACTTGTTATAACAGAATAAAAAGCTGATACTCCCTTTGATCTTGCATAGGGTAAATGGCTCCACACTATCATCTGGCCTGCTTACCAGGCACATGCCAAAAGGAGAGCCCACAATGATTAGAGGGAAGGTTTGGGGGTTTTCTGGAATAGGCAAGACAGATGATTCCTAGCTTGTGCTTGCTGTATTACCTGCAATACAGGCAGAAGTGCACCTGCACTGAAAACTTTCCATTCACATCTTACTGTTCTGTAACACTGTGCTGACAAATACCATTGGAGTTTAACAACTTGGAACTCCTTTCTCTTCTGCTAATCAGTTTCAGCTTTACAGATTAACTTTTTTGAAGCGCCCACTCAATTGAAGAGACCAATGTTAAAGCTCCATAAGTGCAAATACAGTTAAAAGACACAGTCCTTGCCTTGAAGCACTTTTATAAACTAACTTAAACGACATGCATCTGACGAAATGGGCATTCACCCACAAAAGCTCATGCTCCAATACGTCTGTTAGTCTGTAAGGTGCCACAGGACTCTTTTCTGCTTTTAACTTAAACACATATACTATATCACATAACTGTTCAAAAGGAATAGTTTGCAAATATTGTCTCTGTGTGTGTGTGTGCCATCACTGTTTCAGTATCTTGACAAGGTGAACTTTGCAGTGGCACTACAACACTGTGTACGCTGAGTATATGGCAAACTTTAAGCTTTCAACAAGGTGGGTGGTGGTAAACTTTTCCTTAAAACATGACTGTTTTTACTAAAGAAAGTACTAAAATCCATTGATATTCTGTGTATTAATGAGCCATGCACTATGAGGGATTAGCATTCTGAGTTACTTGTGACAACTAATCAAGAGTATTCCTCATTATGTCTTAAATAAAAACCGAAAAGCACCGACTACTACATCGGTTTTAAAAAGTTAGGAAAAGTTAAAAACAAAAAACTGGTAGTATAAGTGCCCCCAAAGAAGTTCTTGGTTCAGGTAAACTTACTTTGGCAATACTTTGTGCACTGTTACTTTGATATTGTTATATAAATAACCAATTAATACTAAAAAGCTGAGTGTCTGTCCTCCTTTGGAGTACATGTGATTTTGATTGACATGTGTACACTGGACACACAATTGGAGGCAATTTGGACATTACAATGTCAAAATTGGAGAACTTGAAGTGATTTCGCTTCCAGTATTAAACAGAAACCAGCAGAGGGCATTATAGTTCTATACATGGTGACTCTCTTCAAATTGTCAGGTACTCCACTGCATGTAATAGCAGAAACGAAATTGCAGCTCCATTGCAAGAGTACGAAGGAAGAGATGTGAAAAACATAAAAGGCTTTTTTGGCTGAGTCAAATGGCAGGAGAGGGGAATTATCTTTCAGAATTCTAGATTTTAATTGCTTATTTGTTATATACTTCGAAGTTGCTGTTTAAAATATATTTTAATCTGTTTTAAAAGAACAGTGTCATAATTTTTTTTCATAATCCACCGAAACTCTAAAGTGAAATTTTGTTTCCTTTATAGATCTTCTGCACCTTTGCATTTTGCTTCTATGCTGGTTTATAGGGTGACTGGACTACTGACCTGCCAGCACTGATATGTTTCGATCTCTTGAAAAAGCATTTGATTTTAACCCTACTCTTTCCTCCTTCCCCAGTCAGGGGGAAAGAGAGGAAGTGCTACTTTTTCACCCACCTTTCCTGATCAGCAGGTCACATAAGTGTTTTGTAGTTTGTCCAGAATAGAGCTATAAAGTGGGGACTACTACTGTCCTTTTACTCTTTATGCTGTCTTCACTGGTCATTGCCACCTTTTGTGGAAAAAATAACTTAGTGATAATAATAATGAAACAAGCCGTCAGGCATCCTTGGCTTGTCATGTCTGGAAAATTAAACTCCTTACCTGACGTGGTTTAAAAGTACAGTTCAGAGGCCCAGCCTGAAGAGATGTGGAAATCTTAAGGCATGGTGAAGTCTGCAGCCAAGGGGCTCGTATCTTCTTATTTTTGCAGCCTGCCGTGTGGTGACTCATTGAATTAGGCATCCTTTGTAATCTCCTAGTTTTCATTTTGGTGTTTATTTTTCCCCCTCCTTATTTCATTCTCATGACTACTCATTCCAATAACACCCACAGTGTGCCAGCCACTGTACTATTACAGAAGAAGGGAACAGTCCCTACCCTGAACAGTTTATAGATGAATACAATAAAGTGGTTGGTGATTACTGGCCACTATTACTACAGGATTTACACTCTAAAGCTTTTTTAAAAGATGTTCAATTTTCCCCTCATCCCTACCATTGTTTGCAAACTTCATGAAGGAAATTTCTATTTTTATTCACTTCTGCTTTTTAATCTTTCTCCTTCGCTCCTCTGCCCATTCCCTCACCAGAGGGCTACACGCTTATTATGATAATGTGCATCCATTGATAGCTTTTAGGAACAAACACATGGTTCTGCAACTGAGGCCACGTCTAGACTACACGCCGTATCGGCGCGTTAAAATCGATTGCTCTGGGATCGATATATCGTGTCTAATCTAGACGGGATATATCGATCCCTGAGCGCGCTTATATCGATTCTGGAACTCCACCAACCCCAACGGAGTTCTGGAATCGACATGGCGAGCCGCGGACATCGATCCCGCGCGGTGAAGACGGGTGAGTAAATCGATTTTAGATATTCGACTTCAGCTACGTTATTCACGTAGCTGAAATTGCGTATCTAAAATCGATTTTATCCCGTATTGTAGACCAGCCCTGAGACACTCGAGCTGGCGAGTTGAAGCCATGGCCTGTGCCGTACTAAGGATTCCCAGAGACTGGATCCAGAGGGAAGCTGGATTTCAAGAAGTGTCTGTCTGTCTGTCTGTCTCTCTCCTTCACCCTCCCCCCCGCCCCCCCACCTACAGGAGTGTGTTTTGCATTGGATTAGTATAGTGGATTCCAGGCCACATAGTTTTCCCGATTCCCAGTACTCTTTTCCTCTGCTATACTTCACTCTCCCAGACCATTGTCTATTCCTAACCAAATCGCTGGTTGGGAAATTCATTAGCCTGTTCAAGAGGAAAGAGCACCTGTGGGTTTGAAAATGAAGATCCCAAGGATTTAATCTGAAGGGCAGATTTTTAGTAATTAAAGATTATTTAATTGCTGTCATTTATTTCTTTGTTATGCATGGATTTCTATAAAGTTGCGTGACCATCCATTTTTTTGTTTCAGCTGTGGTAACAAACAGTGATGAATCACACCTTCTGACTCCAGGGAAGATGAGCCAGCGCCAGGGGAAAGAAGTACATCTCACTCCAACCAAAGATCTACTCCAGCCGACGCTCAGTCCAGGAACAGTCCACAGCCATGGTAAGAGACCTCTACTTCTATTACTGAAGGGTTTAAAATATTCCAAACTTGCCAGTTGTTACCTATTCCAATCCAAGCATCAAACATTAGTTCAGTTCTTGACAAAATACTGCTTTTAAAACTGAGGTTTCAGAAAAAGCAAACTTGTCTAAGTACCCTCTGGCGTAAAAGCTTCCAATATAATTAACTTAAATGTATTCTGTTAGCCAAAGCATATTGTATGGAATTCTTCATACCACTAAAGTAAAAGTTGTTAATTGCACAACAGAAGAGGATTAAAGTGTAGCTCATGGCACTGTTTTGCATAAAGTACGCATTATGACTTGTGGAGAAATTTTCCGTATTGTGACAATGAATAAAGGTGACCGCATATAATCTTGTAACAGCTATTTATGTCACATCTAAGCATTTTATGCAAGACTGTTTATACAATACATTTGTAAAAGAACTTCAAGAAAATATAACTTGATGCAGAGAGGTTTATTCATCATCAATTATATGGAGTGGCATGGCAGAATGTAGGCCTGTTCTTGAAAAATCTAGTATATAGATATGGTTATTTTTGTCTGTGTGATAAGATATTTACACTTGTTATTTAATGCACAGCATGAGAAATATATCCCTTTCTGGGACATCCTGTGCAAGCTCAAATGCTGTATTTAATCTTATTTTCCTGCAGATGGAAACATGAAACATCCCAAGCACTTCAACTAAACCAAATTGTTTTAGGTAAAATCTAAAACAGATTTGTTCACTTCAGAAAGATAGATTAAAGTGGTAGATATAAGAGTTCAGAGCTAGTTACCAAAGAAAATAAAAGATAAGCGCACAATCTAAATCTTAACCTTATTGCATTAAGCAGTATTTAGATCAAGCAGTTTTCTCACCCCACTAGATGTTGAAATTCTTAATACACAGGCCTGTCTTAATCAAGGACCAGTCTCTTCAGTTGAAGTTTTTGTCTTCTCAGTGTTCTTGTTACTTCCAGCATAGGTGGGGGAAAAGAAGGGTGAAGGCATGCTGCCACTGTTCCCTATTTTATATCCTTAGTCCATTTTCCTAGAAGACACTTGTCCAGACATGTCCTGGCAGTTTTTGCTGAGTCACTGAGTTGGGCAGTCCCATTGGAGTGGTCTTGTGCAACTGTGTCATGAGGTCAGGCAGTTCCCATTGTGTGGTGCTTGCACAACGGTCATTGAATTGTAAATCCCTTTATTACAATTCCCCTGCTGATTGATGGTCGTTGAGCACCCTCCTGGGTGGCGTTCCTTTCTGTGCCACTAGCATATTTACAACATATTTTTGTAACAACCATACAGCAAAATCTCATAACATACACACTAACAATATACATATTTGGATGGAACAATGGGGTTCAGCAGATCATGACCTTTCATGTACCTTACATGGCATGCTTTGTATGAAATATTACAACCACATATGAATGATGAATATGGAGGTTACAGGGTGCCTTTTTGAGGTACACTGTGTTATACATACCTGCCCACAGACAGGTTTCAGGCAATGAACGCCATCGTATCTCACATCATGAACGACCTACATGTACTGCTCTAGATATGCCTGTCTCTTCAGGGCCACCTGGCTATGTTACCCCTTTCCACTAGGCGTCATTTTTACTGCCTCCAGACGTGGCTCCATTCCGTGTACTCAGCGAGCCATCACTCTTTGGATCTCAGGCTGAAGATTCTGGTACTATTGTCCCTGTTACGGTGGATCGCAACTCTTTCCCTCCTGTTGGTCATGTGCTGCTGGGGGTTTCCTTTCTTCTCTCCTTTCCAAGCAAAATTATTATCACAGATGCTTCCCTAGTAGCCTAGAGAGCCCATATGGACAACCGCAGAGAACAAGGCATGTGAACCCCTCTCAAGTCCAGGCTGCACATCAACATCCTGGAACTTGGAGCAGTGCAATGGGCGTGCAAACCATTTCTCCCACTCTTTCAATTTCATCATGTCAACCAATACCACCACCAGTTTTCTATATCAGCAAACAAGGGGGAGTGAGAAACCCCCACTCTCTGCACAGAAGTGGTCAAACTCTGGAACTGGTGCATCACACATCAAATCGCCCTATCTGCAGCTTACGTCTGGGAACACGGAATGTGCTCACAGACTTGGTCAGTAGACACTTTGCAAGTGACCACGAATGGGAGCTTCACAATATGGTGCTAGGCAATATCCTCAAACAACGGGGAATCCCTGTCATGGACATAGTCACTTTTCAGACCAACAACAAATGCACCACGTACTGCTCCAGAGAAGGCATCGACTGTCACTCCCCGGGTGATGCTCTTCTACTTTCGTGGTCAGACCAATTCAACAACGCATTTCTTCCACTGCCACTTCTACCTCAATTTCTCCTCAAAATCCAATGAGACAGGGTGGTGTGGTCATCCTCAGGGCCCCTTTTCAGCCCAAACAGTTCTGGTTCCCCAATTGCCTCCACATGTCCTCTTACCCCTGATTCCCATCCTGAACTTTCTTGATCTCCTCACCCAACTTGATGGCACCCCAATCTACATATCAGTATGTGGTAATTCGATGGGCACCTACTCTAGAATGAGCATGCTCCTCGGCCGTACAAGACATTCTCTCTAGCAGCAGGAAGGACTCCATTAGACAGTGCTATGTGGCAAAGTGGAGGTGGTTTTCCTCTTGGGCCCAACTTAAAGGAGTTCCACAAGAAGAGGTGGAAATCCCCTGATTCTGGACTACATTCTATTCCTGAAGTCATTGGGTCTCACCCTTAGCACATTGACTGACCACTTGACTGCAATTAGCACATTCTATCCACCAGTGTAGAGGATTTATTTCTTTTTACATATCTTAGGTTTTGGAAGGGCGTACTCAGAACCTTCCCTCTCTGCCAAATGGTCACATCTCAATAGGACTTGAATTTGGTATTCTCAGTTTGAATGACACCCCTCCTTCTGCCCCCCGACCCCCATCACTGGCAATCTCCTCCTTGTCCCTCCTTCCCATGAAAGTTACCTTCCTGGTAGCTATCACTGCAGTGAGGAGAGTTGGTACACTCTGTGCTATGATGGCAAACCCGCCATTCACAGTATTCCATGAGGGGAAAATCTCCTTATGTCTACACCCTAAATTTCTACCAAGGTGATAACCCAGGTTAACTAAGCTATTCACTTACAGATTTTCTTTCCAAAACCACATGCCTCCATGCAAGAATGTCGGTTCCATTCCCTCAATGTCAGGCATGTGTTAACCTTCTACCTGCAGAGAATGAAACATATAAGGTCTGTCAACTATTCATTGCAGTAGCTGAGAGACTCTGGGGACAGGCCATCTCCATCCAGAGACTCCCTCCAGGTGGATTTCTGACTGCATCAAATTATGCTACCAGCTGTTGGACCTACCTCCCCCTGCAAGGATAAAGACTCACTCCCCTAGAGCGCAAGCTACCATCATGGCCTCCTCCAGAGCATCTCTCTCACAGGCATAAGTAAAGCAGCTACATGGAGTTTAGTGTACATCTTTACGATATTTTATGCCCTGGTGCAAGACTTGGCAGTGGATGCTTCATTTGCTTCAGCTGGTAACGAAAGATGATAGGAAGGCAGAGTTGCTCAGTGCCTACTTTGCTTCAGTCTTCTCACCGAGAAAGAACATGTGACCAGATGACTCGCAAAGTTATCATAGACAATAAAGGGGAAAAGATGCAGATGAAGATAAGTAAAGAAGGTGTAAGAGATCTTCTGACCAATTTGAATGAATTCAAATCAGTGCGGCCAGATGCAATTCACCCAAGGGTACTGGAGGAATTAGCTGAAGAAATTTCAGAACCATTAGCAATAATGTTTACAAACTCATGGATGACAGAAGAGGTGCCAGAAGACTGGAGAAGGGCTAACATAGTGCCCATCTTTAAAAAGGGGAGAAAGGAGGAGCCGGGAGACTTCAGACCAGTCAGCCTGACTTTGATACCTGGGAAACTAAAACATTCAGTTTGTGAATACTTAGTGATTACCTCCATCAGCCTTCATCCTCCATCAGCCTGCATGGATTTACCAAGAACAAATCCTGCCAAACCAGTTTGATTTTCTTCTTTGACAGGGTAACTGATTTGGTGGATAGGGGGAATGCGGTGGACACAATATATCTGGACTTCAGCAAGGCTTTTGACACAGTCCCACATGACATTCTGATCAGTAAGCTGGAGAAATGCAGGCTTGACAGAACTACCATTAAGTAGATCCATAATTCGTTAAATAACCATAAAGAATAACTATTAATGGAATGATGTTGGATTGGAGGGAAGTCTCAAGTGGGGTTCCACAGGAATCTGTTCTGGGTCAGGTGTTGTTAATAAAGATGTGAAATGACCTAGATGTAGGAATAGAGAGAATACTGGTCAAATCTGCAGATGACACAAAGCTAATGGGGCTTACCAGTACTTTGGAAGATAGAGCTAAAATTCAGAGGGCTCTTGATAAATTGGAGAACTGAGCTATAGATAAATGTAAGGTGCTACACTTGAGGAAGAAAAACCAAATGCACAATTACCGAATAGGGGGAAACTGTGTTGGCAGCAGCACTGCTGAGAAGAATCTGGGAGTTGTAGTCGATCAGAACCTCAATATGAGTCAGCTGTTGCAAAAAAAAACAAATGCAATTTTAGGTTGCATTAACAGAAGCATAGCATACAAGTCCCGGGAAGTGATAGTACCACTCTAATTGGCACTGGTTAGGCCTCAGCTGTTTGGACTCATGGCTGGACTCAGCAGTACTGTGTCCAGTTTTGGTCATCAGTGTATAGAAAAGCTATAGAGAAACTGGAAAGAATCCAGAGGTGAACAACTAAGGTGATCAAAGGGATGGAATGCAAGCCATACAAAGAGAGGCTGAAGGAACTGGGTATGTTTAGTTTGGAAAAGAGGAAATTAAGGAGGTGGGGGTGGGGTATGGTAGTGGTCTTCAAATACTTGAAAGGCTGCCAGAAAAAGGGTAGAGAAAAGTTCTCTCTTGCCACAGAGAGCAGGAGAAGAAGCAATGGGTTCAAACTACTGCGTAGCAGATTTAGATTAAACCTTAGTAAAAAGAAGAGTAGGACAATGGAACAGACTGCCTTACGAGGTTGTGGAAACTTCTTTACTGAAGGTTTACAAAAGGAGGCTGGCTTGCCATCTGTCTTGGATGTTTAGACACAACAAATCCTACATTTTGACAGAGTAAATGATTCTTGTAGTCCCTTTTAACCCTATGATTCTATTTTGCACGGTGGTCCTCCACACAACCCTTCCATCATCATCCTCGCACTATCCACCAACTTAGGTACTGCTTGTCAGTCTCCATCAGTGGAATACAATAGGGACCATCACTTGAAGAAAAGGAGCTTACTTACCTGCAACTGGAGGTTCTTCGAGAGGTATGGTCCCTAGCTGTATTCCATTTCCCGCCCTCTTTCCTCTCTGCTGTGGATCTCTTAGATTTGTGGTGAAGAAGGAACCATGCATGAATCAGCGGATACTACTTACACACCACACTCCTAGAGTCGGGAATTTGAATGTGTAAACCTCTGTGGAATACAGATAGAGATGACATGTCAAAAAATCTCCAGTTGTTGGTAAGTAACCTTCTCCTTTGAGACACTAAATGAAGGTGTCAGGGAATCACCCCAGTTTCTGTATAATGGGCCTGTGATGATTTACAGCTGTGTGGAGCAAATAAAATATGAATTGTATGTGTTCAAGGTGGAAGTCATCACTATGTGAGACTCATTTATTTCTTCCCCTCTCCTAGCCCCCAAAATGACATGAAGCAAATAGCAGAATTTTTTAATCAAGTAATGCAAATTTAAGTAGTTCCATTCCAGGGAAGGATGACTGTGATACTTCAGCATATTAAATGTAGCTGAGGGTGAATTTTAAGATTCTCCCTGCTTGCCAAAAGTGTGTTTTGAATTGTTAAATTCATGTGAATTGTCTGCCATGCCAAATGTTGCCATTTTTAATTGTAATAAGTGTATTGTCAGTGTGTTTTGAATTGTTAAATTCATACCCTTCTCCTTGGGCAGTATTGACCTCCAATGTGGAACTTCACTCGGACTGTCAAGTGGTCACTTGCATTTTACCCTAAATTTTACAGGCAATATATGACAGCTTCTTCTGGGGTAGGTGCTGTAAGTTGCTATTCTCTCAGTCCCATTTACATGAATAGGTCCTGCTGTAGGCATCCTGCTATCTGACATGACAAAGTATATTAGAGAAGTCTAATTTCTTACCTGTCAAGTTTCTAAGTCCTTCTTTTACAGACAGGTTTTTTTTCTTGGACTCACAGATCTTTCTGCAGTAAATCTGTTGCCAATCGAAATCTGACAGGGTCAGTCTAACAAACCTTCCTGAGCATATTATACCCCTTTTGTCTGAAATAGCCTGAATTTTTGTTGACCTTCAAAGGACAGGTGTTCAGGTTCTTGGAGAAGGTAGAGGGTATGCTTCCTAGATGCGGCAGAAAGAAATTTTTGTAGGTGGCTGGCTGAGTTCCTATCAAATTGATCATTTATTGCTGTTGAGATTTAATTATGTTGTTAATGGTGTGTTGGGATGGGTTAGGGTTATTGGATTATTTAAATAAAAATATTCTGCTCTTAGTTTGCTGTATTTTCATCAGTTAATTTTGAGCTTTCATTATGTTTTTGGTTTCCCTTTTTGACTGCAAGGATGGAAAAAAGTCAGTATATTTGGGAAGAATTCAGATGGCACTTGTCAATTCAGTCAAAAATACCACTGAATTTACTACTTTGTTCCATTTAGTGTTTTCCCAAGATGTATTTTACTATGGTCTTCTGCACTACTGACTGCTAATTATGGTATATTTTCTAAAAGCTGCTAATATTTCATTACAGCACGAGTCAGGAGTTTGTACCTGTTGCAGTCTATTATTTAGGAACAGTCTTGCTATAAAATTTATCTAACTTTAATATTAATAAACCTTCTAAACAAGTCTGTGGTGGTTCTTTCCTTTGCTGGTCAAGAAAAAGATACAGCAATGCAGTACCTGTATAGTTAGTTTCCTAAAATGTTTTTTTATAAAGCCCCAAATGTAACCATTATGCCTGATGACATAGGTGTGGTCAAGCATTCGTTATGTTCTTTACTGGCTCTGCTTTTGATCTCCAAAATAATTGAGACCAGTCTGTAAATTTAAAAAAAAAAAAAAGCTTGGAAAAGATTTATAAAAGCGATAGGCTAGATCATACTACAGTAATCATTTCACTGATACTCTGTCATCCCTCCTATTGTCTCATCTTGTGCTTATATAAGTTTTTTGAGGCAGGGACACTAATACAATGGGGTCTCAGTCGATTGTTGGTGGGTTTTTTGTGCGACAACAAAACAAACAAGTTACTTTAGTGTCTTAATTCATTCAAATGAACTGACTAATATGGGTGGTTAATTTAGCCTGTTTTATTATTTTTGTAAACGTCTGTAAAGATGTGAATTCAGTGCTTCTGAAATTGGTGTATTGGCATCCCTGGTGACTTAAGTCTTCCTATACTTGCTTAGAGACTAGGTAAAGTATAGGGAAGCCTCCTGCTGTCCTCATAATAGGCTTCAGTCTTAGCATAGTTGGACTTTTGAGTAGTAGTGCAGTCTCCACACTCAGTCAGTGCTTGGCCAGTCTGCTGTCAACAGGCATGGAAGTTGTGGTGCTCTTCATGATGTGAATGTTGTAATGATTGCCTTGCAGTGACAAAATTGTCTGAACAAACCACCGCCGATTAATTTTATAGCACTATGCAAAAGTTCTACTTGTTCACCTGCACAGAGCAATATCTGGAAGTAGAAGTAAAATAGCAGGATTGGCCATTATGTCCAGTAAGTGACTTCCACTCAGGTAGAAGTATCCATTTCATGAAAGCAACTACAGGATTTAGTGCTTTCCAACCACTAGGAAATAATTAATGGAAAATGTTAAAAACTGCTAAATGATTACTTCTTGATCCAGTACTTTTACCACAAAATCTAAAAGCCCCAGTAGTTTGTAACGTGAGTTTTCATAAATGCTGGAACAGCTTGTTCTGCTAGTCAGTGTAATTTAATACAGAATCACATCTCCTCTGGGCACAATTTGTGTACAAATTAAACTGATTTGTAAGCTTTAACTCCTGTGAGCTGTGCAAAAGCTTATTATTTTTATTATTTAATACTAACAGCCCAGTGCCACTGAGGGATTGTGTGTGTGTGTGTGTGTGTGTGTGTGTGTGTTTCTAAATTCACTCGGTTCAGAGGTATTTAACGTGACAGTGTCTCTTAAAAGAACCTTGGGGTATAGTTTTAAAACAAAAGGCTCACAAAAGCAGACCAACCAAATTTCCCATCACTTTTAAAAGAAAAAATTCTGTGGAAACTAACTAGTCAAACATTTCTTATGGCTATTTACCATCATCACTGCACTTAATTAAGTTCATTTGATAACTAGTTGTCTCAGTAACCAGAAGTGAAACTGACTACTTTTGCTTTTAACATGAGAAATGCAGAAAGCAAGTGAAATGTAATTTATATTTTAATTTACTTTTGCTGTTAGGTATATTTGTAACATAAATGAAAAATTAGAGTGGGATTTTCCAAAGCCCCTAACTGGTTTAGGAGTGCAAGTCCCATTGAAAGTCACCCACGATGCTCTGAAAATCCTATCCTTGGTTATTTTTTAAAATAGGGGTACATAACTGACACATTGCTTTTTAAATAATATCTAGAGTGTACAAATATATAAGTAATGGGCACAATATATAAGTAATGGGCTTCAGGTTAAATGTAAAATATTTGCAGATAAAAGTACAATAAATTCCTTGTTTTCAGTCCATGGCGCATATTGCTAGAAAATTATAAACCACTATGCCCAGAAATAATTTTATCTGTTCAAGATTTGTGTAATTTTTTAGATGGCTGTGCCAGCTGCAATGTTAATATTTCCATGAACTTGCAATATGAAGTAATGATTCATGTATTTGGAGTAGTTTGAATTTCAAAAATGAATATTTCATATATAAATATTCATCTAATGAAGTACAAGTGTTGGAAAGAAATTGTAATTGCAATGAAGTTGACCTTGAAGAGGGTGATATTCTGTTGTTGTACTACAAATACGTGTGTGTTCCAAAAATAGCATTGCTTCCAGATGTTTGCATTTGCTCTGACTGACTTGAACTGAAATTCTTATTCATGGGATTTTTTATCATCAGGCCTGAGATGTACAGTAGAAAGGAGTGAAGTATGGCTAGGTACATTATTCCTATAAACAAAACACTTTTAGAAAACATAGCAACTTCTTTACAGTCATCTGTTGGAGGTTCAGTTTTTGCTAGGCTACCTGACCAGTGGCAAGCTAAATAAATTCAGTGAGTTGTCTGCCATGCCAAATGTTGCCGTTTTTAATTGTAATAAGTGTATTGTCAGTGTGATAAAAATTTTTATACCTCAAAATGTATAGAGTGGTAGAAATTTTGTTTGAGGCCTGTTTTTTAAAGTAAGCTTAGGAATACTTTGACTAATTACCTGTTCTAGTACCATAAAAGTAAGTTTGTTGCTCGTGTAGCTTTTGCAAAAATGAGAGGCTGAACTAAATTAAAAGATATGCAAATATTTTATTTCTTATGCATTTTGACCTGGTGTTTTGCAGGCCTTGGGTGGAATACAGATATAAACTTTTTAAAAGAAATCGAGCTTTTTAAATATCCTGAGCTTAGCTCTAGTATTTCTAACCTCATGCAATGCTATATCGTAGCACTAGAAATAAATCTATCCTAATTAGTTCTAGATTTAGTTTTAAGCCCTGGTTTACATCTCTCAGGAAAGAGTAAGGGTAGAAGGGAACCAGTCACTCTCTGAATCACTAGCAAGAAAACAGAAAATACTGTAAATGGAAGTGGTCATATTATTGTGCTAGCTCTTGCCACTAAAAAGATCAACTTGTTTGTCTTAAAGTACATCTTGAGATACAGCCCGCAGTAACTGAACATATCTTCATATATTTGAAGTTTGGACGGTAGCTTTAAAGAAATAACATTACTTAATACCAGGTTTTGTGGGGCCTTCTTGTTTTAAATAACTGATGTATTGCTGTTTTTTCTTGACAGTTCCTTACATGAAAGTTGTTTTAAGTCAACTGAGAAACTGTTTTGTAAGAATGATTATAGGATTGTTCCTAGTCCAACAAGAATAGATGAGTTAAGTGAGTCTGCCAAGTTTAGTAACCTCTAGCTTTCACTTGTACAGAATTGTAATGGTGCTTACGGGCACTTTTTTATTAATTGGTACTTAACGTTCTTTGCAGTAACTATGGTAAAGTGTAGGCTTTAGATGAAGTTCATACCCACTTGACTACTCAGAGTACAGCATGTGTTTTGCTTCAGCATCCTCTAGTGCAGTGGTTTTCAACGTTTTTCGTTTGTGGACCCCTAAAAAATTTGAATGGCAGTGTGCACTCCTTCGAAAATTGTAGACATAGTCTGTGGACCCCGGGTTGAAAACTACTATTCTAGTAGTTGATTTAAGAAAGTTAATGTTGGCATCAGTTAGCCTTCCTGAAACTTGACTATCCTCTGTTCCTTTTAAGTGCTTTTTTTAAAGGTTCTATCAACCTAATTTGGTTAAAATGTCAAAGAAGGCACAATATTCTCTGTGTAACCTTACACAGGTTGTACCTATATATAGAAGGGACTATCACCTCCACTTACTATGTGATCCTTTTGTATATGTAACCTGAAATCATACTTGTTTTTTCCTCTGCCATACCTCTTTGTAAGGTGATACCTATCATCCCTAAATCTTTTTTTCCGTTACTACTATCGGAGTACTTTCCCCTCCATTCCAATATTATTACTTTTCCACATTAGCACAGTGTGGAGATTACACTTGTAAAACGCTTGGCTTAAATTTAGCTAATATTTCTAAATAAATTAACAGACTAAACAAGAATAAAATCCAAGTATTCCCTGGCTGGCAGTAAGTCATCACTAGATAGACAGGAGTCTTTCAGGGGCGGAGAATGAACATGTGTAGAGGCTCCAAAGATCTGTAATGCTGGGGAAAAAAGTTTAGTTTTTTAAGGAGGAAGGCAAAAGTCTTAAGATGCTAGTCAAACAGTGACTTCTGCAGTTCTAGCTGTTGAAAATTAATTTAGTACTTAATGCTTCTTCCACATTGTGATCAGGACTGTGGGCCAGACTTTTAAAGGTATTTGGGATCCCAAAAATGTAAATAGTTACCTAATGGGATTTTCAGAAGCACCTAGGTGCCTAACTCTAACTTCCCTTGATTTTAGTGGAAGTTTAGGCACTCTGGTGCTTCTGGGAATCCCATTATGCTCGTGCTAGCAGGATGTGAGCTAGGGTGCTAAAATTACCTGTGTGTATATAGCTGCACTGGCAGAGACTTGAGCTAGTCATTGGAGCGCAAACTCAGGAGTTGGGTAGATCTGATCTCAGGTGGCCATCCTGACCCTCTGCTGGCACAGCAACATCCAGGCTGCTGTTTTTCATGGGGTAGCATGAGTCTGTCTACCATGGATGGGATACACGCTCTGGGCTGCAGTGTAGATGTACCAGAATGTGCAGGAATCTTTGCTTGTAACCTGAAGTTGTTTATATTGTTATACAAATCATCCTTTTCAAATTGGACTCTTGTAAATCATCTTAATTATTCTTCCAAAATTCAGAAGTGTCCTCTGACTTGGAATAGATACTGAAAATTGTTTAAGATGCTTTAAAAAAATTGCTGCTAGTATTCTGATAAGATTGTCTATGTTAAATTTATAACTTAGTATAAAAAAAGTGTTCACCCTACTGTCTAATTTTCATACGTAGCTGATAAAATATATTTCATGGGTTTAACTTGCTAGGAATATTTGCTTTTTGCTGAGTGACAAGAAGATGGTCTTTGGCTTTAAAAAAAACTGTGCATATGACAACTCCATGTAGAAGCACTTGTGAGAAGAATGGCACTAAATGAAGTCTGTAATGCTAGGTTATCTAGGGATTTGAAGAAGAACAGCAAGGTAGTTTTGCACATGTTAATGAGGAACACCTTCCATGTCTGAGGGGTAGCAAGGAGGGTGTGCAAAGTTGTTTGTTTGGAAACAGAACAGGAGTACTTGTATCACCTTAGAGACTAACACATTTGAGTATAAGCTTCACACACACACACACACACCATTGTTTTATTATCATCAGGAGAGAAAAAGAACTGTTTGTAGTGGTAATGAAAATGGTCCATTTCCAGCAATTGTCAAGGAGATGTGAGGAACTGGGGTGGAGGGAGGAATAAAGATGGGGAAATAGTATATTACTTTGTGTAATGGCCCATCCACTCCCAGTCTTTATTCAAGCCTAATTTGATGCTGTCCAATTTGCAAATTAATTCCAATTCAGCAGTCTCTTGTTGGAGTCTGGTTTTGAAGGTTTTTTGTTGTAATATTGTGACTTTTAGGTCTGTAATCGAGTGGCCAGGGAGATTGAAGTTTTCTCCAACTGGTTTTTGAATGTTATAATTCTTGAAGTCTGATTTGTGTCCATTTATTCTTTTCGTTATAGTCTGTCCAGTTTTGCCAATGTACATGGCAGAGGGGCATTGCTGGCACATGATGGCATATATCACATTGGTAGATGTGCAGGTGAACAAGCCCCTGATGGCGTGGCTGATGTGATTAGGTCCTATGATGGTATCCCCTGAATAGATATGTGGACAGAGTTGGCAACGGGTTTTATCGCAAGGTTAGGTTCCTGAGTTAGTGTTTTTGTTGTATGGTGTGTGGTTGCTGGTGAGTATTTGCTTCAAGTTTGGGGGTTGTCTGTAAGCAAGGACTGGCCTGTCTCCCAAGATCTGTGAGAGTGATGGATTGTCCTTCAGAATAGGTTGTAGATCCTTGATGATGCGCTGGAAAGGTTTTAGTTGGGGGCTGAAGGTGATGGCTAGTGGCGTTCTGTTACTTTCTTTGTTGGGCCTGTCCTGTATAGGTCACTTCTGGGTACTCTTCTGGCTCTGTCAATGTGTTTCTTCACTTCAGCAGGTGGGTATTGTAGTTGTAAGAACACTTGATAGAGATCTTGTAGGTATTTATCTCTGAGGGGTTGGAGCAAATGCGATTGTATCGTAGAGCTTGGCTGTAGACAATGGATCGAGTGGTGTGGTCTGGATGAAAGCTGGTGCAAATACTCACCATATCCGGCATGTAAATACTTTGCAATGCCAGCTACACTTTCTGGTGACATTGTAAATAAGAAGCAGGCAGCATTATCTCCTGTAAATGTAAACAAACTTGTTTGTTTTAGTGATTGGCTGAATAAGAAGTAGGACTGAGTGGACTCGTAGGCTCTGAAGTTTTACATTGTTCTGTTTTGAAGGGCGATTATGCAACCAAAAAAATTTACATATGTAAGTTGCACTTTCATGACAGAGATTGCACTATAGTACTTGTGTGAGGTCAATTGACACATACTAATTCTTTTATCATTTTTACAGTGCAAATATGTGTAATAAAAATAATATACACTTTGATTTCAGTTATAACAGGCTACAATATATTTGAAAATGTAGGAAAACATCCAAAATATTTAATAAATTTAAATTGGTATTTTATTTAACAGTGTGATTCAACCTGCAATTAATCACAATTAATTTTTTTGAGTTAATCACGAGTTAACTGCAATTAATAGACAGCCCTAGTAAATATACTAATGCTTTCTCCATTTTAGGGTAAAATGCCAGATGATGTGACTGCCACCAATTCCAGGGGTAGATTCTCTAGGCTAAGATAATTTGTCAGTAAGCACTTGCTGATACTCAACCTAAGTTTTCCTTATTTGTTCCGTTATCTTCCTTGTTATAACCTTTTATATCTCCAGAATAATTCCTCCAACTGTGGTTTTTAGACTTTCCTTCTGGAAGGCTGTCTCGAGTATGTGTGCTTTATATAGTTTATGCATTTCTTTTTTTGTTTGCCAAAGCCCTTGCGGGATTCTTGGGCACAAAAATAGGGGGGTTGTTAAATGGTTTAAAAAGAACACACACTTGACAGGCTATTATTCCTTAGTCTACAAGTTGTTTAGTTATATGAGGAATTTCTGGGATGTTCTGTTGTAGATGAATCAAGGTTAGCCAGAATGTTATCTGATTATGTCATTTTAAGAATTTTTTAAAAAAAGTGATAAGATTAGAGAACCAATTAATTAATTAGCAAATGGTGTAAATAGTATAATATATAAACTATCTCAAAGGAAGATAATTCACCCCTTATGTTTGGCTAATCTCTTAGGCAAACTGGTTTTCATAACATAAACAAAGAACTGAGTTTGTCCTGTGTTCCCTGAAGAGATAAGACAGAGCTTGCTTAGAGACTAAATCACTACTAATATCTAGAAACAATACACTGCTCCCTCCAGAACAGATCTGAAATCCCCATCAAGAGACCTGCATGTTTGATCTCTGTTCTTTGAGATAGCTTTGCAATAGACAGTGCTTTTAGATGTTCAAAAATTAAATGGAGATAGAAGAAAGTTGTTCCCAAGCAACGCAACCTGAGATGATTTCTAACCATTTTGTGTTTTTTGGGGATTTTCACAATGTCTTTGAGTATTCCTTCTGCCTCACCCAAAGAAGGGAGTTTTCACTTTTGTCATATTTTGTTCCATCTCATTCTGATGTTACCTATTTACTTCACTTTTGCTTCATGTCTGTGGCATTCATTATGCTCCTTAAATTAAGTCAGGACATAATAAATGGTACATGCCCCTTATCCTATGCCACTCCAGGAATCATTTAGGCAGAGGGAGTATGGAGTATTGCTGGCCCATACCCATTAGCGCTGTGGTCTCCAACCTTTTTATGCCCAAGATCACTTTTTTTAATTTAAGGGCAGCCCAGGATTTACCTTGTCCCTTCCCTGAGGCCCCGCCCAACTCATGCCATCCACCCCCCTGTGTCACTTGCTCTCCCCCACCCTCACTCACTTTCACTGGGTTTAGGAGGTTAGGGAGGGGGTGTGGGCTCTGGGCTGGGGCCAAGGGATTTGCAGTGTGGAAGGGGGCTGGGCTGAGTCTGGGGCAGGGGGTTAGGTGAGGGGTGCAAGCTATGGGAGAGATTTTGGGTGCAGGAGGGGGCTCTGGGCTGGGGCAGAGTGTTGGGGTGCAAGAGGGAGTGTGGGCTATGGGAGGGAGTTTGGATGCAGGAGGGGGTTGGGGCAGAGTGTTGGGGTGCAGGAGGGATGAGGGTGCTGTCTCTGGGATGGAGGTCAGGGCTGGGACTTGGGGTGCAGGAGGGGGTTCAGGGTTGCTGGCTCCGGGAGGGTCTCAGGGCTTGGGCTTGGGGTGCGGCCTCCCACGAGGCAGCACTTACCTTCAGTGGCTCCCGGTTGGCAGCACAGTGTGGCTGCTGCTAACGCAGCCTTCTGCCTACCCTGGCCCCACGCCGCTCCCGGAAGGGGCTAATGTGCACCTGTGGCAGGGTGGGTGGCATGTGGCTCTGCATGCTGCCCATTTCTTCAAGCACCACCCCCACAGCTCCCCTTGGCTACAGCTCCCTGTTCACGGCCAATAGGAGCTGCGGAGGCAGTCCTTTCCAACAGGAGCAGCAAGCTGAGGGAGACCTCTGTCCCTGCTGGGCCACACTGGCTGCTTCCAGGAGCGGCGTGGGGCCGGGATAGGCAGGGAGCCTGTCTTAGCAGCAGCTCCACTGCACCACTGGGGATCGCGATCGACTGGGAAGTCCTCTAGGATCGGCCCATCGATTGCAATCGACTCGTTGGTGACCACTGCATTAGCGGATCTCAAAGTATCTGAGCTGTCTTAACCTGTGACAGAGCAAAGGTAGGTAGTCCTGATGTATTTTCTTGAGCCCAAAGCTTGTTGCAACACGTGTTGCCACATAAGGCCCCATAGAGAAGTCCTGAACATATTAATTACCTTTAACAATGAAATGAAAATGTCACTTTAAAATCTGCTTCCTCGTGTTATTGAATAGATATGGCCTATCTTTCATAAGACACAGGAAATGTGGTTAAATGAGTCTGTCATATGGAATTTAAACTTTCCTTGTAGGACCCTTATTCATGATTAGTCTTGCTAATTTTAATTGATAACTCATGTGAATAAGGTTTCCACTGACATTGAGCCCCAAACCATTAATTTTAATCTCTATATTGCCTAATTAAAATTTTTATACATTTTTCAAATTTTGCTTTCTGATTGTCTTTTAAAAAATATTATTTTGGCAGCATGCCTGCTATTCAAATAGCGTACTCTATTAACTTCTAAATTAATGGGAATCCCCTTTGTGTATGTGTAAAGGCATTGTATTTTGGAAAAAATATCCCATACAACAGAGAGCTGCTGCTTGTTAAAATTACATTTACCTATTTCTATATGGGAAGCAGCTTTCCAAAGACATAAAATATTCATGGGACTATGCTTTAAGAGACAAGTGTATCAGATTAATGTGAAGGAGAAAAAAGCTTTTCAACCAAGCTTTCTTTGCAAGTAAATCTCAGCAAAGCTGACCTACTGGAACCTGAACTGTTGCCCTGGAATTTCGCAAGTGTTGTGAAGACCAAAATTATTGAAACCTGAGTAGTGAACAAGTCTACGCACTTCTGCTGGGAGGAGCTGAGGGACAGTGCAGCTGATGAAACACAGGGATACAAGCATGTACAAGCTGCAGAGAGCATTGATGCAAATGCTTGTACTATAATCAGAAGTATCTAAGGAGTTATGCTTCAGCATAAATTGTACCTGGTTTGGAATTACTAAATGGTGGAGGAGAATATTTGGCAGGAGTAAATTGGTTTTCCCTTAGCAGACTATTAGCTCTGCTTTCAGAATGAATAGCATTGTGGCTCGGATGTCTGCTTTGTGACTCATGCTGGTGTCTGAAGGCAAGTATACCTCTAAAAGAGCCTGTTGATCCGTAGGAGAAAAACAGACTTCTTAATTATAGTGGCTTTTAAACTAAATGTAAAATATGCATGCTGTGTAGAAACAATTTTGATGCATCTGACAGCTGCTAATAGTTGATTTTTTTTTTCAATCACTTACATACTGTAGGAGTTGATACCCACATGAATCTGCAGTATGTAACATGAAATTATTTACAGATCTATTTTTGAGGAAGCCAGTTAGGTAATATTGCATAGTAGAATTGTCAGGCCATATTCCTGTTAGAGACTTAATTGCACCAGGGCTATTTCTCCCCCCCACACCCCCTCAGCTTTTACAGTGTTAATTAATTTAAGATCTCTGTTTCAGGAACTGAAAATTTTTTTGCCTTTCTTTGTTTTTTTTATTTTATTTTATTTTTTTTTAAGTATGGATATTGCATAAGAGAATCTAAGCTGTGGCTGCTGCTGCACCAGTAGTAGCATTTCTTGATTGTATACTGAGCCTATGTGCTATATAAGCTAAGAATACTCTCTGAATGTAGTGTAAATTATTTAAAAGTTCTAATTTGCTCCGTAAGGGTGTTCAGTCTGTGCTGTTGATTTGGAGCTTAATTTACATGCTTAGTATTAATACCTAATTCATCCAGAGAGCTTTCTTCTTTTTTGACCAACTCATGATTTTTTAATTGTAATTTTTTCCCTTATAAGAATAGGTTTTAACAAAAAATGACTTTTCTATAATGTGTTGCTGTGCTGTTTACATACAAAGACCTTTAGATTGTGTCCATCCTGTGCGCTCTGATTTAGTTCCATCCCAAGCAATCTTATAAAAGAATGTCTTAAGGAGAGGGTTATGACATATTTTTTCAGCTGGCTGAAAATAAATTTGAAAATAAATGTATTTCTAAAAAAAAAAGCCCCAATTTAATCGCAATACATATGGGGCATGTATATCTTCAGTAGATTGCAATCTTCTTCATTATCTACTTTTTTCAAAATAATCCTTATCGTACCCATTTCAGACCATCAGGTTTTTCTGCTTTGATATTTCTTGTTTTGTATAGTATCATATTACCTTATTTTTCTTCTATAAATGATGTATTAAAATCAGAAGCTTGCTTGCATGACGCATCTATAGTTACTGGTAAAAAGAATCTGAACAGTGTCTTATGGGCACAGATGCACTTCGGATTGGATGCCTCCAGGATATAGAATGGTTATCACACAATTCATATTGAGTCATCTCCCACTCCCTCCTATGAGTTGCCAGCAGATACACTTGGTTGTTTTGTTGGAATTTGTAGTCTTGTCTCTTAGACTTTACATGGAGTGCATAAATGCTACCATCAATTTTATAATTGGGGTGGTGTTGCAGGCAATAGATCCTGACGCTCAGGGATCTAGGAATCCTTTTAAATGCTCTTTGAATTTTTTTTATCAATTCTAAAGGTGCTGGCTTAGTAAATGTGCGTTTTCCAAGTGATGATGGCACTTGCTGTGATTGGCATTCTGAATTTGTTCTGATGTGTTTAAAAAATAAAAAATTTGCAACTTTTGAGGCAAAGCTGTCATGTAGAAGATGGCCAGATTCTGAGCATTTACCAAGTTGTCCAAAGTGCTAAAGTGTCCCTCTCAGCAGAGGAGGCTGGTGCTGGTTGTGGTAAATTCAAAAGGGTTTTTTAAAATTTGGGATACTGAACATATTGAGACCAGAACATTCTGCTTTTCTAGCTTGTAGATTGCAGAACACATCTTGTGCTTCTTATTGTCACAATATGGAGTCTGCTGAAATCTGGGCCTGGAACTAAGGCATCATAGGATGGAATGTTGACTACACTACAGGTGTTAGTTCCCGTATCCACCACAGTATAACAGCGCTGCAGCTGTATCAGGCACATTTTTTAAAATTTCCCTCTCCTTCCTCACCCAAGTGTACTACATTGAAATGCTGAAGCTAAGGGACATACATAAATAAGAAATACAGGTAAAGTTCACAAGTAATGAGTGTGATGCTGAAAAAAGTGGAGAGCTGTTAAACACTTGTGGAAAATCCTGCTAATAGGTCTGAAGATTGTAAGGAATACAGGTTAGTGAAGTATAAGAGAGGAGAAAATGAAAACATGAAGCTGGGGAATCCACAGAATTCTCCTGTACTTCAAATAGTATTTTTATGCTGGATATATATGTTACATGTTAGTGCCAAAGAAAGCATCATCTTTGGTCAAAAGGGACATTTTAAAAACAGCAGACTAATAAGTGAGATTTTTCCATCTTCATGCTGAGTTAAACTAAGGGCAGTTGATTAAAATATGTGATGTATACCAGTGGTTCTCAAATTAGGGCCGCCGCTTGTTTAGGGAAGGCCCCTGGCGGGCCGGGCCTGTTTGTTTACCTGCCACGTCTGCAGGTTTGGTTGATCGTGGCTCCCAATGGCCGCGGTTCACTGCTCCAGGCCAGTGGGAGCTGCAGGAAGTGCAGCCAGCACATCACTCAGAATCACCACTAAGCAGAAATAAACTCAAATATATTAGAATTCATTTGGAAACGTCTTTGAAATTTCTTACTTGTGGGATGAGCAAAATGGACAGATATGGGGAAAAAACAAAATATTTAGATGGATCATTTCTATTTGAAGGCTTATGATGGAGCATTTTGAAGCATGTTTGACAGTAAAGAGCATATGTCTCCACTTGCCTTTTGGCTGTAGAACTGCATCTAAGCTGTGCCATGCTTCCAGCTACTAATAGCATGACTTGATTTAGCTGGCATGGTTCAAGCCAGTCATAGACATGTGACATTTATTTTTTTGGTTAGTAATGTGAATGCACCGTGCTACAAAAACATTACATTCCTGCCTGCCGGATTCATTCCACAGTGAAATTATGCAGCTGGTACCTAGAATGATTTAAATCATTCTCAGACTATTTTTCCTTGCAATTTTAGAGAAAATTAAATGAATATCAACCCCTTTTTCAAAAAGAGAAAAGGTTAATGAGGTAGTGAAATGGGGTCACCAGAAGTAAGAGGTAAAGATAGGAGATCATAAAGGAGTAGTATCAAGAGTCATGTCACAAGTTTACCATTTAACAAGAAATATAAATTTTATTGTGGCAAATCAATGAAGTGTGGTAGTTAATTGGGATAATGGGTATAAAAACTTGATCTTTGTATGTTGCTGAACTGGATCATTTAGCAAGGTTCTGGCACACTTAGCATTCATGTTACCCTTGGGTATTTTGGAGCTATGGTTTCTGTGGATGGCATATGAGTTGGGTATTTCAGTCACAATCCTTCTTTAATGCCTGCCTTGCCTTTGGCGTGTGCTAGAAATTATTAGGCTGTTAAGAGGACTGAGCATTATTTCACAGTTCACAGCATCACAGGGAGTAGTAGAGCTACAATTATTTTTCTAAATCGTAAGACATTATGTGCCACATACATACTTCGCACTGTTATAGCTCCGTTTAACAGCCATTGTAGGAACAATAGAATACTGCAGGGTGCTGTGTTTAGGTGTGACCCAGTGAGAAGATGTGACATGAGGATGCTTAGCACCCCTCAAAATGGGAGTGACTGAGCATTAATTACAAACTGTTTTATCATTAACTTGATTTTGAGAATGGCTTCCTCCAATGAAGGAGAAATACCCTTTGTGTGAGGAAGGAACCCAGCTGAGCTAACTGTATATTTGTTTCTTTTGCATTGTCCAATTAAAATGAACCAGGTTTTATAATAACTTTTGTCTCAGATGTTGTATAATAACAAAATGGAACCAGCAGAAAAGTGCCCAGCAGTGAAGAAAATTAACTTGTGGGAGTGGATGTGTTTAAAAAACTAAACTGCTTAGTGGTTACTGACAATTTGAATGGTGTTGATTGTTAGGTATGGGAAACAGGAGAATTGGCCCTATAAAATCATTTGGTAGGGAGAAGGAAAAGGATTAGTTGCTTTACATGCCATAGTAACAGCAGGTAAGGTTTGGTTCATCAGGTTACTACTATAAGGTCATCTCAGAGTTCTTAAATGGTTTTTTTAAGTGAGTTTTGTCCTCTTTGGTTTGCTTGGCTGCTTCCATTGAAGTCTTAATTTTAGGTTTAAAAAGGTGATTCACTGAGCTGCTAGTCTTAATTATATTTATCGGCTATAAGTGTTTCTGCATTAAGCAAACATTATGGTTCTTTTTATTTTTGTGGAGGTTATATTGTGTTACTTGTGCATCAGAAATGTAGAAAGAAAAAGTTAACAAGAAAAAAATTAGAATAAAATGCTTGTTGCATAAAGTGTCTGCTTAAAAATCAAAATAAGCAATAAGAATTCAGGTCAGTGTTAAGTTAACAGAAAAACCATCAGGTAGGGTTGCAGGATTGATTATTAAAAGTTAACTAGACAGACATTAAAGAGCCTGGTTTTCAGGAAGTTCTAAGCACTTGCCCTCTGAAAGCCAGGCATCTCTAATGTGTGTCCAGTTAGACATTCAAAAATGGAGGTACTTAAAATCCCTATTATTTTTTAAGGATGCTTAAGCCAATACTAGTCTTCAGAATTGATATGTGTTTTGTGAATTAACTGTTAGCAAATGTGCCTCATCCTCTGTTAACATGTAGACTTAAAAGGTTTATACTGGATTATTGTTTGGAGAGACTATCAAAATGCATCTCTTGCTTTGAATTGTAGCTTTTATTTTAATTTAGAATCCACAGTAATCATAGGTGACAAACAGTGAATAGCAGGAACCTAAACTAAAAGTAGAATTTAATCACCGTTATATAAAATAAAACATTGGCTCCCTTCTCCAGTACTCATGGTAGCATATTTTTGAAATGAAGTGTCAAATAGGAAATCCACATTACTACATTAGATCATGAGTTAATCTTTATACAGTATAAGTTTGGGGCCTGGGAGACAAGCAGGCAGCGGAATCTATTTAACAAATCCATCTGAAACCCTAAGTTATGACAGTTGCTTAGTGCCCAGCGAGCAGTGCTGAACAGCAGCCTGACTTGAGATGTACTGATTGAATTAAATGTGAAATATTGCTGAAGTAGGATGGTGAGAGGGGAGGAATATCCATTCCACTTTCAGCTTATTAAGAGAATCTGCAGCAGCATAATTTGAGCCTATGATGTCTCTGTTTATTGCTGATTTTGACATCGTGTGGTATCTCCTCACATCAGAGTGTGTGTATGTATGTCCTTTGTGTCTGTTCCCTTTGGATCTTACTAATCAGAATGTAAGGTAAAAGTCTGTTACTGCAACATTCTTGTTCCAACCAGCTTATGCTAACCAGCTGTCTGAGTGAACATAATCCTTACACAGACCATCTAACTCATGAAGGAAGAGGGTCCACTGCGACGTAGGTTTTCTTCATGTGCTGGGGTTTCGCCTGGTGTGTTTCCTGCACAATCTGATGTCCGAAAACTTGTCCGGAATGCTTCGTTTGGAGGATACAATGAAATATCTCCTGCTTTACCAGGTTTGTTTTGTCTCACTCTTGCTCAGTAGATCTTAATAAAAACAAAAAACAAAATTTACAATCCCAAATCCATCAGTTTAGATGAAAGCCCTTTACCAAGATGTTGGTATTACAATAACTAGAATGAATATTCCAAACATATTTCTGGATGAAATCTGATTGTGGGAAGAGCAGAAATTTTGTGTGTTTGATATGGGGGTAAGTAAACTAGCCTGTTTCAGAGAGAACATAAGTATGTCTGTCTAAAAGGGATTCTGTACATGCTTGATAGAGAATGTGGTGCTTTGTTTTGATTTGCTTACAGGATGCAGTTTTTTGCAACTGAAAAATTGTATGATGGGGAGAGAATGTCCCCAAACGACTCTTAAAGTGAGAGACAGAGGTTTTTAAACTGTGTAGTTTTTAGCAGCTCCATGGTAACTGCTGCAAAGTTCACACACAATTTCAGTGGTCTTGCTTAGAATGACAAGTCAAGAAGCTGAGTTAAGGCTAAAGTTTTATTCTTAATCACAACCCCTCTCTTTTAGCATTGCAGAGGTCTCCAGTAAATGACTTTATATAGGATGGATTGAATCTTACCTTGGTCATACATTTCAACCTGTTCTGATAGGTGAAAGTGTGCAGGGAAAAGTGTTAATTAATAATAAAATTATGAGAGCTGTGGTGGAATTTTAAAAAACTTTTCATTGTACATCTACATAAGTGTGATTCAAATCAGTATTAATGGGCGTATAGTCCTATATTATACTTTAGGAAACTTAAACATTAAAAATTCTATTTCCAAGCATTGTCAGTCTAAAGTACAATTCTGCTTTGAAAGTTGCAATGTAAAAATGGCCATTCTGGTGGGTGGGGGTGGGGGTGGGGGTGTGTGAGAAACATTTATTTTTGTCAGGTTATCTCCATAGATCCAGGAGAGCTGGAAGAGGAAGCTATTTCATTCTTTTATTTTCCCTCAACAGAATAGCTGGCTAAGTTGCAGTTAGTTACATCTGTTTAAATCCATAGAGGACAGTTGGGTTGCTGAATGTCACTGAAGGGCAACTTCTTAACACTGAAGTTATGCCAACTGTTACTGATGGCCTGATTTTGCTAGCAGAACCTTTACTACAAGTGGAGGTAGACAAGAAGAAAAGAACACAATAGGATTCCCCAAGCCTAGGCTGAATCTGCAGTGCTGGAAATTAGAGAAATCCTCTTTTACTTATAAACCAAACTCATACGGTAATCAGAGACAAGAAATATGGACCACAGAGCACCATTTTAAGTCTTTTGTCTAGAGTAGGACTGCACATTAAGTGTTATCTTTGACCATTACTTCAACAATAACTTTTTTTTTTAAGTAGGACAAATGGAAAAGATGGGTCCTGCTCTGGTGAACTAGACCAGGGGTTCTCGCAACAAATTTTTTGTTGGCCTTAGAGTGCAGCCACCAACTCTTGCTGGTGGTTGCACTGACAGTTTTTTTCCTAAAATACTTAATTAACTTTAGGAAAAACAAAATAAATATGCACATATACATGTCCAAATAATTGTAATTTATTTATGTAGTGTTTTCTTCAAACTCAGTAATAAAAATAATTTACATTTGTCTCTATTCTTTACTGGACCTAAACAGAACAGAAACACAAATAAGGCACTTTGCATGTTCTTGTCTTTTTGTTGTCGTCGTTTCTTTTGCTTTTTTTGGTTTTGCTTTCTCCCCCTCCCCTCAAGACTTGCTAACTGTTAAGTCTTCTGCTATGATAAGTGATATTTATTTGTTTGTTAATATCACTTTTCACAGCAGAATTACTCAGCCCTGGCAAGCCTGGGAGAAATTAAGCCCTAGATGGGGAGGGAGGCAGCGGGGCCCAGGGACAGTGGCAGGGTGTGGTGAGCCTGCCATCGTGTGTATGGAGCCCGAAGTCCCATGGCCGAGGCCTGCCTCCCCTCCCCCTGGGAAAGTGGAGAGTTTGTGTCTCTGGAGAGGAGGCAGGGCACAACCACTGCTGCCAGCCCTGGGAGAGGGCCACTGCTTTGCATCCCCACCTCCCTTCAGCAAACCCGAAGAGGCTATGACTGCAAGAAAAGGCACTGGTGGCCACATGCAGCATGGTGACTACATTTGAGAAACACTGATTTAAGAAGTCTGTGGGAATTACACACACAACAGATTTGTAGCTCCTATGAAGCTCTTGGTATGTCTTGTGTAAATATCCATTTAGGTAATGCATCTGCCTCACTTGATGGGGTAGCCTTTCGATTTGTTATGTAAATAGCTGTTTATGCATACACAGAAAACACCTGGTGTAAAACAAGCATATGTAGCTAAAGTCCTGAGGAAATGCCTTGGGGGAAAAATAGTTACTGTGGACTTACTCAATTCATTTTTTCAAAGCAAAATCTTATTTAGAGAAATTTAGTAACCAAAGTCGTCGTTTTTCATTATACAGTTACCAATTTTATTTTACTACTATAGCTTGCTGATCATGCAACACTTGACACTACTTGGTTGTCGGGAAACACCCAGGAGTTGAGTATTCACACTGTAGCGTTTGTCAGTGTGTGCCTCCTGCATTGTTCCAGACAGAACATGTTGTTCCAGAGCTGAATATGCTGTTTCCCTTTTATGTCCCATGAGCCTTCTCCAGTGCTGCTACCTTCCCTTAAGCATAGCTCATATAATTCTTTTGAGAGTGCTTAATTCTTCAGTTCAGTCTATTATCTTTCAAAGCTGTTTATTACATCCACTCCTCAAGTTAACCTGCTGTTTATCTTGATGTGTCAAAGTTGACAGCCTTATCACTCAGTTGACTTTAGATGATCTTCCTGATTTTCTTCATTTATGCTTTCATTTTTGCATTGGTGCACATATGGATTTCAGAATTAAAAACATAATAAGCAACAATTCTTACATTTTGAATCTTAATGGGTTTGGTGTTGGTATTAAGTAGGAATTAATTTCTTTTGTTTTTTTTTTCACTTAAGTGTCCTAAATGTGAAGGTTTTACATTTATGCAAAATCAGCGTATGAAATGATGCCCCTCTTCTTTTCTGCTACAAGATTGCTTGCACGGTATACTTGCAGGTGCAGCGTGAGAAGAAATGAAATTAACATGGTGATGAAACGCTTCATTTGCAAGGTTTAAGAGGTTAAACTCAAATTCAGTTTTAAAATGGCACCATATCATAAACTATGTGCCAAAGATTACCTTGCTTAAACAAGGTAATGACTAATCATTGAGCTTTTTTAAAATCAGCTTTCTGTAGAGGGCAGAAGAAACATACTTTCTGGAGGACTTGTTTAGTCCAGAAAATATTGTCTTAAATGTACAAACTAATATTTCCTCATTGTGTTTTAAATAGATTTTTAAAACATCAGAGCTCTTGGTTATCAGCTCAATTAATATGTAACTACTAAACTCTGCCTGCTGTTGTATAAAAATACTGTCTTGCAATCAGTTGGGTCTCATTTAAGTGTGCTAAGACTGTCAGTTATTAAAAAGAATTGCCCTAATGTTTATAATAGGCACTAAAATTAGCACCTGAACCAAAACCCATTGACTTCAGCGAGCTTTGAATCAGTTCCTTGGTGAGTTTATAATCTGAGGGTCAGAACCTGGCCGATGCCAAATCTGCTTTGTTTTGTTCTGGTGGAGAAAAGCAAATTTAAATATTGCCTTAGTGGATTCCCTACAGAGATCCTACTAGTGGTATATAGCCAGCCTGAAACCACTCACCACCTCCCCTCCTCTTACAACTTTCAGAATATGGCCTACGAGGGGTGGGGCTGTTGGGAGTGCAGCAGTGCCCTGGCCACTATTCTTGGCTGCTGTAACAGCGCCTTGGAGATCATTGCAAGCTAGGCTTAGGTTAGAGCAGCTTTTACCTTACCCTGGGGGTGAACTTGACCCTGCTTTAACTTAAATCTGCTTTAACTTATCCTGGGGGTGAACGTGCAGCTCTGAGATCAGGGGAGAGTTCAGTTTGTCACCTTTGCCATCCCACTTGGTACTGTGCTAAGTATATCTTAGCCAAACCCAAGGATTGGTCTCATGAGCACAAAGTGGGATGTGATGCATAAATCTGAATTGATTCATACATTGGGACAAAAGAACTCAGAGTATTTTGTTCTTAGCATTATAGTTCTTCTTCAAGTGATTGCTCATATCCATTCCAGTTAGGTGTGTGCGTGCCGCGTGCACGTTCGTCGGAGAAACTTTTACCCTAGCAACACTCGGCGGGTCGGCTAGGCGCCCCCAGGAGTGGCGCCGCTATGGCGCCGCGCATATACCCCAGCCGACTCGGCCACCCTTCAGTTCCTTCTTACCGCCCGTGTCGGTCGTTGGAACAGTGGAGTGCGGCTTGGCTGACCTCCACCTTTCCGTAGCTACTCACTTATCCTCATTGTTTGATAATAATTATAGTTGTTTGTTCTTACATAGTTAATTAGATTAGTCGTAGTTTATAGTTATAGTCGTTAGTATTTGTTGGCGGGGTGTGGGGGTAACCCTTACCCTGTGCCCGGTACCGGAGCCATGCCTGGCTCACCGGGCTTCAAGCAATGTGCGGCCTGCCATAGGCCGATGCCGACGGGAGATCCCCATGACTCCTGTCTGAAGTGCCTGGGGGAATCGCACTTATCATCTAAGTGCCCCATTTGCAAGGCTTTTAAGCCACGTACAAAGAAGGAGCGGAACATTAGGCTGCGACAGTTCCTAATGGAAGCAGCGTTAGCGCCCTCGCCTTCGGCACCGGGCACGAGCCAGCAGGTGAGCAAGACCGCCCCTCCAGCACCGAGCACTGTCGGCACGCCTAAGGCTCCCCGGCACCGTCCGTAGTCGGCACCGAAGTCAACTACGCGCCTCTCCCTCTCCCCGAGGTCGAAGTCAGACGGGCTCGACAACGCCCGCATTGCAGACAGAGACTGCGTCTAAGGCAGACTGCCCGGCACTGACCCCGGCTGCGGCACTGCCTAAGCCGGCTCCATCGACTCTAGCCCCGCGCGGGCCGTCGAGTCTGGTGCCTGGAAGCTCCCCGGCACCGGCCGTGGTAGAGCTCACTTTGCCATCAACCCCGGAGACGTTCACGGCGGCCAGAGACTTGATCACTATGACCGATCCGGCACCGCCCATACCCCCGGCACCGCCAGTGCGGGTAACACCCTCCATGGGCAAGCTGATCCTGACCAGGCCGTCGTCTGGCAGTGTGCCGGACCGTCACCGCACGAGGTCTCGGTCCCGCGAACGCTCCAGATCGCGACGTTGCTCTCAATCCCGGCACCGCTCCCCGCGGCACCGATCAGCCTCAAGGCACCGGTCGATCTCTCGTTCCCCGTCCTGTTACTCGCGGTACCGCTCCAGCTCCCGGTACCGCCACAGGCACCGTTCCTCCTGGAGCAGATCTCGCCATAGGGGCTCGAGATCCCGGTCGACCTCCCGGCACCGGACCGGTCACAGGTCCCGGTCTCGCTCTCAGTACCGCTCCGTGTACCGGCACCGGTCCCCACGGTCCTGAGGTGCAAGATCGATTGGCACTTCAGCGCTGGCGTTTGCTGCCCCTCCCTGGCCGTCCAGACAGACATCTGTTTCCTCGCAGGTGGACAGCTACTACGACCGGGACCGTGATACCGAGGCGCCTGCGGGAGTCTTTCCAGACACACGTCCTCAGGACGCGGAGCCTCAACAGTGGTCCTTTTGGACACCCTGGGCATACCATCAAGCCCAGGGTGCTCCTCTGGTCCCGGTCCACTCTGCTGCCTCAGAGCATAGGGCACCAGAAGCCACCATATCCCGCCCTCCTCCGGATGAGTCAGAGGAGCATGTCACCCATCCTCCAGGCTCCCCTGAGCAGCTGGAGCAGGAACCACCACAGGAGCAGGGTGCCATCCAGGACCCTCTCATTCCCGGGATATCTTCCTCCTCTTCCCCGGATGAGGCTGTGGCAGGAATCTCTTCTTCAGGGCCTCCACCGATAGACTTAAAGGCCCACCAGGAACTTCTTCGAAGGGTGGCGCTTAATATCAACCTCCCGGTAGAGGAAGTCCCAGAGGTGGAGGATCCGGTAGTGAGCATCCTGGCCGCGGATACCCCGACCCGCGTAGCACTGCCGTTCATCAGGACCATCCAGGCTATTACCGACACTCTCTGGCAGTCTCCAGCCTCCATTCCGCCGACGGCAAAGGGGGTCGAGAGAAAGTACATGGTACCCTCTCGGAGGTACGAGTACTTACATGTTTACCCTCCCCCCTCCTCTGTAGTTGTCCAGTCGGTCAACGAAAGGGAGCGCCATGGTCAGCAGGCGCCTGCTGAAGTCCAAGGAGGCTAGGCGGATGGACCTTCTGGGGCGCAAGGTGTATTCGGGAGGTGCCCTATAGCTCCGAGTGGCCAACCAGCAGGCTCTGTTGAGCCGGTACAATTACAACACCTGGGTAGAGGTGGGCCGCTTTACCGAGCTCCTGCCCCCTGACTCTCGCCAGGAGTTTGCGGCATTCATAGAGGAAGGCAAGAAGGTGGGCAGGACCTCCCTCCAAGCCTCCCTGGACGCGGCCGATTCGGCTGCCAGAACTTTGGCCTCGGGCATCATGATGAGGCGTATTTCCTGGCTCCAGGTCTCCAACCTACCTCCGGAGCTACAGTACACCATCCAGGACTTACCTTTTGAGGGCAAGGGTTTGTTCTCGGACAAAACTGATCCTCGGCTGCAGAGCCTGAAGGACAACAAAGTCATCATGAGGTCTCTGGGCATGCATACCCCCGTGACCCAGCGTAGACCCTTTAGGCCCCAACCCCGCCGGACTAACTTTGACGACGGACGCGTCATCCCTCGGATGGGGAGCCCATCTAGGTCACTTGCATACCCAGGGCTGTTGGTCAGCCCAAGAGCTCAACCTCCATATAAACGTCCGGGAGTTGAGAGCCGTCCATCTGGCCTGTCAGACGTTCCAACAGCATCTTCGTGGCCGTTGTGTTTCGGTGTTCACGGACAACACAACGGCCATGTACTATATCAACAGGCAAGGGGGGACCCGCTCGTCTCCCCTGTGTCAGGAGGCCATTCAACTGTGCGACATCTGTGTAGCCCACCAGATGGATCTAGTAGCGTCTTTTCTCCCGGGAGTCCGGAACGCCCTGGCAGATTGGCTGAGCTGGTCGTTCCTCTGTCACGAGTGGTCGATACGGCCGGATGTCATACATTCCATCTTCCAGAGGTGAGGGTTTCCCCTCGTAGACCTGTTCGCCTCCCGCTCGAACAGGAAGTGCCAGGAGTTCTGCTCCTTCCCAGGTCTCTCCCCCCGGATCGATAACGGACGCGTTTCCATCCTGCCCTGGCAACCATCCGCCTGCTTTATGCCTTCCTCGTATTCCTCTGGTGCACAAGGGTCCTGCTGAAGCTTACCGCGAGGGACAAAGCGGCATCTGATCTGATCGCGCTAGGCGTGACCAGGCAGACCCTGCTGGATCTGATCAGTGGCCGCTCCGTTCCCCTCCCCTGTTCCCGGACCTGATCACACAGGACCACGGCAGGCATTCGGTCATCCGGACCTGTGGGCCCTCCACCTAACGACGTGGCTCCTGCATGGGCTGAAAACGCTGAGGAGTTGTGCTGTTACCGCTCGCCGGTGCAGCAATATTCTCCTCAGTAGCAGGAAGCCCTCCACCCGTCGGACCGTATGTTAGCCAAGTGGACGCACCTTCGCAGTCTGATCGCGTCATGCGGGACCTTTCTCCATTAGAAGGCATCAGATCCTCCACGACCTTAGACTACTCGGTACCGTTAAGCAGCAGGGCTGGCCGACATTCCTGTCTGCAAGGTGCACTGGCAGCTATTATCCACCTTCTATCCGGGAGAGGGGGTCATTCGTATTTCTCTCACCCAGTAGTGTTCGCGTTCTTAAGGGCTGTAGCGTACCTATCCCCCGTCGTGTCACCCTGCCCCCTCCTGGGATCCTCAACTTGGTCCTAAAACAGGCTTATGCTAACCGCCCTTTTGAGCCACTCGCGACTTGCTCGCTCTTCTGACCTATCCTGGAAGACGGTCTTCTAGTGGCTATGTACCTCAGCCCAGGCGGGTCTCCAAGATCAGAACCCATTCACTGTAAACCCCTCCTTACATACTGTCTCCATAAAGACAAAGTATCACTGCGACCTTCCATCCAGCGTTCTCGCCTAAGGTGGTGTCTGCCTTCCATACTAGCCAGGAATCTTTTCTCCCAGTTTTTCTTTCCGAAGCCTCATTCTTCTCAGGCATGTGGAACAGCAGCTACATCACCTTAGATGTGCGCAGTAGCGCTGGCTTTTCTATATTTGAAAGAAGAACGAAGCCCTTCCGGAAATCTCCGCAGCTGTTTTTGTGGTGGTTGCGGAGCAGATGAAAGGTCTGCCCAGTCTCCTACCCAGAGGATTTCCTCCATGGTGTACAGCCTGTATTCCGCCACGTGCTACGAGCTAGCTCATGTTCCGTGGGACGCCTCACGGCGCACTCCTACGAGAGCTCAAGCTTCATCAGCAGCCTCTCCCTGGCGCACGTGCCCATCCCCCCCAAGAGATTTGCCGTGCTTGCGACCTGGTCATCGGTCCACAACTTTCGCCTCGCACTATGCGTTGGTAGAGCAATTCTCGAGTGACGCAGCCCGTGGGGCGGCGGTACTTCCTAGGCTGCTACGTCTCACTCCGACCTCCCGCCTAGGTAAGGCTTGGAAATCACCTAACTGGAATGGATACTGAGCAATTTCACTCGAAGAAGAAGAAGACGGTTACTCCCTTTTGTAACTGCTGTTTCTTCGAGATGGTGTTGAGCTCATATCCATTCCACACCCACACCTCCTTCGCACCACTCTGTCGAGTAGTAGCGGCAAGAAAGGAAGATGAAGCGGAAGGTGGCCCCGGGGTCCGGCTGGGGTACTATATATGGCGGCGCCATAGCGGCGCCACTGCCAGGGGGCGCTCCAGCCAACCCGCCGAGTGTTGCTAGGGTAAAAGTTTCTCCGACGAACGTGCACGCGGCGCGCGCACACACACCTGACTGGAATGGTTATGAGCAACACATCTCGAAGAACAACCGTTACAAAGGTGAGTAACCGTCTTTTTTTATATTGAAATGGACACAAGGACTTTTAAGGCTGACACATTTGTCTGCGCATATCTTCTTCGTTTGAAAGATATACTTTTAAGTTTCTGTTTAAACAGGGCTCAATGTGCAGAATATTTAAGTGTACTCAAGAAACCAGTTAAATGAAAATGAAAGAAGAAATTAAAAAGATGAAATGAAAACTGTCAGTGATTGATACTGAAGAACTTGAGACCTGGGTTAATTTTAAACACTGCTTCCAGCCCTTCTGGCATTGTCAGTTCCAACCTCAGACAGTGACCTCAAATCCATTTTGCCTTAGCATTTAGTACCATGAAATGCAGATTTCCAGTGCTTTAAGGGCTAACAGAAATACAAATATAGCAATAACACAGAGCATTATGTTCAAACAGATGGATCCTCCTCTGTTTGCCGTGTTATCTCCATCAAGATTTTATATGCATGTATAGATAAATTCACAGTGTATGGCTGATGGAAAAAACAGGTATATTTTTGTCTACAATAACAAAAAACAAATATACCTTCTAACACAAATTATTCAGGAAGGTAATAAGTCAAGGGAGCAGCTAATCAGAACATAGTATCTACAAAGTGAAATACATATTGACTACAGAGTTTTGGCTAACAAACAATTTTAGGGTTATTTTGGTTCAAATCTTCTTGAATGCATTAGACTACTAGTGCTTCTGTTAAAATAAGCTTAAAATACACAGATGCTTCCATTGTATGATAATACATGGCAAAAGTAGTGTTTTACTATATAAGGCTGTGACTAGGTTAGGGGTAGAATACTGCGTTTTATATAGACCATTTTCATAACACCAAGGAGAAAAATCTGAAGAATATATTTAGTAGAAGTTTTTAAAAAGCTACCTTACTGTTGCTGGAGAAGAGACAACGCCAAGGCAACACAATGCTGGGATACACAGCTATGCAGGGGTTTTAATGGTAGTGGAACAAAGCTCTTTACTGCAAAGGTTCAAAATCCGGGACAGTGTCTTAAATAACAAGCTGAGTACAATAGTTGTTCTTTGGTTAATTTTTAAAGTTTTTAATTGTTCAATAGAATAGTAAGGGTTTGAAACTAGTAATACAAATTAATTTGATACAACTGAACATTGAAGAGAGAAGAAACCTGAAGCATGAAAATGGAGTTCAAATAAAGGTTACAGTGGATCAGATAACATCCTACTTTCCTGTAATTCCTCATGTCCAAATTGATGTGTGCAGTTTTCATTTGTGTCTGGTGTAGCTAATTAAATCTATGGAACGCTTTAGGAAAGTTTAGAGTGTGTGTGTATATGTACGTGTATAAAATTAAGTTCTGAAAGCTGTCATCCTTTAACGGGAAGCTGTGAATTTATAGCTTCTATCCTCTTAATCACAATTTTTGATGTTAAACATTCTTGTTAATTCAACGTATTATGTCTTTTTGTAATTAAGAGAGTCATTTTCTGTCCCTTTCTCCATTAACTTTTCTGCTTTAACATCCAGAAATGTCGAAACTTAGACTAAGGTGGGTGAGATAATATCTTTTATTGGATCAACTTCTGTTGGTGTCAGAGACAAGCTTTTGAGCCCAGACCTGAAGAAAAGTTCTCTGTAAGCTCGAAAGCATGTCTTTCTCATCAACAGAATTTGGTCCAATAAAAGATATTACTTCACCCATCCTGTCTCTCTGATATCCAGAGAGCACTATGGCGACAGCACTGTATAAAACTTAGATGAGTCTCTTATTGTGTGTGTACTGGATAGAAATATGTACTTGTCTAAGTTGTTGCTTTAGTTGAGTGACTTAGAAAATTTATTTTGGTTGCCTTAAATTTTCAGGAAGCTGGGTTCCTTAAATTTTAAATTATGTGCCTTCACAGTCCATATCAAATAGCTAATTTTTTTTTTTTTTTTTTTTTTTTTTTTTTTTTTTTTTTGAGGCCAGAAGGAACAGTTATCAGGAGTGGCAAAAGCTCCCTTAAAGTGCAGGGGGCGACTTGCGCCAGAAGAGTGGCCCCCACCCCTGTGCCACCTCTTCTCTCTTCCCTCCCACCCCATTGTTTGCCCGTATGGCATAGCCCTCCCATTTCTAAAAATGATGGGGCCATGACCTTGCCTCCTCCCATTCTGGCGCCTCTGACCATTATGATCTAGTCTGAGCTCCTGCACAGTAGACCATAGAATTTCACCTAGTCATTTCTGTATTGAACCTAATGACTTCTGGTTAGACTAGAGCATATTGTCTCAGAATGACATCCAATTTTGATTTAAAGACTTACAGTATCTGAAAATCCACTGTGTTGACTGGTAGATCGTTCCAGGGATTAATCCCTCACTGTTTAAAAATGTGCACCTTATTTCCAGTTTCAGTTTTGTTTATCTTAAACTTCCAGTCATTCTATCTTGCTGTGCCCTCGTATTTTAGATTAAAGAGCCCTCTGCTACAATTTTCTCCCAGTGTAGGGACGTACACACTGTGATCAACCTTCCATTTAACTATTGCTGTTACCTGGGCGCTGCACTCCTTGATCTAGTGGACAGGATGACTTGTAAATGAAGGGTTTTAATAGCCTTCTGTGAGCCACTCAGTGGGAAGATCTACAAGGAATACAGTTGTCTGTGCACAAAGAGTATTTAGAATGTGATGTCCTTTTAAATTAGTACCCAAAAGGAATAAACTTATTTTTAATATACTGAAATGTGACACCCTCAAAGTTAGTTGACAAAAATGTGAATTTATGTTTTGGGCTACCAAATCAGAACAGAGAGAACTATAGCAGTTCTTGCATAACTTGGATATTTTTTATATGAAATGATTTAGGGCAATGGTTCTCAACCTTTTTTTTCGTGGACCTCTTGAAAATTGCTGAGGGTCTTGGTGGACCACTTAATGTTCTTTCCGAGTGTTGTTTGTACCATTAACTTCCAACTGTAAAGTGCTTTGGATAAAAGCGCTATATATTTAAAAAAAAAAAAAAAACACCTTTATAATTGTTTCGTTCTACAAGTAAAAGCATACAACTCATATTTTAATATCGGTAGTCTTACCTTTCTAATGTGATAGATGTGCCCTCTCTCCCTCGCTGCAGCAGCCCCCGAGCTGGAACTGGGAAGGAGAGGAGTTCTCTCCCTCTCCCCCACCGCAGCAGCCCCTGATCTGGGTCTGGGAAGGAGTGGGGTCTCTCCCCGGCAGCCCCTGAGCTGGGGCTGGGGAAAGTCGCCTCTTTCTTTGGCTG
>NC_133769.1:74221170-74325614 GCF_003597395.2 Chelonoidis abingdonii | reverse complement strand
CAGGCCACCACCTCACCTTACATGTATGTTTTGTCCAGGGTCCTAACTAGTGGAGCCATGCCTGCATGGCTCCATTAATTAGGTGAGTGGCCCTTCATTCTGTTTCTGTGCAGCCGCCCAGGCATGCACCTTAGAAGGAACTATCCATGGACTACCTGAATGGAGCTCATGGACCACAGTTTGAGAACCACTGATTTAGGGTTTCTCGTCAAGTTAGTTCCCATTTGAGGTTATTTTTTTGTCATGACTCCAGCATCATGAGGAAATTTCTAGAAATGGATATTTGTGCTGGATCAGATCATTAAATGGTATCTGATATCTTCTAGCCATCATAAGCCCTGGAAGGATGCAGATGCTGGGCCAAAGATGGGGTCTGGAAAATACTGGTTTCTGTTCAAACCAAAAAGAAAAATTGTCCAACTTTACGGTGGCGGGGGGATGGGAGAATCTTTTTAGAATATGTATTGGGGGAGGGGAGGAGGAATGAGCAACCCATCTTCTTGAGGGAGGCAATCTATCTTTTCCACAGGACCTTCCTATGTACCAGTGTCTCCACAATTCCTAATTCCTACAGCAGTCCTTCAGCCTGCAGGAGAGGTATAGCCCATTGTAGTAATTACTACCCATGCAACATTTCTATCTGGTAAACTAGCTTTCTTGTGGCCCAAGAATTTATGATATATTTGCAGTCAAAATGGTGCAAGGCTTTTCATCTGGCTGGGTCTATTCTGTGGTATGTTCTTCCTGAGGTGACCTTTAAATTACTTGTGGTGTACCTAGATGGTATAGTAACAGGTATATTTTGATATACTGAAATATATGCATCAGGATTTTTTTATTCTTGCATTGGGAAAAACTATTCCAACAAAATGGAGCACTGGTATAATCTGTTGCAGCATCTCATCACATGCATGGCATTGACTTCTTCCACCACTTTATACTTAGAACATTTCATGCTGTAAAAGTGAAGTGTGCCATCGAGTTGTAGGTTGACAGTTTTGACGCTGATAAAAGCCCCAGTGTTATTGCATAACTTACACACATAAAATATTGTAGATACAGAGGAGTGTCAACTTTTGTTTCAGTTGTTTTAAAGTTAATATTGTATATATTGTATACACCATGTTGGACTCAAAATGTAAGCACATGTTAAGATGTGAAGCAATCTTTAATCTGGAGAAGAACTACAAAAGGGCAGTTCCATCTATGTTGTGTGTGCACTTTCACATATATTAAACATGTCAATTTACTGCTTATGTACAGTAGTTTGAAATATTTTAATGACTCTGGCAAGGGAATTGGTGTTTTTTTCTTTTCCTCCTTGAATTTATATCTGAGAGACCAAATAGCTAATAAGTTCCAACCAAAGTCTGCGCGGTGACACAATCTCACTATTTGGAATCTTCATTAGCATAAATCCTGGAAGGGTGCAAGTGCTGGTCCAGAGATGGGCTTTGGAAAATACTGGTTTCTGTTCAAATGAAAAAGAAAAATTGTTCAACTTTGCAGTAGGAGGGAAGCTGCTTTTAAGGATTTACATTTGTCCAACTGTTTCCTATAATCATTAGTACAGGTATATTATGCATTTCAGGTGTTCATTTGGTAGTGAAAACTGTGACGTTGCATATCATTTTAATTGTAACCCTTTAGTCTGAAAAATTCACCTTTTTTCAATTAAGCTTTCCATGCTTGCATCTGCCTAAAAGTTAATTTAAAAAAAAAATGGAGCAAAATATCTTTGGCCAGCTTTGAGTCAGGTTTTCTTGTTTGCTTGTTTCTTTGTTTCTATTTAAAAACAAAAACAAAAAAACCCAACATTTTTTCCAGTGCCAGGAAGTATCTGGAACTTGTAATTGCATGTTTTGTTTTTTAAAAAGCAATAAACAGTGAGGAGTGTCTATTTAGTTTGAAAAAAGTCAGTTCTGATTTAATATTTTTGCCTGTTTTAAAACATTGTGTCCTCCATGTGCACAATATAAACCTTTGTGGAATGTAGAGGTGCACATTTGGGGCAATATTTATGGTGTATGTGTGAGCAGGTCAGAATTTCAACACTTCTAAGTCTGAAATGGCAGTTGGGAAAATTGTATATACACCTCTGTCTCGAAACAACGCTGTCCTCAGGAGCCAAAAAATCTTACTGTGTTATAGGTGAAACCGCGTGTTATTAAACTTACTTTGATCTGCTGGAGCGCGCAGTCCCGCCCCCCACCCCAAGCGCCGCTTTACTGCCTAATATTTGAATTCATGTTATATCGGGTCACATTATATTGAGGTAGAGATGTAATGTGAAATTTTAAAATATGAATAAATACACAGAATAATATATTTTCAGTGAGGAAACTAATTTGTTAGAAACTCAGAAGTAGCTGTACAGCAAGTGATACGTTGAAACCTCAGGATGTATTTTACTAAGCAATGTTATTTAATCACATTTTATAAGAGCAGTGTTTTTTTATTTTTTTTAATTTATTTGCATCATTCTGGATGATGACCAGACAAGTAAAAATTTGCTAATTTATGTTTTACTTTTCAAGAACCAGATAACTCATTTGAATACACTACATTTTATTTTATCATATTGCAACAATGTCATCTTCTCTTTTAAGGTTTTGATAGAGGGAAAGATGATGTGTCACAAAGTAAAGAAGATTCAGCACATTCAATGTCAAAAAGCAAGGTAAGAACAGCCAGCTTTCCAAAAGCTGGTTTTGAAATATGCAATTACACAGTGGAGTTGTTCCATGCACTGGGTTTAAATGCAAGTGTATTTAGCCACAGTGAGTGTTAATGTGGTGAGTTGCTGTGAAGACATCTTGAGAGAAGGATTAAATATTATTAAAAGCATAGTGTCTACTTTATTAGGGTGACTTTAAACATAAACCTACAGTGCAAACTCAAGAAATTGAGTTATAGTTTCTCACGTCGTCTTGTTAAAAATCTCATTTAGAAGATGGCATCCCTTAACTTAAATCCACTGTACATTTGGGCAGCACTGGTCTTAATATAGAATGTGAACTTCCAGCCTTTTGACCTGTAGGTGATAGTGCCATTGATTGAGAAATAATATCTCCTAATGGGACAAGTTGAGGGTTGTGAAAGAATCTTCAATGGGAAAAGGTGTGTTTTCCAACAATCATTCTATTTCTATGTAGTTTGTGTTTTGAGATACAAAAGTATTTATAATTTAATGTTGCTGTTTAAGAGCACGAAGTAGTCATTCATGAGTTCAATATGAACTCCCATTCCTGTTAAGCAGTGAGGGCCTCCTAGGAGGTGCAAAGTGCCATCATCTCCCATGGCAGTCAACAGTCTACTGATCTTTAGTATAAGAAACAATGGTCACTGGTTTCTTTACATTCATTTTAAAACTAGAGCTGGTCGTTAATTTTTTGACTAAACGTCTTTCGTTAGAAAATGCCAATTTGTTGAAGTCGAAACTGTTCTTTGGAGATACTCAGTTTTGATTAATTTTGTATTTCAAAAGAAGTTTCAAAATGATCAAAACTTGTTATAACTTTCTGCGCAAAACAAAAAACAAAGTCCAGTCTCCAGCCTGAGTTTATAACATCAAAGCATCATTTACACAGCTACTTTTAGTGTGCAAACCCCACTTCCGTAAGTCTGTAGACCTGGTCTGGGAGACTTAAACCTCTTAGCTTAGATCCATTTGTACTTAGAGCCTAATGAGTTATTCATATAAAGGTTTTCTGGAACTTGCCTCGATATTGTAAGATGTGGTATTTTTACATCAGACATTTTCTAAGAGTTTTAAGAAATTCACAGATTCTGGCCTAGGACATCTTAAATGTGGAAGGTGAGTGTACTACTGCAAAGAACACACTATTGCCATTTTCCCTTTTTTTTTTTTTTTTTTGCCTCACACGTTGTCAAGGCTAAATCCCCACTCTGACACTTTGAGCCCAGAAGGTGGGGGACTGCAAGGTTTCTAAAAATTAATACTTGCCACTCCAGGCTTGTATTAAACTTCCAAGGTTACAGCTTTTTTCTGACCTTCCACCAACCAAATGAGCAAAAAAGCAAAAAAACAAACAAAAAAAACCTTGGACCCCGGAAGGAACACTTGAGAATTCTTCCCTGTGGGGTACCCTAAAGTTGTTTCACCCCTCCTCTGGGGAAGAGCTGAGGGGGGGAAAAAAACACAAAGAAAATTAGCAGTAACCACCAGCTAATCAAACAGCATATACACAAACCTCTTAGGACACCAAAAATCCAATCCTGTTTTTAAAAAAGGTACATTTTATTAAAAATAGAAAGGAAGAAAATACATCTGGAACTTAGGCTTTTGCTAGATTTTTAAAAGAGCAATTCCAAAAATTAAGCACCCAAACTAGCCGCCGTGGGGGTTCAGCTTAACAGTTACAAGCCAACAAAAGCATCGGGTTAGCCCAGAGGAGATCCACAAGCCAAAATAAGAAATAAACCTGATCGTCTAACTTAGACATTCCCTATCCAAATTATTTTTTCTAGATATGGGAGATACTTTTGCATACCTGGTTCAAACCTTACACAGCATTCCTGCTTATAGCATCACTGCTCTGTGTTGCTCCAGCCCAGCAAACAGACCAAGGGACAGTTTCTTTCCCAATTTTAAAAAGTTCTAGCCTTCCCATTGGCTCTTTTGGTCAGGTGCCCTCTTTTCCCCCCTCTTCCTCTACCTGGGGGACTTTTTAACCCTTTACAGGTAAAGCAAGTAGAGAACAGCTACTAAGAGGGATTTTACAGCTAGCTGGCTGGCTGGGTGTCAATCAAAGGGAGCAACCTGCCAGTCTCTCCCCCCCCTCCCCCCCGCTTCATTACCACACAAGTACTTTAAGTTTACGGTCTATGGCTGCAGATATCTTGCATTTGAAAAACCTGTACTTGTAGACACTGGTGTAATATATGAGGTAATTTTTTATTTATGATGCTTTGTGACCCCCTAATTTTGCTATTCGTATCCATGCTACAACTTCTTGAACAAGGCCTAAGTGTCTAATATGTAGGCCTGCCTTTGGTGACTCATGTGTTTGGTGGCACATGAAGTTTTAATGTGAAATAATGGCCATCAATATCTTTCTAATCAACCGTCTGTAATGTATATCTTTGTTTGATTATAAAAAAGGGAGGGATTTTGTACAACGTCTGTATGAATAAGAGTAAAGAACTACTGCAGGGTTTCTCAAACGGGTCGCCGCTTGTGTAGGGAAAGCCCCTGGCAGGCCGGTCCGGTGTGTTTACCTCCCCGTTCGCAGGTCCGGCCGATCACGGCTCCCACTGGCCGCAGATCGCTGCTCCAGGCCAATGGGAGCTGCTGTAAGCTGCGGCTAGTTACTCCCTCAGCCTACATCGCTTCCAGCAGCTCCCATTGGCCTGGAGCAGAGATCTGCGGACAGTGGGAGCTGCAATCGGCCGGACCTGCAAATGGGGCAGGTAAACACATCGGCCCGGCCCGCCAGGGGCTTTCCCTACACAAGCGGCGACCCTTGTTTGAGAAACATTGAACTACTGTTTGGTCACTGAATTGAAATGATTTGTTTTTATAGATGAGATTTTTCTGGCAATTTTTTCTCAGGGCATCTCTATAAGGACAAAATGAAAGCTGTTTACGTACCTTAACTCAATGTTTCTATTCAATGGCAAAACCCCCCCATGTTAACACAGGGTTAAGGTTGCTTGGTAGTATGTCGACCCCTTGTAGAATGTTGAGTTGAAGGAAAACTCAGACTTCTGAAAACAAAGAAATTCACAGTTAAGATTGCCATGCAACTTTAACTCTGCCCTTTTTCATTAATTTATGCTACCAACCGCACAATTGCTGTCTATTCAGTCTCACCCACTGGATTCCATCTAACATTATTAAAGGGAAAATAGGTTGCCCACATTACCTTCTGTCTCTTCCTCTGGACTTGGCAGTATCCAAGGGACTTATTGGGATACACTGTAGGTGCAGTTAGTGTGTTAACTGCATTTTCTGCTTTTCAAAAGTTTGAGTTATCCTCAACATTCTGCAAGGGACAACATCCCACCAAGCAACCTTTTGACTGCTGCAGCAGTCAAAAGAGCTGACAGTGTTAGGAACCATTAGAAAAGAGAGAGGTAATAAGACTGAAAATATCATCATGCCACTGTATAGGATGCCCACACCTTGAATACTGCATGCAGTTCTGCTCTCCCCATCTCAGAGATGCATTAGAACTGGAAAAGGGCAACACAAATGATTAGGAGTATGGAACAGCTTCCACATAAAGAGAGATTAAAAAGACTGGGCCTGTTCAGTTTAGGAAAGAGATGACTAAGGGAGGGAATAGTGTGGAAAAAGTGAATAAGAAAGTGTTATTTACTCCTTCACATAATATGAGAACCAGGGTTCACCCAATTAAATTAATAGGCAGCAGGTTTTAAAACAATATACAGAGGTATTTCTTCTCACACAATACAGTCCACTTGTGTAACTCATTGCCATGGGATGTTGGAAGGCCAAAAGTATAACTGGGTTCAAAAAATAATTGGATAAGTTCATGGAGGATAGGTCCAGCAATGGCTTTTTGCCAAGGTAATTGCCCTGTTCTGTGGGTTTTGGATTAACTTATATTAACTGAAGGGTGAGTTCACAGTCATTGGTCTCAAGGAGGCCTGTGATTAATCTAATGATTAGTGCCTCTCAGTTTACTAGTACAAGGCAGCAGAAGGAAACAGGATTTTTTGGCGGGCCGTCTGTAACTTGGGAACCACTTGGTCGAATTACCTCATATTTCAGTCATTAGCACTACCCCCTTCCTCATGAGGCAGACCAATTTTAAAAGCAATCAAAATAATCATTTGGATTTTAGAGCACTCACAAGAGTTGAGCTTTAAAGCATATAAACTGGTGGGAATGAAAACTCTTTACCTCAGTAGTTCTCAGATTGTGGGTCAGAACCCCAAAGTGGGTCACGACACCATTTTAATGGGGTCTCTAGGGCTGGCATTAGACTTGCCTTGAAGCTGAAGCCAAAGCTAAGGCCCCCCTCCCCTTTCCAGGGCTACCTGCGGCTGAAGACGGGGCTTGGGCTCAGGCTTCAGTCTCCCCTCTTTTGTTTTCAAAGTGGGTTGTGGTACAATGAAGTTTGAGAACCGCTGCATAGCTGTTTTTTCTGTACTGGTACAGGCACACTGCAAATACCACACATTTTCTTAAATACTGTTCTCAGTTTGGATCATCCACTATTTAGTGGGGTTCCATGAACCTGGTGTAACACCTGACAGATTGTGCCACTGTTTTGACCTGAATCATAGTCATAGTTTGATGTCTAGCTCTGGCCGGGGGGAGAGAGAAACTTTTTGAAAAATGACTGCTTTTTTCAGGGCTTATCTCTGGAACCCTTGGCTCAAATGACTCCCCCGAGCCCAGGTGCACAGAAATCTTCAATTACTTCAAAGAAATCTAAGCATGTAGTTTTTAGAGGATTTAGGAAGATTGACCTTTAAACAGAATTTGTGATACAGCTCTAACTATCATGCTGCTGTTGCCTACTATATTATCTACATCACCCTGATCGAGTGGCTTTATAGCCTATTTACACTGGAAGAAAAGGGCAATTTGTGGGAGAGAATATGACTTAAGTATTACTCATAGATTATTCTCTGTATGGAGGATACCCTGTATTCTTCATGCAAAAACAAAAGGTTGTTTAAATTGAAAAATTCAATGCAACCTTGACTATGGAGTTGTTATGGAATTTCCATAATCATCTTGCAGGTATTACATTTTTTTTTAAATGCTTTTGCCGTGGTGTAGTATCCTATGGCTATTATTCCTGTCTCCCAGCCCAACTGTTCTGTAGCTGATGGAATAGACTTGGAATTCTGTGATGTCATAGTTGAGAAGGCTAGACCATGTCAGCCTTTGTTCAGTCTTTAAGCTTTAACTCTGGATTGCTTCAGATGCAAAACAATACATTCAATTCTAGTCCACACTCAGTTCGTACTGGTCAGGGAAAAGGAGAAAGTACACTTAGTCGTTATCCAGCTTCTTTGTGATCACAACAGCTGGTTGGTCCTGAAGCTTCTGAGCCCTCTTTCTATTCTGTGATTATTATTTTTTAACTGAGATTCTCTAATTTATAATTTAACTAAATTACTGATCTTTGTATGTTAATCCAATTTATTTTCTCATCTTTCCATTTCAGGTTCTTACTCTTGTTTTCCATCTGATAACTTCAGTCTTTCTGTCCTTTCCAGTCACTGTCTTATCTAGACCTCTGTACAGCTGCAATAAGGAGACAAAAGATGTTTTCTTTCCCCCATTAACACCTCTTTTTGCACCTTCAGTTTTGCAGTAGCTCTTGGGCTGACTTTTGATAGGAATCAACGGCTCCCTAGACTTCAAGATAAGCTTTCAGAGATACAATTGGCTGTTCCAGCTACAAAGGCTAAGTGGTAGCCCTTTAAGCATGGACTGGACCAGCAGTGATGAAAGTTACTCACCACCCAGTACAAGGAAGGTACAGCGTGTACCTCACTAGGAGTTGCAATTGGCTCTTTTACAATGTTTCCTGTTTAAAATGTTTTCTCCTGTCATTTTTTAGATGTGAATTTAGTGCTTGGGAAAGGTGCTGGGCTGACATCCCTGGAGTTTAAAGTCTTCCATTTATCTACTGAACAAGTTTCCCATAGGCAGTTTCATCACAATGCTTTTCTAACAAACTTTGGCTCTTGCATGGAAACCAAGTTTTCATAGTTGTAGGATTAATGTGCACCAGTGTGGGGTCCCACACATATTTACGTTTCAGATAGCATTAGATTCCTTTTAACAGGCAATCTGAAAACTTCAAAGTGTTGTTTTGAGTTGTGTTCCATTATGCCTTGCCTTTTGGATTCTCCTGGCTCATCTCTCCTCAAATGCTTGAAACAGAGTAATTATTTCTTCCCCTTCATCCAGTGCAATGAAAGACTTTGAATCCTTATGACTGAATAGAGCAAGGATTCACATGTCCGGTTGTATATTTAGAGTTTAAATCTAAATTTTATTTTGTTCTGAACAGGCTTCTAATATGAAATGAACAGTGCTCCCTTCCCTCTCATTATTCCATACTTGCACATTTTAGACTGTCATTTCTAAGTGTTTCGGAAACAAACTTTTTGTGAATAAACTTTGTGTTGGAATTTTAGTCTTGAAACTGTACAGCTGGCTATTTGAAAGGCTAAACAGAGTAAGAGGTTGCTTTCAGAAAATTGTCCTCTAATTTATATTGGCAGCAAGAAGGTTGTATTGGTACATGGGCATTTTGCTACAAAGCAATTCTTGTTGATCAGGGTTGTTTTGGTGCATAGAAAAATAGATCTCTCTTAAATTTATTTTTAGGTTGGTAGGCGATAACTACTGAACAGTTCCCAGTGGTGATTCACTGGATTGCAATAGTAATGACAAGTGATAAATTGTAACAGCACAGCAGACTTCCCTTACAGATGGCCAGTTGCCAGTCTTTGGCTGGATCAGTCAGTGTCCTCTTCCAGTTCCCTTTCAGCTAGTGGGCAACAGATAAAAGATTCAAAGTTTGATTCTTTTTAAGACATGACCAAAAAAAAATCATGTTATGAGTCAGCACATTGCCCAGCCATGAATGAGGACTCAGGTTTTATAAGCAACCTTGAGTCCCACTCTCCAGTCTGGTGGCACTTGGGTGCTCTGCTGAGATATCTTGATCTTCTGGAGTTTGTAGGAGAGGGAAAAGCAGTGACTGAACTCTTCTTGAGCAATCGTAGTCCATTGACTCATGAAACAGATTTAAGTCTAGTATAGTCTGAAGAGGTTGCATGAAGAGTTGAGCTCCTCCCAATTTTCAGTTCCTGTGGTCCACCTTTCAGCCAAATAGAGCATTTAAAAAAAAAAAAAAGAACAAAACCATTCAGCCAGAGATGACTCGTTTCTGCCAATAGGGTCGGGGGTGGGAGGAGATTTAGGGCAACCGGCTTCAGCAGTGTTACTGAATATGCTCAATCTGTGTGAGCATGCTCAGTAGAAGCCATATAGAAAAGGGGGAGGGGGAGAATGTGACACCCCCCCCCCCTTCCCCTGTGCTTCCCTGCCCTCCGCAACAAATTTATTACATGTAGTTGAGCTGTTTCTGGAGGATTCACTTGCAGGCTCTTTCAGTCCTTAAAGTAACTGACAAAAGCAGGGGTCTCAAACTCAGTTTACCTTAGGGCCAGTGCCAGTCCTCAAATCCTCCCAGTGGGCCAATAATGTCACTGAAGATGGTGTTCAGAAAAGAAAACATTTATATTGTATTTTTTATTTCGAATTTCTTAGAAATAATAAAGCTGTCATACAATGTTATACAATTCTTCGCCTGCCAGAGTGTTTTTAATGCTTTCCAGACACCTGGCAGCGCTTCAATTCTGTCAGTTTTTTTATGTTTGGCCTCAATAACGGAGCAGTTGACACTTTCAGGTTTGTAGCAAGGTGTGCATGAGATAGCTGTGTTCGGTATTTTGACTTGTTTATATTCATTGTGGAGAAAAGTGATGTTGCCTCCATGGCTGACTGCATGGCGCCTAGTGATGCTACTCTGTCCCTCTCCCCCAGCCAACAGGAGCTGTGGGGTGAGGGTGGCGGGAGGCGGTACCTGCAGCAGACATTGCTGGCAACGTGTCTGCATGTGCCCCTCCTCCGCGGGCCTTAGTGGGGAGGTTCTTGGGCCGCAGATGGCCCGCAGGCCAGGACTTTGAGAACCCGGGACAAAAGTATAACTCTGTACATAGTTTTTGAATGAACCACGTTGTGAGAAATTGATTTTTATTGAAGGAAATGAAAGGAAATGGTGAAGAGCTATAGAAATATCTGTGCACATCACTGTTTTTGTCTGAGTGAAACATTATCCTAATGTGTCCAGGTATCTATCAACAATATTTATTTATTCTTTATTTTGTAAATTTCAGTCTGAATCCAAGCTTTACAATGGCTCTGATAAGGACATCTCCTCTACTTCAAGCAAGCTCACAAAAAAGGAGTCTCTTAAGGTGTGTCACTTTCCAAAATAATTTAACAGCTTGAAATTTGACCTTCCAGTCAGCCCTCAGAAGCTAAATAGGGATAAGATCTCTCAGGTAGAGCCCTGCATGGGATTTTTTTTTTTAATCGAGCTCCCATCCTGCCCCGCAATACCCTCTCCCTCATTGTTTTTGCATTTTTTATTCTGCTCCCACCTGCAAAAACCTTAGATCCCACAAGAGAGACAAATTCCTCCACGCTACTAAAAAAAATTTCGATTAATATATTGTACACCTCTACCTCGATATAACGCTGTCCTTGGGAGCCAAAAAATCTTACCGCGTTATAGGTGAAACAGCATTATATCGAACTTGCTTTGATCCACCAGTGTGTGCAGCCCCCCTCCCCCCGAGCACTGCTTTATGGTGTTATATCCATATTCATGTTATATCAGGTTGCGTTATATCAAGATAGAGGTGTGTATATATAAAAAATATTCAGACACAATTTTTACTACTAAAAGAAAAAAACAAATATTGCTTAAACCTTGTAAAAAAAATACTTTTAACTCCTGTCGTCATAGACATCAAATCTTTCTATCTCTTCCTTAATTTTAAGTATTAAAAGCTTTATTTAAAAAAGAAGAAAAACATGCTCTACATTGCTGAATTTCTGTTTGACAAACTGATGAGAGATTTAATGTTTCCCTGCAAATTACTGCAGTCTGGTTTTGTTTATGTCCATCAAATCCTGCCCACAACAAAGTACAGTTTACCTGCTCCTGCTATTATGGCAGCGGGCCCTTTGGGACCTGTGGGTTCCCAGTCCTGCTGCTGTGCTCCACTCTAAGGAATATCTAAGACCATTGCCTCATGATGATGCTAAGGTGACTTTGTGTTTCTGTGGTGCAGTCTTTAGGATCACGTGTAAAATGGGAAGAGTGCCACTTGTTGAATCACCAACACTGTCTTGTGGTACCAATGTTTTCCTTGTTGGTGTTTTCTCCATATAGTGACAAGATCAGACCCTACAAAGTTTAAAATCACTGCCAAAGGTGTTTAGCACAGAATTTTTCAGCTTGGAGTCGAAACCAAAAAATCTTCTTTAAAAAAAAAAAAAAAAATTGATTTGAACCCAGAACAATCTTTTTCCTAACTTTTCAACAGATTTGTTTTGACTCAACCAAAATATTGTCAACTTGAAAATAAATTTTTTGTCTTTATTTGTTTTCAGTTTTTGTTTCAATTTGGTGGTTTGAATATTTCACCCTTTTTTATATATAAATTGGCCAGATTTTGAAATTGAACTGTTCATTTTGAAATGAAAAGTGAAAACAAAGTAGTCCAAGATGAAACATTTCAAAATGGTCAAAAAGAAACATTTCAACTCTTGAACATCTTTTTTTTTCAACTGAAACTATTTGCCAAATTTCAAATAGTCTTGGGTCCTGAAAAATGCAATGATGAAAAAGCAATTCATTGAAGAAACTTTACCCAACTCTTGAGGTATTATAGCCACAGACCGTAAAGTGATCGGCCACTGTGAGAGGAAAATGGCATCACTGAATTTCTACTGGAAAAGAAAATAAATCAAAAGTAAATACTTTCATATCCCTCTTTCATTATTTTTCAATATAATGAACATTTAAACATGCATACCTCTCCTAAACCCAAAATCTGCACCATCGTGCCAGTATATGAGAACTTGAAATTGACTACTAATTGATTATAAATAAAAGTAAAACTGACTGGTCTACTTGCCTTTCTGATAAGGAGCAATGAAATAAACAATAAAATAGTTAAAATAAGTGACTTCAGTTATTTAAAAAAAAATTTAAGGTGATGTTTGTAACATTTTTTTAATTTGACATTAGAAGTGACTTGTCTTGAAACTGAGCAGGGAAAAGTCTTGTTTGTTCAAGACAAACATTCTTCCACATTTTAGAGCTGCTTCTTTGTCTATATTGTTATAGGTTGAGCTTTGCACCTTACAATTTTCTTGAGTTTTGTTAGTTGCAATGGTTTTTTTATTGCTCTGACTTGCTTTTTCCCTGTGATTTAAAATAGTTTTACCATCTTCTATATTTGTTAATTACAGGTTCAAAAGAAAAATTACAGAGAAGAGAAGAAGAGAGCGACGAAAGAATTGCTTAGCACAATCACAGACCCATCAGTTATTGTTATGGCTGACTGGCTGAAGGTCAGAGCTTGAGTGTGAAACCTGAGTTGAAGTTGTAGTAGCTACCTGGTGTTTGCCTTCTTAAATAGAAAAGGCTCAGAATCTTAGTGGATTGCTGATTAATGTTTTCCAACTAGCAGAGCATCTATTAATTGCAACCCAGAGGCTCCATGCTTGAATCCTAGGGGATAACTGAGGAACCTGGCTGTTACTTACTGCAGTCGCCATAGTGACATTGATCTAATATGTACAGCAACTAATTTACAAAACTTGTTGGGGTTATGGGTTTTTTTGTACTTGTTGATTTTATACTTGATCATAGAGAATTCCTGAATTTCTGTTAGAAGTCACAAAAGGAAGGTCAGTAATCGTCTTAGGTATTTTAACACAAGTTCCTTCTTGCACATCTCTTCCTATTTTTTTCTCTTTCCTCCCATATGAAATAGCTATAATCCTAGAAGCTTATTTCCACACAAGGGATGAGAAGTTCATCTGTCCCAAACAGTGGGCAGTACCACTAGTGACAGGACATTGCAAAAGCAGTGTGGGTACTTTCACAGAGATTAAACTAAATGGCTTATCCATAAGAGGTAATATTTACCCTGCTCATGGAAAAGCCTTAGTAAATAGAAAGATTAAATCAATACTATGGAGGTCAACAAATTGGTGTTTGGTCAGCCTGATAGGGAGGTATAAGTTCTAGAGTGACCAGATCTTAATCACAAACATCCAGACCCCAGACATTCAAATCCAAAGAACCTAAGAACTCTTGGTGGTGCACAAGAGGAGGTGCTCTTTCAGGTAGCCAGTGACCCAAGTCAGATCTGGAATTTTTATATATCTATAGATTGGTTGGAAATACCTTGATTTCTATTCAAAATCAAGTATTAAGAACTCTGAGACCTGTTATGACCTACCATCACTAATAGTATGTCTGCACAAAAAAGAAAAACATATTGCTGGCCAGTGCCAGCTGACTTGGGCAGGGGCTGCAGGAATATTTCATTGCTATGTAGACTTCTGGGTTCAGGCTGGAGCCCAGGCTCTAGGACCCTCTGACGTGGAAGAATCCCAGAGCTTGGGTTCCATCCTGAGCCCAGAAGTCTGCACAGCAACAAAACAGCGCTGCAGCCCGAGCCCCGTGAGCCTGAGCCGGCTGGCATGGGCCAGCCCTGGGTTTTTCTTTGTGGGGAGGAAAACCTTAAGGAGGCAATTGCATTCTGTACCAACTGTATCTTTTGAGTTGCATTCATAGCAATTCTATTCAAAGTCTATTATAGTAAACCCATATGTCATGAATAATATTGCTAATGGTAAAATACGCTCTGGCCGTGGACACTCCTGGGGAATCCAGAAGGAATCAGGTATCCAGAAATACTTCCAGATTTTGAACCAATGTGTACATCGCTTGCATAACAAGGGTAATACTCACCAGCCCTGGAAGGAGGAATCTGCATCTAAACATGTTTCTGCCACAAGGAAGGAGAGAACACTGTTATAGAATCAACGGACTTACTTTATTTTGGGTAGAACTGTCTATTGACTTGGACTCAATTTTCCTTTCAGCGGGAGGGAGATGACTTTAAAATTTATTTTTGACTTTATGATATTTATTTTTAATTGTCATGAACTAAACTCAATTGTTAATATTTTGTAGATTCGTGGTACATTGAAAAGCTGGACCAAACTGTGGTGTGTGCTGAAACCAGGAGTATTGCTCATTTACAAAACCCCCAAAAATGGCCAGTGGGTGGGAACAGTGCTCCTGAATGCTTGTGAACTCATTGAGCGGCCTTCCAAAAAAGATGGCTTTTGTTTCAAACTTTTCCATCCCTTGGAGCAGTCCATCTGGGCTGTTAAGGTTAGTGAACATCCATTCTTTAAGAAGACATTGCAGAATGTGTCTGTGTTCCCAACATTGAGTAGAAGCAGCCTTACATTTAAGAGGCAATACACGTTTCTGTATAGTCATCAGTGTTATGTCTTCTAGCTATTCTTAATTTAATTCTGTGTTAGTACAGTGTCTACTGCTGTTCTTTTCATCCAGAAAAGTAACTATGTGACCTCTGTGATTTATACTGGGTAGATCACATGTTGGTTACATGAACAGATTAATCTTTAGGGGAGCCCTTCGAAATAAATAGGATGCTATAATCTTTGCTGAAGAGCATACACTGTGTTTCATGTAATGTCTTGCTGAAAAGTCTTTCATTTAGTATTTATAAATAGCTATTTCATTTCTTTAGATTTGATACTTGAGTAAATTAATAACTGTATACAAAAGCACTTGTTCTAATTACTTTTGTGCACAGCAATAATGATGAAGACCATGTATGTATTTGAAGCTTACATATGATTCTGTATCTTAAAACATAGTGGTGGTGGTCATTTGAACAGTATCAGCGGGGTAGCTGTGTTAGTCTGGATCTGTAAAAGCAGCAGAGAATCCTGTGGCACCTTATAGACTAACAGAAACCCATTTATCCAACCCTTCCTTAACAAGCTTTCCACATTTCCCGAACAACTTGGACTCGAGGGCCAGAAGCGGGCACTCTCTCCTGTGGACACTAGATGGCGGTGTATCATCACATTTTTCCCATTCTCTGGTTTATCCAGAGTTTTTTGATGATCTGATCTGGCCCTGGTCCCAGTTAGACTGAATAAACAGAGTTCTACTGTGTTACCTTATCTCCTAACAGCCCTAATAATGGATGAGGAATTTATTATACTCTCTGCATTCTGCATCTGACACACACATGCAAAGTACCTGTGCAGCTGTTTCATGTCATGTTTCATTGGTGATGAAAATGGTAACTTTCTTCTTCATTAAGTTCAGGCAGTTAAAGTAACATTTATTCCAAGGAACTGTTATCTGTTTGGAATCTTATCTTATCTCTTAGTATGAATATTAGGGTTTTTTCAAATTGATTGTAGATTTACTTTAGTCTAAAACCACTTACCCTACCAATTTCTCATTGTTTGTTTGCTGCACAGTGATTTTCCCCATTCCTTTCCTAGCTATATATATTTTGTGGTTAATGTGACTTAAAAGTTGAATACTTTATATGCATCTACATCATGAAAGTTGTTAACAGCTGTTTGACTAGGGTGACCTAGCTATGCAGAAGATGACAAATCAGTCTTAGGCTGAGATCTGCATAAATCAAGCCTATATTTCGTAATTGCTTGAACATTATTAAAAGTAGATCAAATTTTAAATCTGAATAAGTCAATATTGTCCATTTTCAACGTGCTGAGGGCTATTGTGGCATTTGTTCGTTCTGATATGGCTATGTACAGTAGATTTATTAGTTTTAGTTAGAAGTTCTTGTTAAAATGAAGTCGTCTTCCCTGTCCTATCTCCCCCCATCAGTAACAGCAATCTGCTAGTGAAACTATAGATCCTCTGGGAGGCAAGCTTTCATAAGGATAGCAGCTGGTAACTTTACTCTCCAATAAGCTTTCACCATTAGGTTCACAAGAGAAAAAGCTTGTTTTTCAACAAAGAACAAGAACGTAAGAATGACTATACTGGGTCAGACCAAAGGTCTATCTAGTCTAATATCCTGTCTTCCGACAGTGGCCAATGCTAAGTGCCTCAGAGGGAATGAACAGAACAGGAAATCATCAAGTGATCCATCTCCTGTTTCCCATTGCAAACTTCTGGCAAACAGAGGCTAGGGACACCATCTCTGCCAATCCTGGCTAATAGCTATTGATGGACGTATCCTCCGTGAATTTATCTAGGATTTTTGGAAACCTGTTATAGTCTTGGCCTTCACAACATCCTCTCACAAAGGGTTCCACAGGTTGACTGTGTGTTCTGTGAAGAACTCCTTCCTTTTGTTTGTTTTAAACCTGCTGCCTATTAATTTCATTTGGTGACCCCTAGTTCTTGTGTTATGAGGAGTAAATAACACTTCTTTATTTACTTTCTCCACACCAGCCATGATTATTTATAGGCCTCTATCATATCTCCCCTTAGTCATCTCTTTTCCAAGATGAAAAATCCCAGTCTTTTTAATCTCTCCTCATTTGGCAGCCATTCCATACCCCTAATAATTTGTTGCCCTTTTCTGAACCTTTTCCAATTCTAATTCATCTTTTTTGAGCTGGGACGACCACATGTGCATGCAGTATTCAACATGTGGGCGTACCGTGATTTATATAGAGGCAATATAATATTTTCTGTCTTATCTATCCCTTTCTGAATGATTCCCAACATTCTATCATCCAGTTAGGGAACAGGAACAATACAGTGTAACTTCTCACTGATTGCAACTAACCAACACATCTGCAATAGTGAATATCAAAGACTCTCAAAACTATTTGCAATCAATCAGTACGTTTTTAAAAAGTTTCTAAGTTTTTCAGAAAACTGATACATTATAGAAAATCATGATTTACAAGCAATTATTCCATTATCAAAAAAGTTGATTTGTTCAGTTATTCACTGCAAATTACTCATTCAGTTTTACTCATTGTACTTTGCCTGAGCATCTAAGCATATCACCACCTTTTTCATACCAACAGTCAGTCTTTATCCCTGAACGATAGTAGTCTGGTACAGAGTAATTAATGTATCTAGTATAACCCAAATTAGAGTCCAGTTAACTTGTCTCACTGACAGACTTCTGGCCTCAAACTGTAGTCTTGCCACCTTAAGATTTTACACATTACCACAATATCCTTCCCCTTAGTTAAGGCACTTTCTAGATCACATACTCATATTGCTCATAACATCTAGGATCTGTGGTGATCTATACTTGGAGGATTGACAGTTCTTCTTGCATAAAAAACTGTGGTTTCTTTCACAGTCTGACTGGTAACTCCCTATCTTATAATGTCCTTCTTGCCAAAAATACTCTTCATAGACCTGCCAATACCTTTTGTCTCAATTCTGAGCACTTTCCCTTGGGGGACAATTCTTGTTTTTAATCTCTGTAATAGGCGTTCAGAAATTTCTGGCTATGGTTGAGACTAGCACTAGCCTGTGTACATTGTTTCTTTAACACTGGCTGTTCCATATTATAGCTTCTAAAAGTCACTGTCGTCGTCTTTGAGTGATTGTTATATTCCACTGTGGTTTACACATGTGCATCAAGCACCCAGAGCTGGAGAATTTGCAAGTAATGTCCATCGGGTCTCATGTGCACCCTGGCTCACCTCATGCCTCCATCTGAGGAGATAAAGGGTGGGGCATACCGACTGTCTCTCCTGTTACTTCTCACCACGTCGTGGTCTGCTTCGGAACCTCCAGTGTCTGTAGCTTCAGCTTCATCCTAAAAAATAAGAATTAGATTTAGCTTTGTAAATAGTTTTAACAATTTTTACAGTTTGATAGAGTTTGTATCCCTACCTCCTCTAAAACCCTCCTCAGTACTGCCTCCAGGGGCCACTTTCATGAGAATATTCTTAAACAAGAGATGGACTCCCTATTGGGGCGAGAAGCGATAGAACACGTCCCTTCTCAATACCAAGGGAGCAGGTTTTACTCAACTTACTTCCTGGTACCCCAAAAAAGGGTAGTTGGAGACAGTCCTCGACCACTGCCATTTCGATCACATCGTTTGCAAGCTCAGATTTCACATGGTCATGTTGGCATCTACAATCCCATGTTTAAACCAATCTCAGCTTGGTTTAACATAGACTTGTTGCATTTCCTCTCCACATTGAGGGGGAGGCGAACTGGATAATAAATTCAGACTGATCGGGGTTTTGACCAGTTCAGGATGCTACAGCTCTGGGGTCCTAGTCTGGGAAGCTGGTGGTTATTTTGGCTGTAACCTCTCTTTTGTTGGTTTATGCAGTGGCTGGTCAGAGAGCCTGCATGTAATTGCAGCTGGGTGTGTCCCTACCTGTATGTATGCTGGAGGAAGTGTAGGACCAGGAGCAGGTCTGCAGCTTGTCACAGCAGCACACTGTGAAAAGAGGCTGTTGAGTCAGAGGGCTCAGTGGTACCCCAGTTCCAGGTGGCGCCCCGGGGGAACTCCTCACATCCCCTCCCAGGGTGATGCTCTGCTTCTTCCTTTGTCGGATCAGTTCGATTATGCCTTTCCTCTGCTACTGTTTCTACCACGAGTTTTATGCAAAATCTGGCAGGGCAGAGGTCATCTCGATTGTCCCTTACTGTCCCCCATAGTTCTAGTTTGCCACCCTCCTACACATGTCATCCCAGCTACCAATCATCCTCCCAGTGTTTCCTGAGCTCCTGACCCATTGGAACAGCAAGATTGAGCACCCTGATTTGCGTCCATTCCACCTCAAGGCTTGATATTTGGATGGGTATCGTTAGAATGTTCAGTTGGAGAGTGAACCTAACCCAGCCTTGAGAGACATTCTTTCTAATATTAAGAAGGATTCTATTAGAAGATATTACTCCTGAGAGGATTCTATGCCATATAATCACATCAGTTTCAATTGTTTTACAAGTAGCAACTATTTCAGAAGGTGTCTTTCCTTGATATCTGTGAAATGGCCGCTTGAGGCGCTGTTCATGCATTTGCAAGACATTATGCCCAGGTGCAGGACTCCTCTGCTGATACTTCCTTTGGGACTGCAATCCTCTACTCAGGTCCAGCGTCTACATCAGGGGTCTCAAACACGCAGCCCACGGGGCTATTTCCTGTGGCCCGTCAAGTGGCCCACGCCGCTTACCCCCACCCCGGACCTATCTCCAGGCCAGGGGTGGGCAAACTACAGCCTCAGGATTGCCCCCCTCGAGCCGCTGCCACCCTGGAAACTGAAGCCCTCCTGCACCCCAGCCCCCTGCCCTGAGCCCCCTGCCTGAACCTAAACCCCCTACTGCACCCCAACTCCCTACCCTGAGCCCTCTGCCTGCACCCCACACCCCAACACTCTGCCCTGAGCACTCTGCCTGCACCCCACACCCCTTCTGCACCTCAACTCCCTACCCTGAGCCCCTGCCAAGCCCCTCATGCACTCTCTGGGGGCAGGGAGGGGGTGGAGTTGGGATGGAGACTTCAGGAAAGAGGCTGGAATGGGGGCAGGGAAGGGGTGGGAAGAGGTGAGGCCTAATGGAAGGGGTAAGTGGGGACAGGGCCAGGGGCGACGAGGAGTGTGTGTGTCAGTGATGCGACCCTCAGGCCAATGAACTAGCCCTCATGTGGCCCTCGTGGTCATTTGAGTTTGAGACCCCTGGTCTACATCCTCACACCTTCCTCCTACTTCAGTAGTGCTTGTGAGTCACCCATGGTGTAATACAATAGGAACCATCACTCGAAGAAGAGGAGGAAGTTACTGACCTGTAATAGAGGTTCTTCGAGCTGTATGGGTCCCGCTCTGTATTTCATTTCCCTCCCTCTTTCCTCTCTGTTTTGGATCTTCTCTGATTTGCAGGAGAGAGAGAACTGGAGAGATGGTGGACTGCCCCACCCTTTATGCCCTCAGATGGAGGCTCTAAGTGAGCCAGGACACATGCATGGACCAACTGACCTATTTTCAAATTCTCCAGCTCCGGGCGCATAGTGCACATGCATAACCCACAATGGAATACAGACGGAGACTGTACATTTCTAAAAAAGTCCATTACAGGCCACTAACTTCCTCTTCACTTGCTTTTGTTCAAAACTTCTTGCTTTTACGTTCCTTCTTCTAATTTACCAGTTTCCCATTAGATTCATTGGTTGAAGTCCACCCCCCAACACCCAAACAGGTTTTCTTGTCAATTAGGCTGATTAACAGTAGATTTAACATAGCCTCCAACCATGAATACAAACCCCTTTACCTATCGGTTGTCTTAAAATTCCTCTAAAGATACCTATGTAGAGTGTGCACTTGAGTAGTGTTTTCAGTCTTTTATCCTCAAAGCACACTTGACAGAATATAAATATCTGTAGGAATAGCACTGTTTAAAAATTCCAGCTGTTTAAAACATTTGTTTAGAGTTTATTTATGTCTGTCAAGCGATTAAAAAAATTAATTGTGATTCATTGCACTGTTAATAATATAATACAATTTATTTAAATAGTTTTGGATGTTTTCTACATTTTCAATATATTGATTTCAATTACAAAACAGAATACGAAGTGTACCATGCTCATTTAATATTTATTTTTATTACAAATATTTGCGCTGAAAAAAAAATATTTTTCAATTCACCTTATACAAGTATTGTAGTGCAATCTCTTTATCCTGAATGTTGAACTTACAAATATAGAATTAAGTACAAAAAAAAAACTGCCTTCAAAAATAAAATAATGTAAAACTTTAGAGCCTGCAAGTCCACTTAGTCCTACTTCTTGTTCAGCTAATCACTCAGACAAACAAGTTTGTTTACATTTGCAAGTGATAATGCTGCCTGCTTCTTGTTTACAATGTCACCTGAAAGTGAGAACAGGCATTCGCATGGCATTGTTGTAGCCAGCGTTGCAAGATATTTGTGCCATATGCACTAAATATTCATATGTCCCTTCATGCTTCAACCGTGCATTCATGCTGATAAGGGGTTCTGCTTGATAACCATCCAAAGCAGTGTGGACGGCGCATGTTCATTTTCATCATCTGAGTCAGATGCCACCAGAAGAAAGGTTGATTTTCTCTTTTGGTCGTTCGGGTTCTGTAATTTTCACATCTGAGACTTCTGAAAGCATGCTCTACACCTCATCCCTTTCAGATTTTGGAAGGCACTTCAGATTTTTAAACTTTGGGTCGAGTGATGTAGGTATCTTTAGAAATCTCGCATTGGTACCTTGTCTGTGTTTTGTCAGATCTATAGTGAAAGTGTTCTTAAAACAAACAACATGTGCTGGGTCATTATTTGAGACTGATATAACGTGAAATATATGGCAGAATTCAGGTAAAACAGAGTAGGAGAACATACAGTTCTCCCCCAAGGAGTTCAGTCAGAAATTTAATTAATGCATTTTTTTTAACGAGTATCATTAGCATGGAAGCATATCCTCTGGAATGGTGGCCAAAGCATGAAGGGGAATACAAATATTTAGCATATCTGGCATGTAAATACCTTGCATTGCTGGCTACAGAAGTGCCATGCAAATGCCTGTTCTCACTTTCAGGTGACATTGTAAACAGGAAGCGGCCAGCATTATCTCCCATAAATGTAAACAAACTTGTTTGTCTTAGCAATTGGCTAGACAAGAAGTAGGACTGAGTGGACTTGTAGGCTCTAAAGTTTTACGTTGTTTTGTTTTTGAGCGTAGTTATGTAACAAAAAAAATCTATATTTGTAGGTTGCACTTACATGATAAAGTACTTGTATGAAGTGAATTGAAAAATACTCTTGTTTGCCATTTTTGCAGCGCAAATATTTGCAATAAAAAAGAATAAAGTGAGTACGTCAACTTTGTATACTGTGTTGTAATTGAAATCAATATATTTAAATGTAGAAAAACATTCAAAAATATTTACTAAATTTCAATTGGTATTCTATTGTTTAACAGTGCAATTAAAACTGCAATTAATCACGATTAATTTTTGTAATCGCGATTGGTTTTTTTGAGTTAATCGCATGAGTTAACTGCGATTAATCAACAGCCCTAAATTTAATTTGAGATTTACATCTGGAGCTTTGCATCCTTTGCCATCACTTCCTGTTTGAAGACAGAGTGGCACACTCTCCTACTGATTCCTCTTGCTGAAGGCACTTGGAATCTACAGTGAGGGGAGTCATAGAAGTACCTAGGACAGTTAGGAACCTTGCCACCTACTCATAAGCCTGGTTCTATGAGGGGAGGAAGGTACCTCCACCGTAACTTCACTTCAGGGAGGAGGTAAGGAAACAGGGTAAAAGCACACAGGGTGCTGCTGACAGACCAGGTCATAGAAGTTATTTGCCACAGCCAACTAAAGCCTCCTGTTTATTCCAATTTATTTTTTTAAAATTAATCTGAAGACCTTTCTCTTTAAAGTGTGGTTCTCAACTCAACCCCATTTAAAATAAGTGTCTGAAGAGGAAAATCCAGTGAAAGGAGGCGACTCGTCTACAGAACCATATCTTCATTAGTTGTTGCTGTGAGTGACAGTAGAGCTTTCTGCATTGTAATCAGGGGCAGCTCCAGGCCCCAGCACGCCAAGTGCGTGCTTGGGGCGGCATGCTGTGGGGGCGCTCTGCTGGTCGCCGGGAGGGTGGCAGGCAGGCAGCTTTCGGCAGCATGCCTGCGGAGGGTCCGCTGGAGCCGCGAGACCAGCGACCGGCAGAGCGCCCCCCGCGGCATGCCGCCGTGTTTGAGGCGTCTAAATGTCTAGAGCTGCCCCTGATTGTAATTAGCTTGTTGTTATAGCAAACAAGCATGAAACAGCTGATTCAAAATAATGCCTACGATTGTATTCATATATTTCTAGGGTCCTAAAGGTGAAGCGGTTGGTTCTATAACTCAACCATTACCCGGCAGTTATTTGATCATCCGAGCAGCTTCAGAATCAGATGGTAAGTAAATTTCTTGTTTAGTTTTTATTTTTCATTTTTAAAGTGCTTGCTTATTAGAGATTCAAATTATTCCATTTCTCTTGTACAGTGTGTAACAGCATCATATTTGCAGATCCGTAGTTCAGTTGAACGTGCTTTTTATTAACCCAATATATTAGATAGCTATAATGCAAGCATTTTTATTTCATATCATGAAATAACTTTGCAAAATTTTAGTAGTTATAAATTTTGACTCCTTTGAACAAACATTTGAGCCTACTTAAGAGACTAACAAAAACTGTCTTGTAGAAGAGATGTTGGTCCAGATTAAAGGCCAAATATCTTGGAAGATTCTAAATTAGAAAGAATTTCAGAAGACTACTGTGTAACTTTGGTGAGCAGCTGCTATTCAGCTGCACTAGTTAATTAACTTAGCACTGCAGTATACATTTTATACAGGTCTTATTGTTGAAAGGGTTATGGCCAACTTAAAATCTAGTAAATTTCAAGAAATGAATGAAAGGTAATTTCATGACATAGTTGTCCTAAGTTTGCTTTCAGTTTATTTGGTTTTATGATCAAATTCTTATTTTTCAAAATGCTTTTTGCTCCCTTTTTGCTCTTGAAAGACCCCAGAAAATTAACCAAACATGGGAAATAGTAAAGGTGGCTATACATAAAGTATTACAGTGAAAAAAACACAGATTTTTCTGTGATCTTTCAACTATAATCTTTGGTCTAGTCTATTAGAGTTCTTTGGGTGTATCAACAAAACAGACAGAAAACAGAGGAGCAATAAATGGTCAGTTTTCAAGATGGCAAAAAGTTAATGACTGAGCGCCCCAAGGTTCTGTTCTAGGACTGGTTGGTGGTTGATCCCTTTTTCAAAGCATTACCAAATTGAAGGGCAGATTTTGCATATGACAGAATTATTTACGTTAGCCAAAACTAGAGAAGGCTGTAGGGAACAGCAGAGAAATCTAATAAAGTTAGGTGACAAAGCACAATAGCAGATAAAGGTCATTGTTGTGAATGGAGAAATGGTACATTGGCAGGAATAATTTGAACTAATCAAACATTAGCTGGGGTCTGAATTATTTAGTCGGGGGAAAAGGTTGGTGTTATTGTGGACCACATGGTAAAAACGTTTCCTCGGTATAATTGTAAAGTTAAAACGTAAGTATGTATAAAGAATGGAATGTCTGAACTGGACATTTGCTGATGTGTTTTTGTAAGAAGATGCCTTTAAGAAAGTACTGAAGTTTTACATATTCATAGTAAGGAACAAAAATATTGCAAACAGGGAAGGAGAATTCAGTACAATTGACACTCCATGTTTGAAAGTTGAGTGTATTGTGGTTTGATAGAACAGAGAAATACTAGAGAGCAAAATAAATGCTTTCAATATAGTAACATTTTCTAACTGCTTAAAGTGCATATTAGGTCAGGGGAGCAGGAGGATGTTGTCCTTCTGAATGAGGTGGAAGGTTGGAGATGAAGAGTGACTGTCTGCATCCATTGACAGGCAAAGAAGGGAGGTGGCAGTCTGCCTCTATCAGGGAAAAGGTATATCTGCTGTGGCTTCTTCGGTTAAAACTAAGGCTAAGATTTTGTCTCGGTTACTTTTTGTTTGTTAAAAATTCATGGAAGCCCATGACCTGTCCATGACTCTTACTAAAAATAACTGTGACAAAATGGGGAAGGCGGGGGGGTCCATCGCCTGTTGAAACGGATCTTTAATGGTCCATGGCTGGGCAGATAGTTACCGGTACCAGTGAAAATTCAGGTTCAATTTGCTCAATGCACAGCAACTTATTTGAGAGAGAATCACACAAGCAATAAAAGGTTATGTAATACATCCTCCTAATAAGCCTTAATTCCCCAAGCATAAACCCTCAGTAACTATCTTGGCCCTACACCGTATCCTGACTGGCAAACAAAGCAGGTAGAGCTACCAGTCCTAGATAGAGACTTCTCTTCTCTTCTCTTCTCTTCTCTTTTCAAGTACTTGGTTACTCCGAGGCCCTCTGGTTCAAAAGTCCCACAAAAGTACCCTGTAGCAGGGTGTTGGCTACCCTAAGACCCTCTATTTTACAGCGTCACAGACCTGTTCAGATGTTAATTGGAAAGCTAACTAACTAACTAACTCTGCATGTATGGTATCCTTAACATTTATACCCGTTGCTCTGAAAGGAGTCAAGTCCCAGAAATATGCCCTGTGGGTGTTTCATTACTGTTTTTTCTAATTAACATTTTAAAGGGGACTGCAAAATAGACAGAGTCCAAAGATCAGTTGACGTTTACCCTCTCATCAATCACTCACTTGAGCTCTTAGTGTGGTGCCATCGTAAAGGGTCATTTTGACCCTGGTCATTCAGTACCAAGCTCACTGATGGCATGTCTTCTGCGTTTTCTTTACTTTTGTGAGCTGGCCATCGGCTGACATGACCAGAGTTCCAAGCTGAAACACACACACAGATAGAGCCTCTTAACAATTCAAGTGCAATTTCAGCACACTCAGTAAATTTCCATGCAAACAGTCTGATGTTAAGAGAGCCCTGCTCCCAGAATCCTCTAGTCAGTTCAAACATACCAAGCCATACAATACTCATGTTGACCACATTCATTCATATCAATCACAGTAATTCACAATAATAGTTTGGCACCATTCTAACATCACCCATCGCTGCTCTCGCTCGCAGCGGCTGGGAGCTGTAGAATCTCCACCACCTCACAGAGGTTTGGAGCTCTGGGGCCGGTGGCTCGGACCTGCAGGGCCCCCACTGTGGCTCAGAGCTCTGGGGTTGGCAGCTGAGAGCTCTGGGGCCCCCACTGGCTGACAGCTCCGGCCCTGGGTCTGAAGCAGAAAATGTCACAGAGGTCTCTGGAAGTCATGGATTCTGTGACCTCTGTGACATAATCATAGCCTTAGTTATAATGTTCTGGTCTATGACCTTGCCAGTCCTACCTTGGAGTCCCTTTCACATCTAGACAGGGAGTAAGTTATTTTTATATTTTAGGTCTGGAATAATATTAAAATCCAAGTCACCTAACATTTGTGGAGTAAGTGTGCATTTATTATTCTAGTATGTGCCTTTCAAAGGTAAGGTATGAGGGGGCCCTAAATAACTCATCATTGTGAAATGAACAATATAAAATTCCATTACTAACAAGCATCTATCTTTAGGCAGGTGTTGGATGGATGCTTTGGAACTGGCTTTGAAATGTTCTGGTCTGCTTAAACGTACGATGATTAGAGAAGGTAAAGAGCATGACTTGAACTCTTCAGCAGAGAGCGCACAGGTTTCTCTCTATGGCTTATTGCGTGCTAACAACTTACACAGTGCAGAAAGCTTTCCGTAAGTAATCAAACCCTTAATTTTATTCTTATAAGAAAGTTACTAAAACTGATGTAAAACTCTTAAGTCACTTAGGCAGATCTTTGAATCTGAAATGGTAATATCAAAGTGGAAACCTTAAGACTGGAATTCCTTTTGCCTCTTAATGCCCCTTAAAGGTCTGTAATTATGTATTTTTTTAAAACGTAACATTTAAACTGTGCAGATGTGGGTTCTTTACTTGATGATCTTCAAGTAGCCCTGCTTATTCTTTCTTACGGGTACTGTGTTTCCTTATGGTGCCTTGTGGTAGAACCATCTTCTAGCAGTATTAGCTGAGGCACTCTTGTGCTTCCCTCTCACCCCCCAATGTCACACCATACCAAAGGCAAGGCTGTATAGAGGGCGGAACACACTCACCACCTCAGTCCCTTCCAACCACATGCCACAAACATGTGTGACCCTCTCTGGTCTCTTCAGAGCTGGGGTTTTTTTCTTCTTAGATAGTTACTGTTAGCTGTTGATTTAGTCAGTGTTTCTTTTTCAGTTCTGTGATATGGTAGAAGTGAAGAAGTTGGGTTTTAAGAGGTGCATTTCCTGCCTAACTGTCTTCCCGGTACACAACGACCTTGTGCAGTGCCTTAAGTGCTTGGGAGAAAGACATTTGTCTTTTGATTGTTTGATTTGTAGGACCTTTGCTCCCAGAGCCCACAAGGACAGGGAGACTTACCTGCAGCACCTACTGTGGAAAAAAGCTTTCAAAGCCAGATCCTCTGGTTCTGAGCAATCCTCCAATCCAAGGTTGCAGAGGCCAGTCTCTGCCTCTGTTGTTCCCTCCAACAAAGGACCAAAGGATTCCAAGAGGCCACATCCTGAGTTGGGACCAGACCCAATCCCTGCAGCTTCCTCAGTTAAGATTCTGAGGTGACACATGACCAAACTGAGGGTGACGTGATCGGATAACACTGCCCAGTTCCGGAAGAGAGGCAAAGACAGTTGATCCACCCTTACTGGTGCCATACTTTGTGCCTCATACCTTTCTAATCCTGAAGGAACTCATGTGGTGGTAGGACTAGGATCAGCTTCAAAGCCCACTTACACATGTAGGAAGATGGAGTCCATTGGTGTGCCAGAACCAGGGTAGGTAGTGCCTTTGGTGCTGACAGTAATGACACTGAAGAGAGAGGGTCATAAAGACAAAGCGGCCACAGTGAGCAATTCTGGTTCCTGGCACAGGCATCAGCTGTCAGATTCATCTGATTCAGATCAGGGCACTGCGGCTGCAAAACGCAGACTTGTTCAGCCTTTTGCGTCAGTAGCAAGGGAGATGGACTTGCATGTAACACTGGTTCTTCTTCGAGTGCTTGCTCATATCCATTCCAGTAGGTGTGCGCGCGCCGCGTGCACGTTTGTCGGAGACTTTTACCCTAGCAACACTCGGTGGGCCGGCAGGGCGTCCCCTGGAGTGGTGCCGTCATGGCGCCTGATATATACCCCTGCCGGCCTGACTGCTCCTCAGTTCCTTCTTACCGCCCGTGTCGGTCGTTGGAACTGTGGAGCACAGACTATCTGTTCTCCACCTCCCTAGCATTCACTCGTATCCTCTTGAATTTTGTATATAGTTGAACTTTTAAATAGTAGTTAGTAGATATTTTGTTGTTTAATTGTTGTAAATGAGCGTGTAGTGATCTGCGGTAGCCCGTTCCACCCCTGCACCGGGCCCATGCCCGGGTCGCCGGCTTCAAACCGGCGTGTGTGGTGCGTCGTCCGTGCCATAGGCTATCCGCACGGTTCTTGTCTCAAGTGCTTGGGCGAATCCCACCTGACAGACAGGTGCAAGATTTGTAAGGCGTTCAAGCCCCGGACCAAGAGAGAGCGGGACGTTCGCCTAAAGCAGTTTCTCATGGAGGCAGAGCTCACTCCACCGTCCTCGGCACCGCCCGCGGCACCGGGAACAAGCGCCTCCTCGGCACCGCATCATACGCCCTCGAAGAAGACACCTAAACAGTCTCCGGTACCAGATCCTGGTCGGCACCGCTCGCGCTCTCCGAGAGGCAAGAAGCGTAAGCCTCCTGCGGCCGCTACGCCAGCCCCGCAGTCAGAGTGCTTGACTGCAGCAGACCGCCCGGCACCGACTCCTTCTGCCGCAGCCTCGAGTCTGTTGCACCATTGATTCCGGCCTCGGAAGGGCCGTCGAGTCTGGTGCCTATTGGCTCCCCGGCGCGTGCCGTGGTCGAACTCATTGTGCCTTCCACCCCGGAGACGTTCTCAGCCGCACGAGACCTCATTGCGATGACGGAACCTGAGCTGCCTCGACCCCCGGCACCGCCGGTGCGGGTTGCACAATCTCTGGGCAAGCCGGCTCTTGTGAGACCTTCTTCACTTGGTACCGTGGGACTCCGTCGTTCCCGGTCCAGGTCCCGCAGACGGTCCCGATCTCATCATCGCTCCGGATCCCGCGGCCGCTCGCAGTCCCGGTACCGTTCCCCTTCAAGGTACCGGACGTACTCGCGGTACCGCTCGCAGTCCCGATCGCCGTCCAGGCATTACCGGCACCGTTCCCGATCTCGGCACCGCTCCCGGCACTGCATGTCACGTAGTAGATCTCGGCACGGAGGCTCCCGGCACCAGTCGACCTCCCAGCACCGCACGTCTCGCAGCCGATCTCGGCACGGCGGCTCTCGGCACCGGTCGACCTCCCGGCACCGCGCTGGTAGCAGGTCCCGGTCGCATTCACGGCACCAGCGGGACTCCCGGTACCGCTCCCCGGCGCCACGCGGACACGACTCACCTGGCCGCAGAGAAAATCCTCACATGCTCTCGGCCCCGCCGTGGCCATCCCGCCAGCCATCCGTTTCCTCCCACGCCGACTCGGCGTCTTATTGGGAGTCAGACAATCAAGGCCCTCAGCAGTGGCCCTTTTGGACTCCGTGGGCTTACCACCAGAGCCACGGTAGCCACCAGCCACCGCCTCGCTCTGTTCCCTCCGACCGAAGGGCACCTGAGTCCACGATAAGCAGACCACCTCCAGAAACTGTGGAGCAGCTTCCTGCCCAGGACACGGCCCAACTTGAACAAGCCGCGCACGCCCCACAGGACCAAGAGTCTCTACAAGACCCTTTGGTCCCGGGAGTCTCGTCCTCTTCTTCCCCGGATGAGGCTGTGGTGGGAACATCTACATCAGGGCCGCCACCTATTGACCTCAGGGCTCACCAGGACCTACTACGCCGGGTTGCCTTAAACATAAACTTACCTGTAGAGGAAGTCCCCGAGGTGGATGACCCGGTGGTCAGTATCCTCTCGGCGGAGACCCCAACTCGGGTAGCGCTCCCCTTCATTCGTTCCATCCAGGCACGAGCCGATGCAATCTGGCAGACCCCGGCTTCGGTGCCTCCCACGGCTAAAGGGGTTGAGCGCAAATACATGGTCCCGTCCACAGGGTACGAATACCTCTATGTCCACTCTCCACCTTGCTCGTTGGTGGTTCAATCCGTCAACGAGCGAGAGCGGCATGGCCAACAAGCCCCTGCGCCCAAGTCTAGAGAGGCCAGGCGCATGGACCTCCTGGGCAGGAAGATCTACTCTGCTGGGGGTCTCCAGCTCAGAATCGCCAATCAACAGGCCCTACTGAGCCGTTACAACTTTAACACTTGGGAGGCAGTGGGCAAATTTGCTGAACTTGTTCCACAGGACTCCCGCCAAGAGTTCTCGGCGCTCCTGGCGGAGGGAAAAAAGGTGGCAAGGACCTCACACTGCGGATAAGACCGGTGGGCGGGCGAGTAGACCTCCATGAAGGACAATATCAAATTACAGAAGCAAACTGTGTGCCGAGGCAAAAAGCAAACCAGGCGTCATTTTTGCGGTGCCACCTGCCCTGCCATGTTCGTCCAACGACGATCCCACCGACGGTGTCTACCCCCACCCGCCTCAACTAGAGGCTGTGCCTCGGCCGGAAAAAAACACAGCAATTACATGACAAGACATTCCTCCAAGTCACGCCGAGGAATCGTGGAAATCCAAACCTGGGCAGGTAAAACCGGGAATAGGCTAGGACCTGCCGTCCGTAAGACCGCCTAGTGTGCGCGGGAATGGGGCTTAGCACACGCTCCGTCTGCAAACCACCCTGCGGAGACCTTCATGAAACACTGAGCTTTTGAAAAGTGCGCTCACAATGACGAGCACGTACCAGATTTCTCCAAGGATCCACCTCAGTTCTTTATTGTACAGCCACTTAACCGGGACTGTCGCCGCTATCTTCGCGCCCTGCTTTGTCACCTCAGCTACACAATGGGCTTCAAGACGCGTGGGCTCTATCACTCGAAGGCAAAAGGTGGAACGCGTGGCTACGGCGCCGATGCTACTCAGTTATCTTATCGACCAGCCAGACCCCGCCTTCCCACCCTCCCTCCTCGTCCCTCTTGAGGGACCCCTCTCACGAGCAACTCCTCCTACAGGAAGTTTCAAAGCTCCTCGCATTGGGAGCCATAGAGGAGGTTCCAGAGACCATGAGTGGCAGAGGTTTCTATTCCAGATACTTCCTGATTCCCAAGGCGAAAGGCGGCCTCCGCCCCATCATAGACCTGCGAGCTCTGAACAAGTACATCAGGAAGCTCAAGTTCCGCATGGTATGCCTGGGAAACATCATTCCTTCCCTCAATCCCAGAGATTGGTACGCTGCTCTCGACATGAGGGACGCATATTTTCATATCGCGATCTACCCACCACACAGGAGGTTTCTTCATTTCGTAGTGAACCGTCATCACTACCAGTTTGCGGTTCTGCCCTTCGGCATCTCTTCGGCCCCTCGAGTTTTTACCAAGTGTATGGCAGTAGTAGCGGCCTACCTCCGTCGTCGTCACATTCATGTCTTTTCCTACCTCAACGACTGGCTGATTCGAGGAGCTTCCGAGGCCCAGGTGACCGCGCACGTACAGTTCATCAAAGATCTGTTCTCTCGTCTAGGGTTAATCATCAGTCTAGACAAATCCATCCTGCTCCCTACGCAGGAAATAGAATTCATAGGAGCGCTGCTGGACTCGAATCGAGCAACAGCCAGCTTGCCTCCTCAAAGGTTCAGATCGATAGTTTCTCTCGTTCAGGGGCTCCAAGCCTTCCCCACTACCACCGTCCGCACCGCCCTCGCTCTCCTCGGTCACGTGGCTGCGTGCACTTTTGTGACAAAGCACGCGAGACTCCGCATGCGCCCTCTGCAACTCTGGCTCGGCTCCGTTTATCGGCCACGCAGGGATGCCCTGGACATGATAATCACAATACCATCACGCGTGCTGGGATCCCTCAACTGGTGGCTGGACCCTGTCCTGGTGTGTGCCGGTCGGCCGTTCCATCCGCCTCAACCCTCACTATCCCTTACTACGGATGCTTCCTCTCTGGGGTGGGGCGCGCACCTGGGCCATCTGCGGACGCAAGGTCTTTGGTCCTTGCCGGAACTCCAGCTCCACATCAATGTCCACGAACTAAGGGCGGTCCGGTTGGCGTGCCAGGCGTTTCGCAAACAGCTACAGGGCCGTTGTGTTGCCATCTTCACGGGCAACACAACGGCCATGTATTACATAAACAAGCAAGGAGGAACATGCTCTTCTCCTCTTTGCCACAAGGCAATGCAACTGTGGGAATTTTGTATAGCCCAGTCAATAGACTTGATAGCCTCCTTCCTCCCGGGGGTCCAGAACACTCTAGCGAACCGCCTGAGCCGCTCGTTCCTGACACACGAATGGTCCATCCGTCAGGACATCCTGTTTTCTGTTTTCCGGAAGTGGGGCTTTCCCCAGATAGACCTCTTCGCCTCCAAGGAGAACAGGAAGTGCCAGATGTTCTGCTCCCTGCAGGGTCGCTCCCCAGGCTCCCTCTTGGACGCCTTCCTCATTCCCTGGAGAGAGTGTCTCCTGTATGCGTTTCCACCTTTCCCCTTAATCCACGGGGTCCTGCTCAAGCTGCGCAGGGACAAGGCCAAGCTGATCCTGATCGCTCCGGCATGGCCGAGACAACATTGGTACACCATGCTGCTCGACCTGTCCCTAGCGCCTCCAATCTCACTACCTCTCCACCCGGACCTTATAACGCAGGACTTCGGCAGGCTTCGTCACCCAGACCTCCCGTCCCTACACCTGACAGCGTGGCTTCTGTCTGGTTAAACGAGTCTGAGCGCCAGTGCTCCAATGAGGTTCAGCAGGTCCTTTTGGGTAGCAGGAAACCTTCTACGCGGGCAACCTATCTCGCAAAGTGGAAGCGATTCTCATTCTGGTGTGCACAGCGTTCCCTGGTCCCTAATGCCGTTCCAGTCTCTGTCGTCCTGGACTACTTGTTGTATCTCAAAGGCCAGGGCCTAGCCCTCTCTTCCATTAGGGTCCATCTAGCCGCAATCTCCACCTTCCACCCTGGAGATTCTGGTACTTCCACCTTTTCACACCCTATCGTTTCCAGATTCCTTAAGGGGTTGGAGAGACTCTACCCTCCGGTTAAGCCTCCTTCCCCTACGTGGGATCTAGACCTGGTTCCTGTCTGAACTCATGGGCCCCCTCTTTCAGAGCGTTAGCAACCCTGCTCGTTGCTCTATCTGTCATCGGGAAAACGCCTGTTCTGATAGCTTATCACCTCGCCAGACGGGTGTCTGAGCTCCGTGCATTGGTCGCAGACCCTCCCTTAACAGCCACCTTTCACAAAGAACAAGGTGCAGCTACGACCACACCTGCAGCTCTCCTCCGAAGGTTGTCTCGCCCTAGTCATCTTAATCATAGATATTTTTCTGCCGGATCTTCTTCCGAAGCCTGCACACACCCGCGAGACCAAGCGCTACACACCCCTGGATTGTCCCGCCGGGCCGCTCGTGTCTACATCAGCAGGACTAAAAAGCTTCAACCTGCCCCAATTATTCATAGCAGTGGCGGAGCGTATGAAAGGTCCCTCATAATTCAACAGCGAATTTCATCGTGGGTAACATCTTGGTATCCGGACGGCTATGATTGGCCTCACGTCCAATATGGCCGGATCACTCGCCCATCACCTCCGGCTCAAGCCCTTTGCTGCTTCCTGCCAGGTCCCATCCAAGACATAACCGGGCGGCTACCTAGTCTACCGGCATACCTTTACATCGCACTAATGCGCTGGTTGACCAATCTAGAGACGATGCCGCCCTCGTTCAGCGGTATTGCTCTCCGCAACGTCCCACTGCCGACCCCACGGCACTAGAAAAGGCTTGGGAATCACCTACTGGAACTGGATATGGAGCAAGCACGTCTGAAAGAAAGACGGTTACTCACCTTGTAACTGTTTCTTCGAGATGTGTGCTCCATACCATTCCAAACCCGCCCTCCTTTCCTCTGTCGAATAGCCGCAAGAAGAACTGAGCGGGCGTCGGGGCCGGCAGGGGTATATATCAGGCGCCATGACGGTGCCACTCCAGGGGGCGCCCTGCCGGCCCACCGAGTGTTGCTAGGGTAAAAGTCTCCGACAAACATGCACGCGGCGCGCGCACGCCTACTGGAATGGATATGAGCAACACATCTCGAAGAACAACAGTTACAAAGGTGAGTAACCGTCTTATTTGATATTGTCTCAATCTTCAGATCTGTAGTTTGTTCCCATTTTGGCTCCCATTTTGGTTCCATCTACATCCTCAGTTCCAGAGAGTTCAATCATCATGGCAGCCTAGGTTCACCTTTTGATGCCGCTGCACATGTCTGATCCAAGAGTGAAATGCAAGAGATCTTAGAGGAGGCATGTTTCCCCAACTCGAAGATCATCATCTTTTCCCCTGTCAGGAAGAGGAGGCTAGAGGGCATCAAGGTCCCTTGCACAGATCCTCTTATGCTCTCTCCTCCTAGGACCCCTACAGGATCTCCACAAAAAGCTGGCTACTTATATCTTCTGCCAGTTCTGTTGTCCCTGGCTCACTCTATTCCAAATCTAGATTTTTACCAAGAAGGAGATAGAGGAAGAATGCGGAGACTGGCAGAGTTTTTACAAAATGTGTCTCTCTGTGGTGGGGGCTCATCTGAGGAATCAGGGTATTTTTGTTAACCCCTGTTTAGATGACTGGCTACTGAAGGCTTCTGCGAATGAAGATCTGTTAAATAGTCTTCGTGACCAATCTCTTTTCAGATTTAGAGTTCTTTCTCCACCCAAAGTCGATCTTTTGCCTTTCACAAAAGATCCCTTTTATAGGCGCTATACTAGACTCCATAGAGGGGAGAGCTTTTCTGCCAGAGTATAGATTTATCAAAACAAGTCAGTATTTGTTAAAGATCCAGAGAGTAAAGTTTTTCATGGGTCTTATGGTAGCCACTACTATGTGACACTGTTTGCCTGTTTGAGAATGAGATCTATGCGGCAGTAGATGCCTTGGTCTACAGACTAAGTTGAAAAAGTCTTCAGTTGTTGATACCCATGCCTTAGAGGATGATAGTGTCCCTAGACTGGTGGTCAGTCAGAACAAATGTGCTCAGGGGTGTATGGGTCCAACCTGGATAGTGACTTCAGATGCATCAACCAAGGGCTGGGGATATGGGAAGGGTGTATCTGAACCATTTGACGGTTCAAGGGCACTGGTCTTTTTAGCAGAGAATCCTGCACATTTACATGTTGAAATTAAGAACTTTTCCTCTGGCTCTCAGATTGTTCCGTTATGTGGGTGGTAATGGACAGTACATCAGTGATGTATTACATCAGCAAGGATCCTTTCTCCTGTGTGGAAAGGCAATAAATCTATGGGATTGGTGTATTCATTGTGACGTTAGTCTGTGTCTCTACATGTAGCGGGGAACAGCAGATCATCTTAGCAGAGGCACCTCCCGGATTCACGAGTGGTCCGTGAAGGCTCAGTTGGTTCGGACTCTATTATCCAGTTGGAGTCAACCAGATGTGGAGCTATTCACAGCAAGAGTCAACCAAAAGTGTTTCCTCTTTTGTTCCAGAGTGGGCTAGGACAGACAGTCTCTGTTGGATGCCTTCGTTTTCCACTGGCAGGGAAAGGCTTGATGTATGCTTTTTCCCCACTTTTCTATTGATCAAGACAGTAGTGAGGATGATACTAATTGCACCAAGTTGACCATGTCAGCAGTTGTTTACCAATCTCCTTCCACTGTGTAGTGGAGTTTTTGTGCGTCTTCCCTGATCTCCAGTTTTACTGTCCTACCCAGAGGGCAGGAGCTTTCATCTGGACTCAGTCTCTTCACCTGATGGAGTGGGCGATCGGACTTTTGACTCTTTCTGCTCCTGAGCAATCTATATTCTTCATCTTCAGGATATACTAGTTAATTGTAAAAAACAATCCACTAGAAACTGTTAGTGTCTAATGTAGTCCAGATTTCAGGCATATCTATTTATCGCCCCCATATCAGCTTCTGTGCCTTGTGATCTGGAATACTGAAAGAATCAGGGATTATCTAACTCACTGTTAAAAATTGACTTGGCAGCCATCTCTGTGTATCACAATCTAGTTGATGGTAGATCACTGTTCATTGTTTGATTAAAAGATTTATGAAAGGTTTATCAAATGTGTATCCCCATTGAGGATCCTGTCTCTTCTTGGGACTTCATTTTGGTGTTGGCCATGCTGGTGAAACCTTTCAAACCCTTGGCTTAGGGCTTGGCTACACTTGCAAGTTGCAGCTCTGGTGAGGGGGTTACAGCGCTGCAACTTACTCGGTGTCCGCACTTACAAAGCTCAGCCAGCGCTGCAACTCCCTAGCTGCAGCGCTGGCTGTACTCCTGGTCTGCTACAGGTGTAGCGAATCCAGCGCTGTGATGCAGCGCTGCTCATCAGGTGTGGACACTCACCAGTGCTGTAATTGGCTCCAGGGTATTAAGGTATCCCAGAATTCCTGTCTACAACAAACCGGAGTACTCCCGGAGCTACCAAACACAGCTGTCTCTTGCTCCAGCGAGGCGACCGAGCCGAGGCTTTGGAATGTTCACACGTTGCTTGAGGAACAAACAGCACGGCTGCTTGAGGAGACAAACAGCATGGCCGGGAGAGGGGGCAGGAAGTCCGTCGGAAAGCTGCTATCTGTTCTGAAGTCTTTTACATTTAAGAGTGATTGAGAGAGGATGGGGAAAGCCAGAAATTTGCAAGCAGGGAGCTTCACAGGTGTCTGCTCCAAAAATCCGCTCTCTCTGTCTCCCCGACGCTCCCTGTCACACTACACCCCACCCCCCTCTTTTGAAAAGCACGTTGCAGCCACTTGAACGCTGGGATAGCTGCCCACAATGCACCACTCTCAACAGCGCTGCAAATGCTGCAAATGTGGCCACAGTGCAGCGCTGGTAGCTGTCAGTGTGGCCACACTGCAGCGCTGTTCCTACACAGCTGTACGACCACAGCTGTAACTCCCAGCGCTGCACATTTCCAAGTGTAGCCATACCCTTAGTGTTTTTTCTATCAATACGGGTTTTGTTATTGCCATCACAAGGAGAGTGAGTGAACTGAAAGCCTTATGGCTGACCCACTTTTCACTACTTTCCCTAAGGACAAGATAGTTCTCAGACCTGACCTCAGATTCTTAACTAATGTGTCTGATTTCGACATTAATTCGCCAGTTCTTTTCCATAAGCTGCACTCTAAGAAAAGAGACTCTGTCCTATGTACTTTGGATGCCCAAAAGTCCCTCGCCCATTACTTGGACAGGACTAAAAGTTTCTGTAAATCCTAGCTTGTTTGTGTCTTATGCCAAAAAACAAATGGGGTATAAGATTTCTTCCTAGACTAGTTCTCAGTGAATTACACAATGTAGTGCTGAATGCTACATGCTAGTAAAAATTCCAGTGCCTGTTGTGATTTGACCACATTCCACCAGCATTGTGGCTTCTTCCTTTGCCTATTTTAGGCAGATGCCAGTTGATGAAATTTGCAAATCTGCAACCTGGACTTCAGTGCAGATTGTCACTAAGCACTATGCTCTGGATTTAGCAAAGCAGTGCTTTAGTCTCTATTCAAGTAGGACTCTGATCAGCTGTTCTGAAACTTATCTGGAGGCAGCAACAATCTATCTCATAGGTGGGGAATATGCAAAGCTACTTGAAGAAGAAATTGAGGTTACTTTTCAGTAACTGGAGTTCTTTGAAATGGCTCTGTATATTCACACTTCCCACCTGCCTTCCCCTCTCAGAGTACTTATTTTTGTGTGTCTCTGGCTTTGCAGTGGAAGGAACTGAGGTGGTGAGAGTGCTCCGCTCCTATGTAGTCTCACCCTGAGTGCGACATGAAAATGAGGGATGGGGCGCAAGACTGCTCTAGCTGGCATTGCTAGAAGATGGTTCTACTGCAAGGTACCACAAGGTGGCACTGCACAAGTAAGTGTGAATATGCAGAGGCATCCCAAAGAACTCCTGTTACAGGTAAGGAACCTTCGTTTCCTTTGACCAAATTTCTCACATCCATTGTTTTCTAGAGAACTTATTTCATTTTCTCCAAAATGCACACGGTCGTGTGTTCAAAAATAGGCAGTAAATGTGGACTCCAATTGCTAAAGTACTGCTGTTTAATCCCTCTTGGAGCCCTCTCACTACTGTTTGGGTTGCTTCATCTGAAGGTCAAAAGTTTAATTCATCTGACATAAATTGCTAGATTTTTGGCTTTTGTACTATAGGTGGTAATTTGAACAATAATAATATTATAAAGTCATTGATACACTTTGACTGACACTCAACTTTTTGGGTGACCAGACTGATATATACCCTCATTTTCAAAAGTGAATGATGGAGTACAAAAGCTGTGTGCCAAAAACCAATAGGCAAAATTTCTCATGTTGCCTCTAACACTCAATGTACAATAACTTCCTAGACATGGTTCAGGGCTGAAGATGCTTTGGGACAAAGATTTCAGGAAGATGATATGATAAACTGGTCGGAAATAGTCTTAAACAACCAAAATAGATCAGTGGTATTTCCAAACAGCAAGGCTCTTATTTTTGAACATGGAGAATCTTAAGTCTTATACAGAACACAAAGGAGAGCATGGACAGAGTCTGCTTCAAAAGAATTTAGGCCCAGATTTTTAAAGGTATTTAGGCATAGTTGCACTCAGCATTGCAACACCTAACTGATTTTCGAAAGGGATTTAGGCCCAGATTTTTAAAGGTAATTGGCGGATTTAGGCGCCTAAGCACCTAAATCCCTTTTGAAAATGAAGCTTAGGTTCCTAAGTCGGTTAAGAGATCGCAATGCTGAACATAGCAAGGCCTAAATGCCTTTAAAAATCTGGCATAACTGTAAAATTTATTTTTTAATTTTTTCTCTGATTTTTTTTCATCATCTGGTTGATAGAGGATACACATACAACACTGGAAGAACTCTGAGTGCTGGGACTCCAGTATGTGTATTTTGGGAGTATACAGTAGGCACTCCCAGAACACACACATTGGAGAAGGATACTTAAACAATCTTGCTCTCAAATGTGACTGCACTTTATTTCTGTTGCCCAGAATGTCACCTCACTTCTGGAATCTTTGTTTCTGAGTGTTAACTTCATTGGAGCTACTTAAGCAGTCAAAAAGCTTATATTGACAACCAAGAATACATCCATTATCAATCTTTATCCCCATAATTTTCCCTTTCCCACCACATGAATCAGAACTCTACCTGAGAAAAATGCCATCATATGTGCAGCCTGGAGCAGGATGTTAGAGTTCTGCCATCTACTCCAGGACATGTGTCATGAGAATTCTGCTCCCTTACCTTCCTTTTGTGGGAGGATTGTGTTGTTGCTCATCTCCCCAATGCAGGATGCTGAACATTATGCCATTATATGCAAGGAAGTGGGTGAAGATCTGCATCTGGAGAAATACAGTTCAGTTGCCTCTGAGAGGACCCCTTGAGACTAGAGTGAAACTGGGAGGAGGAAGAGGCCTGTTGCCAGTCCTTGGTTCATGGCCCAATCCATTGTGTATGTGTAGAGATTACCAAATATGCCCGTGAGAACTCTTGGAACAAGTACTGTCCTCACTCTACTGGCTCCTTTCAACCAATATATACGATCTGCCTCCAGCTGGACACCCAGCTATTACCCAGAGAACTATTAGTGAGATGGCATTTCATAGAATTTTGTGAACTTCTTCCCTTGGCCTTTCTTTTAAAGTTATGCAATAGCTACTCCAACACTTGACACTTTTGAAATGCAGTTCTCAGCTATGTAAGTTAACTGGACCATAGATCTACCTGTGTATGTATGTATGTATCATACAAATATAAACAGTTTTTAAAACCCACTAATAGTGAGGGTTGTAAGGTAAAACCTGTATGAGGACAAAATTGTTGTAGGGTTGGTAATGAACTTCATAGTTCAAAACAAAAGCAAACCAAACAGATTGCTATAAAAGTTTCAAGGAAGGCTCTTCCTTGTGATCCTCTCTTATTGCAGTGCTGTAGAACTGATAAATGAAATTGTTTTTAATTGTTCACTTTATTAATGTAAGTTCTGTTCACCATTCACTACACCTGCCTGCATTGTAACTTCTGTTCACTGTTTGATTTTGTATTTCATATGACTTGGCATTGTGCCTCTCTCATACAACTTTGTATTAGAAAATTGGTAGAAAACTTTGTATCAAATGTTATAGCCCCTAAGGATAGTATAGTTAAAGTGAAAGAAACATGTGCCTTTTTGCTAGAAGTAGAATATGCCCCTTTTTTAGAAAAAAAAGATAGAAATAAAAAACAATCGTCGCCCCCCACACATCTGTAATCAATGCCCTTGACTGAATGAGTGTGATGAGTGAGGCTTGGAAGACACCCACCTCCAGAACAGCTACAACACTTGAAGAGGGAAGGCCAGAGCAAAGACAATACAACTTGTCAAGTGGGCCCAATAAAGAAAAGCAGACATATTGACGACTTCAGGGATTAGAAGCAAGCACCTTCTTTAGAAAACGCCCTCTTGAGCAGCATTGGGACAAACACACAGAAAAAAAGCAGCACAAGACCAACGGACACAGACCCAGATTTTGAATCTGGTCTGGAATGCAATAAGGGAAGCTGCTATAAATACAAGGTGTCTTGCAGAAGGACCCTGGTCCATCTTGTCACCATCGGAGCATCGATCCGGATCGGCAGAAGTCACCCGATCTAACTCACCTGGCCAGTGCAGTTAAGGGGAGCAACTAGTTGGTAACAGCAAGACGGAGTGTGTGTGTGTGTGTGTGTGTGTGTGAACGCATGACTGTAATATATCATATGCATATGTTAGAGTATTAATTAATACCTGTAGTACTAATAAGTGTGGCGTTTTGCCTTAATCCCCCTGAAAAGATCCCGTATAGTACTTTGAGTACAACAGTGCTATCAGTTTGACATGACTATCAGATATTGGTATTGACACTCCTGCGTCAGATAAGTTCCTGGTTTGAGGATTTCAGAGTAGCAGCCATGTTAGTCTGTATCCTAAAAAAGAACAGGAATACTTGTGGCACTTTAGAGACTAACAAATTTATTTGAGCATAAGCTTTTGTGGGCTACAGCCTACTTCTTCGGATGTTGATTTAAGGATGTTATTCATCGTTGTGAACAATTTGAAGGAAAGGGACAATCACAACATTTTAGATTTATTTTCTGTGTATTTGTTGTAGATTAAATGATAGTGAAATTGAAAGGCATCACTTTAAAGATCAAGATGTGTACTCTGACAAATCTGATAAGGAAAATGATCACGATCATGATGAGTCTGATAATGATGGCCTGGGGAAAAGTGAAGAAAGTGACACTGACACATCAGAACGACAGGATGACTCTTACATTGATCCAGAACCTGTTGATCTTATCAGGGAAACTACCTATATGGAACAGATTCATGAAGAACTTGGAGAGGTAAATAATGTACTCTTAGCAGTATTTACCTTATTTCCAGATAGCAAATTGACTTAAGAGTTTTAGACATCAAATTAAATGTCATTGGAAAGTTGCCTTGCAGTATTGGATTTAGTACTTTAAGGAGACTTGTGAAAGTGTTGACTGCTCCCCCTCATGTCCCTCTATTCAGGGGCAGCTCCAGGCACCAGCATGCCAAGCGCATGCCTGGGGCAGCAAGCCGGGGAAGGGCGCTCTGCCGGTCACTGTGAGGGCGGCAGGCAGGTTGCCTTCAGCGGCTTGCCTGCAGGAGGTCCGCTGGTCCCGCGGCTTTGGCGGACCTCCCGCAGGCAAGCCGCTGAAGGCAGCCTGCCTGCCATGCTTGGGGTGACAAAATACCTAGAGCCACCCCTGCCTCTGTTTAACAGGTTCCTGTTCACCACTAGTCATGTGGCTGAGCAAGGGACTTTGGAATACTCCCCAAACTTAAAGGACTGATTTTACACAAAGTGCCTCCTGCAGTAGAAGTGGAGTCCAGCTGCTTGTCCTTTCATTTTTAGTGATTGGTTTACATTAGCTTGGTTTCAAGGCTCTCTTCTCAAGGAAAAGGGCAAGAAACTTAGTTATTAAATGAAGTAAAGAGGTTTCTTTACATTCTAGTTTCCCACTTAATCAGAAAGGCCAGTGGCCACAAGATTTGCAGGGCTCAGAAGTTGCTTTTGTTGCCTTCTATCATTTAACCATTTGTTAAGTTGATCTTCATAATGGCTCTGATGAAGGTTCTGCGTGGCAAAGCTCCACCTGCCTTTGATGTCCTGAGCATTTGTGTGATTAAAAAGTAGCAGTCACCATAAAAAAAATCACCAGTGCTATTTGAAATGGTAACACTCTGAATCTGACTTGTTTGAGCCTCCCTCGTGTGCCTGTTCACTGCTAGAGACTTTTTTTTTCCATAGTAGCAGGGAATGAATAAGATGTCAGATGATGATAATTTCTAGTCTGTTAATGCTGCTGTTACCAATTTCTGCTCCAAAGATAGTTGAACTTTTTTTAGACAAAACCCACTACTAGCTTTTTGGTTTTTTAAATTGGAAATAAGGTGGCTTCTTCTAAAATCCTGCTTTCATTTCTTGAAACACTCTTGAAAGGAGAAATATCTTCCTTTTCTTCTCCTAGTCTAGCAGAGTCATCTGGTGATGTGTAGATGGGAGAGAGAGCGCATCCTCTTGCTGCTTCTAGAGGGAGGGAGATATATGGAAGAGTGCTGGACATATCAAAGGGTGGAGGTGAAATGGACATTCTTCATCAGCATTCAAAATGAGAAATTGATTAATGTAACCAATGGCTCCTGGCTGGTGCATTCACTGCATGTGAGAGAAAAGAGAAAAACATAGTTGATGACTGGGAAAAGAACAGGCTTCTGACCATGGTCCTATCTAGAGGACTCTCTTGATATAAAATGTAATATAATTATTGGGGCAAACCCAATTCCTAAAAAATAAATTCTATATAGCATATCTGAAATGCTGTGTTAATCAGGTAGCAACTTCTCAGAATGCCTCCAATGGGGCTAGTTCCCACACTCCTGCAGGTAGTTGGCTAGCCACCATGTATCCTAAACCTAACTTATTGTTTGTCCCAAATGTGTGTAGTTTTTTTCCATAGAGTATGTTGTACTGTTATTGTGTTTCTACTTTTTCGTCAACATTTTTTCCTGGTGGAAGGCAGGGGAAGCTTGTCAAACAGAAACCGTGTCAGAGGAGAACAAAAGCCTGATCTGGATGCTGTTGAAACAAGTCCGTCCAGGAATGGACCTCTCCAAGGTTGTACTGCCTACATTTATCTTGGAACCTCGTTCTTTCTTGGACAAACTCTCTGATTACTACTATCATGCAGACTTCTTGTCTGAGTGAGTTAATTCTTTTCACTTTAAAAATAAATTTTATTAAATAGTGAAATGGCTTTGCAAGGTTTTCTATCCATCCTGGTTAAACTGAACAGAGAATGCTGAATGTCTGAATGCTCATCTAACAATGTATTAAACATCATGTTGTGGGATTTCCTTGGCTTATTGCTTCCTAAAGCTTATAAAGTATATCTCAAAGGCACAGTTTCCTGGTCAGAAATTGATGATTTCTCTGACAGAGAAATATGCTTGTCAGTGCTACTAGAAACAGAGGATAGGAACATTTGGAAACATCTGTTTTCCTATGCTTTAAGAAGTTAAGAGCCAGTTAGTGAAGGCAAAGGAAATTAAATTTCCTAGCTATATACAAAACAATACCAACCATGTAGTCCAATTAAAGTGTTTTATTAGCTATATGAGGGCCTAGATCAGTGGTTCTCAACCTATTTACCATTGTGGGGTGCATCCAATACTATCTATATGGCCCTGAGGTTGTCACATGGGCCGCAGCTCTGTGCTGATTGGGCCACACGTTGAGAACCACTGGCCTAGGTGAATTCACTTGATTTATCTAAGAACCAAAAGGAATAAGAAGGACCTAAAATGGAATGCTTCACTTCAACTTGGAGTTCTGTGAATTTCTAAAGCAGTCTTCCCAGATTGGAGAACTGGACGGATAAGATTTTGCAGTGCATGGGCCTAAGTACTATATCTTTGCAATGGCCATGCTGTCCAGAATTGGACATAATTGGCTTTGCAAAAGAAATAGTTTCCCCCATGACCTTTGGCTTTTAAGTGAGGGAAACACACAGTTCTCTCAAGAGCCAACAGTTCTCCAGTCTGTTCTCAAGACTAGATTTTCTTGTTACTTTATTGTTTTGACAAATATTTAATAATAAATACAAAAAGGGCTCTACTTCACCCTAGAATCCTAAAATGGGGATTACATTACATGGATCAATGTCTGGATCAACGCTCAGCCCGCTGCCGGTCTAGGTGAATAGAACCCCAAGCTGGCAGCGCAAGATCAGCATTTTAATTTAATTTTAAATGACGCTTCTTAAACGTTTTGAAAACTTTGTTTACTTTACATACAATAGTTTAGTTATATAATATAGACTTATAGAAAGAGACCTTATAAAAACATTAAAATGTATTACTGGCACGCAAAACCTTAAATTAGAGTGAATAAATGAAGACTCGGCACACCGCTTGTGAAAGGTTGCCGACTCCTGGTCTACAGTGTTAAACTATATTAGAAAGGAACAAAAGTCCATAAAGGAAAACACAATATTTAGCTGAATTTCAAGAAGCAAACCAAGCTTTTTGATCATGCAGTGTGCATTTTCTTGTATTCAAGAAGCTTACTGGGACTCAGTTTTGATAACTTTCTCCTTGGACCTCACTAGTCTGACTAGCAGCAGTATCTTCCCATCTACAATAGGAAAAGTTTCCAGTGAGATACTTAGGAAGCAGTCTCTTGGTAATACTGTCAAATATTTAAGAAACATGACTTTTTTTTTGTAATTTGGCTGCTGCTTGGTCAACTGTATGCCAAAAGCCATTCTTTACCCTTATTCTGAGTACTTTCTAATTATGTCCATTCAGTTACCAGTGAATCTGATAAAATTATTTGGTACATATAAATTAAAATATAGGCGTGACTTCCAATTTCCCATGTGTACTAATTCAAAAACTTGTTACAAGATCTATTTTCTGGTCAATAGATAATATATTATAATGCAGATCAATGTAAATTATTATATGCTGCTAGTAGATGATAATGGTAGGAAATCTATGAAGTGTCTATTTCAGTTTTATCTTTCGTCCTGTAACTGTGTCTTGTTTCATAGGGCTGCTCTTGAAGAGAATGCTTACAATCGTATGAAGAAGGTAGTGAAATGGTATTTGTCAGGATTCTACAAAAAGCCAAAGGTAACCTTTTGCATCTTCCTCTGCTATTAAAGGATCATCTTAATGTTTAGTTATTTTAAAAGTAATATATACAAATACGAAGCTGTCTCTTATATTTGGACTCAAGCCATGGTTGAAATGGACTGCACTTAATGCTCATTTTTGGCAATGAATGTTGCAATATGCATTTTTAGATAAATTGGGCAGTTCCTATATTCTTGATAGTCATGCTCTCAGTGAGGTACATCAATCTCAGTAGGAAATTACAACCAGGACTAGATAGCAACATTTTATACTTGGCCCCCTACTTGCCTCTTATTATTTCTTCTTTCTAGCAGTGCTGATGGGAGGAGTATTGAATGACACACAGCTTGCCTCTGCTTAATTTCAGACTGATGGAGATGAGTGATTAAACCAGTTCTCCCACAATAGCCCAACTGCTCTATCCTCTATCATAAAATGTACACAGAATGAGAAAAGATCTCTGAAGTATTAATGACAACCTGTTTCTATTCTTTGTCCCCCAGAATTCATGGGGTTATCTTCAAAGATGGACTCTCTCATACAGTATATTCTAGTGTCCTCTGCTCTTTTTTCTTTTACGTTTGATAATATTAATTCAATTTTCTGTAAACGGTTTTGCATTTTCTATGATTGTATTGTCTTATTGAAATCTCCAATGTTTCTGTTCAGGGACTAAAGAAACCATACAATCCTATACTTGGTGAGACTTTCCGCTGCGTGTGGATTCATCCCAGGACAAACAGCAAGACTTTCTATATTGCTGAACAGGTATTAACAAAATAGGTTTTGCTATTAATCTGACTTCTTAATATATGCCAGCAGTTAGTTAGTTTTTGCTTTGCTTTGTTGAACAGATAAAATAAGCATATTCTGTGTAGTCATAGTGACCCCAATTTGGCAAGGTACTTAACATTTTTGCATAATACACCTCTACCTTGGTATAACGCTGTCCTCGAAAGCCAAAAAATCTTACCATGTTATAGGTGAAACCGCATTATATCGAATTTGCCTTGATCTGCTGGACTGCGCAGCCCCGCCCCCCGGAGCACTGCTTTACCGCGTTGCATCCGAATTCGTGTTGTATCGGGTCGCGTTACATCGGGGTAGAGGTGTATATGAGTATTCCCAGGCCTCCTTAATACTGGCTCAGTATCTAGCTGAATCTGAACCAGTATTTAAGAAATGATTTGATGTCTTTGCTTGAATGTCTGTTTGTTTAGGGGAATGGCTGCTGATTTTGGGAGTGGAGGGACAGAGTTTCACTCATTGTTCAAATAATAGTGTTTCTTAGGTCATCTTCTCAGGGAAGTCAGTGTTAGTCTCCTATAGGGGCTCTGCGGCAGTATCATGGAGGAGAAAAAGTTTTGTCTGTGAATGTATTACTGGCATGTTGATCCTCTGTCTCAGAGCCCAGCCACAAATAGAGTTTCTAAAGGCACAGAGGGAAACTAAGGAATGGGTAGAAGAACTGGCATATTTATACCCTTGACTTATGGACTGTTGGGATTGAGTAATTGTGCACATATTCCTAACTGCTGCTCAAAGATAGTTCCTTGGCCATGTGGCTAGGCACCCGACTCTTACAGTGGGACTGTAGCGAGACAGTACTATTAAGTAAACTCTAGTCTACTAGCTTCTCTTTCTGAAAAATAAAATGGCAGCTAGCTCTGGAACTTGGCAGAGAAGGCAGTAAAACAACTGCAGTCAGTAGGCCAGGAAAATCCAAGTATATGGTACTTCTAGTCCAAGCTGAGGCGGAAAATCTGGGAACTAGGACACTCAGACCAGGCAAATGCATGATTCCAGCTAGTGAGACAATTCATGTGTTCTAGGCTTTGAGATTATTTATTAAAGGGTAGTGGTGCTTGCAAGGGACAAACAGTGCTATGTACGTGAAAAGTATTCAAGAAGTTCTGCTGACAAACTTGGTCTTTAATGGTACTCTGGATTTTTACCAGACACAGGTGGTTATACAAGAAATTTCTTAAAGATAATACATGAGACACTTATTTTTGTAATAGTCTGGCATTTGAAGTTTTCTAGTTACACTTTGAATTCAGTAAGGATGTTGACTTTGATCAGAGTATATCTTTAAATATATCCTGATTTCTATCTATGAACATTTCCTATAGATGCCTTTCTTTGAATTTTAAATACATGTACACCTTTGATATGTGCTTTCAGTAGCTCACTTATTAGAACAAGAATTATTGCAACACTTCAACTGCTTGTGTTCAACTTTGTTGCATTCAACAGGTGTCTCATCACCCTCCGGTATCTGCCTTCTATGTAAGCAACCGAAAGGATGGGTTTTGCCTTAGTGGTAGTATCCTGGCGAAATCCAAGTTCTATGGTAAGTTCCTTGTGCTTTTTTATATACAGTGGAGCCCCAATTATCCAGTCTAATAGGGATCAGGGCCAGATCAGAGAACCAAAAATCCAGATAAACCAGAGAATGGATGGCTGGGGCTCCCACTGCCAGCCCCGGGTGGCTAGTGGTTTGGTAAATATGGAGTAATGGGTAATGGAGACGCGGTTAAACTGGGTTCTACTGTATTATTGCACAAGGAATCTATAAAAAATTGGAAATGCAATTAGATGTTTTTATTGAATAAATGCAAGGAGTGCCTAAAATTCTACGGATTATTTAAACAGAGAAACTGCTTTAAAAACTTTAAGCATCATTTACAAAACATTAAGAATCAAGTCACTTATTGGCATCTCCTTCCAAATAGAAGGCTTTGTTATAGATAGTATATTTTGTAAAGGGGATGCTCTACAGCATATGGGCTTCAGTATAAGGACGGAATGCAACATAGGATGACCCAGTCTCTCTAATCTATTGCTCACTTACTGGGAAATGCTGCCTATTGTCCATTGGCTTTGAAAAATACATAATGTAATTTGGTTTTCTTGTCTTTCAGGGAATTCATTATCTGCCATATTGGATGGAGAAGGTCGACTAATGTTCCTGAATAGGGGAGAAGATTACGTAATGACCATGCCATATGCACATTGTAAAGGTAATTTTTTTCCCCTTATTCAGAAGGTGGAAATGTTACAAAATTAGATGTTATCATAAGCTGTGGATCAGCTTGAGTTAGAGAGACTCTACTCTAAAGTGAAGTTGTCTGAACACGCAGAACATTATATCCAGGTTCTTCCAGACCTGAAGAAGAACTCTCTGTGGGTCGAAAGTTTCTCTCTCTCATCAGAAGAAGTTGGTCCAATAAAAGATATTACTTCACCCACCTTGTCTCTCACGCATAACACTGACAGTTCTCTAATTCTATGCTTCCACATCCGTTAATAGACCAAGTACACTTTTGTGGAGGGACTCCTAGTTAGTGCTGTATTTTTGTTGTGGTAACTTTTGAAGAAAATCGTGTGGCTTCAATGACAAAAATACATAAAGCCACCTGGAATTGCAATAAAAGTAATTAATGAAGTCAAGGGCTTGGGCCTATTTTTTTGTTTTTGTTTTTAATAAAAGAAACAAACCAATCAAGCTACACCATTGCTACCTCCTAGAGATCTTAATATTTTAAACCAGTTTTCAAAAAGGGGTACCTAATTACTATTCTGCTTTTTACTTCGTTCTAGATTTTCTCTCTTAACTTGGTCTCATCAGGGAACATAAGAAATTATACTTCTTGCTGTGGCTGAAGTGTTTGTGCATTTTGTTCAAATACTTATCAACCATATGTACAAAAATGTGCTCACTCCCCATCTTAATTTAGCCAGATTTCATTTCATTCTTTCACTGTTAAACCAGCCCTTGAGCTTGTGATCATAAGATACAATGCAGTGCAGCACTGGGGGCATGGGGAGGGAGCGCTTGCTGTTCTTCAGCTTAAGTATTGAACTAGTGGTTTAGCTGCTTAGCTGGAAGTAAAAGATCCCTTTGAGACTCCCCAAAATAGTTGAGGATAAACCATTTGTCATGGCTAACATTTTGTCAATGAATTTTTAAAAATGTCAGTGTTCCATTAGTGAATATTAAAAAGTCTAATAGCCAAAGGTGTATATATGATTGGAGTACAGTGGACTAGTGTCCATTTGCCTGTAATCATTTCATTCTCTGGGAAGTGAGTGCTTTTTATGAAGCTATTTGGGCAGGCACTGAGTGTTGTGGCAATGAGAAACAGTACAAAACACTTACATTCAAATGGAACTAATTTTAATACAATTTGCTGTTTATTCCAATACATATATTCTCTGGCAGAGACCGGCCAAGTGTCTGCCATAAATGCTGCCACTTGCCTGTAAGACGTTGCAATGTAGCAGAATAGTGTAAACAGAATTAGCTCCAGTTAGCTGGATTTTGGAAAGCTTAGCTGTGCTCTTCTCACTTCTTTCCAGGAGATTTTTTTAAAACTTATTTCATGCCAGAAAGGGAAGAACTTTTGTATGGTTCTGTGACAAACATATATAAAATATATTATGTAATGTACCAGCATCCACAGAGTAAAGAGCTGCACATACTCATGATTAGGGGAGATCCCCTGAAGAGAAGATAAACTGGCTCCTATGGCTATTCCTTTTTCCAACTGGCACCAATAAACATTCATTCTAAGAGTTTTTTATTTTTTTTTGTTTTTTTACAAGAATTTAGCGCTTGTGTGTATCTTGCTCAGTGATCAATAGAAAGCAAATGGGTGTTGTAGGGGAACTCTGTTTGCATGTTATGTAAAACAAGTTCTGTTTTCCTGCAGGAATTCTTTATGGCACAATGACTTTAGAGCTTGGGGGAACTGTCAACATTGCATGTGAGAAAACTGGATACAGTGCAACAATTGAATTCAAACTAAAGGTAAGAGGGCTCTGTATGTGAGCACAAGGGGAATTAAGATAATAGAAAAATGGATGTAGTTCTTACCAGGTCACTAATCAGATTTTCAGAGTTGATATTGATTTAACTCTTTTCTTGGAAAATGTGTAGCTTCTTCATACTAATTGTTGTATATAAAGCTGTGTTAGTCAAGCTAATCACAACACAAGTGATTACAGTACTAAAAGGAACAGCATCATTAATAATCTGCATTGATCATTAAGCAGAATACTTTTCTGGGTCCAAAGGTCAGGACTTGGGCTCTGACCTTAGCAGCGCAACAGCACACTGATACAGTGCTGTTGGATGAGTCTAACGGATGACACTTGGGTTTAAAGATCTCAAAATCTTTTCTCTCTGCCCAAGTAAAATTCAAGGGACATCTGAACCTTTAGATAGTCAGGGATCATGCCAATGTTTTGACCAATAGTCCTTATGTTAATAAAACTGTTTCAGCATAACTTTTGAGAAATGACGGGATGACTGAACAAGATGTCATGGGCTCAGCCTTAACTCTTGGATAAGATAGCCATGCGATAGATTATTTTAAAGTAATTTTGGCTGTCACACCAGAGATTTCATAATTACATGTTTTTGTCCTAATGTTTGACTTTACTCTAACATTATCTCTCACTAAAAAAATTAACATTTTTCTTTGTTTTATAGCCATTTTTAGGCAACAGTGACAGTGTTAATCAAATATCAGGAAAAATTAAACTGGGCAAAGAAGTTCTGGCTACTTTGGAGGGCCACTGGGTGAGTAGTGAATGCGTCTATAAAATAAACTATTTCTGTTTTGCTAGTAATGACAAGTAAATAGCACTCTCCCTTCAAATTTGTTGTAAATTCACTTAGATATAAATCTACTTCATTTTGGCTGTAAACACGGGCACTTATAAAGATGCGGCTCATGATAATAGATATCTTACTGTATATACTCAGCTCTCAGGAATGACTCTGGAATTTAGATAATGCTGATTTTAAATGACCCTCTTGTTTTTGTTAGTTTACTTTTGTTACTGAAAGGGGCAGAGTTGGACGAAAAGGGTGGTAGTGCTTTTGTGAGTGACATACAGTGTTAATGAAAAAAAGAAATCGGTGGCATATATGGCACGTACACAAAGACGTAATATATATCCTGTGGCAAATTGCCGGTACTGTTCTGCTGGGTCTCGCGCTTTCTCTTCTCTGGGGTAGGTTCAGGGAGCTATTGCTTGCCTCTGAACCAGTTCTTAATCATTCCTCTAGTGTCCTTGGAGGAGGGGAGTGGAGAGGGAGGGACCTGGGCCCGCCCTCTACTCCAGGTCCCAACCCAGGGGCCCTGGGGTTGTGGTGAACCACTTGACTAGCGGTTTCTTCCCCTGGGTTACTTCGCTCTCATACCCGTCAGCTTGTGAAGGGCTTCTCGCCTCTCTTCTATACAAGCCTGGTGCCCCTTACCTAGGGTTTCTGTTGGGCTTCCCAATCCACCGCAGCACTCCTCCAAACCTTCTATTTCTCTCTGGACAAACTCTTCTCTTCTGCAATCTGCACTCTGCTCCAATCCAACCTTTCTCCTTCAACTACCACCCCCTGTCTGACTGAAGCAGGGGTTTATATCCCATGACTGGAGTCAGGTGCTCTAACTGGAGTCAGGTGCTCTAATTGGAGTCAGGTGCTCTAATTGGCCACAGCTGTTCTAGTTAATCTAAAGCAAACCTTCCTCCCTTGGCAGGGAATAAGGCCCCCTGCTAACACTCTTATGCTGCCTTCTGGCCATGCTGTATCACAATCCATATATAATGTAAGACAAACTAAGAGAACTAAAATGGGGGTGGGAGGGGAAAGGGAACGGAGGTAAGAGCCTGGCATGGAGTTACTGGGGACTCTGAAAGGAGAAACTGAGGCACATACAACTGTTGCGTTGAGGCCTGCTGCAGGAGGGCGTTTAGGATAGGTCGTCCTATCACAGATAGCTGGTAGGGACTCCAGTAAGTAGTCAGCTTTCAAAAAATATACATATGGACTGTCAGATGACTTAAAAAAAAAATCACAATTAATGGCAAGATTAAAAAAAGTTGTGATTAATTGCAGTTTTAATTGCACTGTTAAACAGTAATAGAATACCAATTTTAATTTATTATAAATATTTTGGATGTCTTTCTACATTTTCAAATATTGATTTCAATTATAATGCATAATACAAAGTGTACAGTACTCATTTTATTACTATTTTGATTACAAATATTTGCATAGTAAAAGATAAAAGATAATATTTTTCAGTTTACCTCATACAAGTACTTTGTTTGATCTGTGGTCTTGTAGTGATCCTGAAACTCTGTAAGCATACTCTGGCACGACTGGCAGGATTCATTTGCTATTGGTCGGTTATCTATAGCACAAGAACTGGAGGCGAAAGCATGGTTTTAGTACGTAGGTGGTACTGCAGACTTGAAGTACTTTGACGGTATTGCAACTCAGCTACAGATAACTGTCTTTTTATCCAGAGAACCATCCAGAAGATTTTTTTTAAAATAAAATTTAAAAATAAAATGAAATGCTGCTTTGTTCCATTAATTTTTGCTGATATTTAATCACTCCAGATCATGAGAGCACATTAGAACTGTGAAAATTTCCGCTAAATGATGTACAGTATGTGAAGAGGGTCAAAACAGAGGTGTGCAATTAATTGTTTAAAAAATGTATTAATTTGTTTTGTGTTAATCATTTGTGTTAACTGGGTTTGATAGCCATAAAAAAGGTAATTCTATATTTGTAATTTGCACTTTCATGATAGATTGTGCTAGAGTACTTGTATGAGACTAATTGAAAAATACTGTTTATTTTGTTTTTAGTGCAAATATTTGTAATAAAAATTAAGCACTGTACACTATTCATAAACAAACTAGGGAAATGCAACTGAGATGGAGCTAGGGGAGGAGCAGTAGATATGCTGGAGGGTAGGGATAGGGTCCAGAGTGACCTAGACAAATTGAAGGATTGGGCCAAAAGAAATCTGATGAGGTTCAACAAGGACAAGTGCAGAGTCCTGCACTTAGGACGGAAGAATCCCATGCACCGCCACAGGCTGGGGACCGACTGGCTAAGCAGCAGTTCTGCAGATTACAGTGGATGAGAAGCTGGATATGAGTCAGCAGCGTCCCCTTGTTGCCAAGAAGGCCAATGGCATATCTGTATTAGTAGGAGCATTGCCAGCAGATCAAGGAAAGTGATTATTCCCCTCTATTCAGCACTAGTGAGGCCACACCTGGAGTATTGCATCCAGTTTGGTCCCCCACTACAGAAGGGATGTGGACAAATTGCAGAGTCCAGCAGAGGGCAACAAAAATTATTAGGGGACTGGGGTACATGACTTACAAAGAGAGGCTGAGGGAACTGGGGTTATTTAGTCTGCAGAAGAAAGAGTTAGGGGGGATTTGATAGTAGCCTTCAACTATCTGAAAGGGGGTTCCAAAGAGAATGGACCTAGGCGGTTCTCAGTGGTAGCAGATGACAGAACAAGAAGCAATGGTCTCAATTGCAGTGGAGGAGGTCTAGGTTGGATATTAGGAAACACTATTTCACTAGGAGGTGTTGAAGCACTAGAATGGGTTAGTTAGGGAGGTGGTGGAATCTCCATCCTTAGAGGTTTTTAAGGCCCCGCTCGACAAAGCCGTGGCTGGGATGATTGAGTTGGGGTTGGTCCTGCTTTGAGCAGGGGATTTGGACTAGATGACATCCTGAAGTCTCTTCCAACCCTACATTCTATGATTGTGCTATGTAGTGCATCAAAACCTGACTGAAATTGCCTCGGACATTTAATAATCTACACTAGTAGTAGTAGCAGAGGCAAGGAAATCTGTTTTTGAACTATGACTTTTGAGCATTCCCAGCCAGGTGTGTCAAAATGGAATAATTAATTCTTCAGTTGCAAAAAGTGCTATATCCAGGGTTTCTGTTCCTCAGATTTGTTCTCGCTGGCTTTGTTTAAGCCTGCAACAATTTTTGGTAAGTAAAGTAATTAAAAATGTTTAACTTTACAGGACAGTGAAATTATTATTAGCGATAAAAAGACAGATGTTTCAGAGACCTTCTGGAATCCAACATCTGAGATCAGGCAGCGCAGATTAACAAGGTACACAGTGAAATTTGACGAGCAAGATGACTTTGAGTCAGAGAAGTAAGTTCATGAATTATTAGCTCCTTTTCTTTTAGTTAATTACATAAAGGAGAGCATATATGCTGTTTTGACAAATAAAATATGGAAGAGAGCGTGGCCTACTGGTTAAAGCATTGGATTTGGAGATGGTGATTTGGATTTTAATTCTGATTATCCTGAAAACTTTTTTGTGAACCTGAGCAAGTCACTTACCTTCTCTGTGCTTCAGATTCCCAGTCTGTAAAATTGAGAGAAATAACACCTTTAAATGCAACCTTATTTACAGAAGTTCCAGTGTAGGAAAACTTGAATAAAATAAAACTGGCAAACACAATGTAGTAAATAGTAACTTTATAAATTGATCATCAATCTCATTTTACCTCTGTCAAAGCAATATTTGTAGTTATTTCTGTCCTCCTGATTTTGATTCTTTCACCCTTTTTACATTAATTTGCTAGACTTTGGCAACAGGTGACTCGAGCTATAACCAACAAAGATCAGACAGAAGCTACTAATGAGAAATGTGTTCTGGAGGATGCTCAGAGAAAGGCTGCCAAAGAAAGGAAACTGAAGGGTGAAGAATGGACCTGCAAACTGTTTGAACAGGATTCAGTCACAGGGGAATGGCACTACAAATATGCAGAGTGAGTGGTGGAGTGTTTTGCTTACAGTTTAAACTATTCTACATATTTAAAGGTGTTGTTACATAGAGAACTTGTTTTATAGTTTCAGGATTGAAAGAACATGAAAATGTGGATGAGTCCACACTTGTCCATGTGGTATTGAGTAGTCTTAAATCTCTATTCATCTAAAGCCATATCCACACTACAACATTAAACTTACAGTGTAAACTGGCATGGGGTTGGCTTTGGCCGTGGTTATTATCTATGCAAGACATGGCTGATGTTCAGTTAAGTAACTGATAGTAACAATTTGCTGCTAATAGAGAGACAGACTGGCTTATGTTTTTTTTTTCTTCTTACAACTAATTCAGCATGCTTTTTTGACAAGTGGATGATACCCCGTTCTTCTTCGAGTGATTGCTCATATCCATTCCAGTCAGGTGTGTGCGCACTGCGTGCACGTTCGTCGGAGAAACTTTTACCCTAGCAACACTCGGTGGGTCGGCTGGGTGCCCCCTGGAGTGGCGCCGCTATGGTGCCAAATATATACCCCAGCCGACCCGGCCACCCTTCAGTTCCTTCTTACCGTCCGTGTCGGTAGTTGGAACAGTGGAGTGCGGCTTAGCTGACCTCCACCTTTCCCTAGCTACTCATAGTTCTTCTTCCTCTAGTTGTTAATTGTTCTTATATATATAGTTAGTTAGATTCACTTATAGCCACCCTGCTAGATCTGTCCATGGCCGCTCCAGTTCCCCTCCCTCTCCTTCCAGACCTGATCACGCAAGACCATGGCAGGCTTCGCCACCCAGACCTGCGAGCCCTTCATCTCACGGCGTGGCTCCTGCATGGCTAAACACAGTGGAGTTACGCTGTTCCGCTCTGGTACAGCATATTCTCCTCAGTAGCAGGAAGCCTTCCACCCGCTCTACATATTTGGCCAAGTGGGAACGCTTCTCTTGCTGGTGCACAAACGACAGGACGTTTTACTCCCTCGGAGGCTCGATTCCACAGTCCTAGACTACTTCTGGTACCTTAAGCAGCAGGCCTGGCAATCATCCTCTCTGAAGGTGCACTTAGCGGCTGTATCTCCACTTCCATCCAGGCGAAGGTGGTCACTCCGTGTTCTCCCCACCAGTGGTCTCCTCGGTTCATTAAGGGCCTAGAGCGCGCTCTATCCCCCCCACGAGTCGCCCTGCCCTACCTGGGATCTCAATTTGGTCCTGAAACAGACTAATGCAACCGCCCTTTGAGCTACTAGCGACTTGCTCTTCTTGTACTGTCGTGGAAGACAGTCTTTCTGGTGGCCATTACCTCGGGCAGGCGGGTCTCTGAGCTGAGAGCGCTCACTGTGGACCCTCCCATACACTGTCTTTCATAAGGACAAAGGTCCAACTGCGACCTCATCCGGGTTCCTCCCTAAGGTAGTGTCTGCTTTCCATACCAACCAGGACATCTTCCTCCCAGTCTTCTTTCCGAAGCCCCACTCTTCTCGACGGGAGCAGCAGCTACACTCCTTAGATGTGCGTAGAGCGCTCGCTTTCTATATTTGAAAGGACGAAGCCCTTCCGGAAGTCTCCCCAGCTGTTCGTGGTGGTTGCGGAACGGATGAAGGGTCTGCCAGTCTCCTCCCAGAGGATTTCCTCCTGAGTGACACAGCATGCATCCACACGTGCTATGACCTGGCTCATGTCCCTCCGGCCACCTCACAGCGCATTCTATCCCAGGGCTCAAGCTTCCTCAGCGCCTTCCTGGCGCACGTGCCCATCCAGGAGATATGCCGTGCTGCGACCTGGTCCATGGTCCACACCTTCACCTCGCACTATGCACTGGTCCCAGCAATCTAGAGATGATAGCAGCCTTTGGTGCTGCGGTCCTGCATACGGCCACATCTCACTCCGACCCCCCTCCGCCTAGGTAAGGCTTGCGAATCACCTGACTGGAATGGATATGAGCAATCACTCGAAGAAGAAAAGACGGTTACTCACCTTTGTAACTGTTGTTCTTCGAGATGTGTTGCTCATATCCATTCCAAACCCCCCTCCTTCCCCACTGTCGGAGTAGCCGGCAAGAAGGAACTGAAGGGTGGCCGGGTCGGCTGGGGTATATATTTAGCGGCACCACTCCAGGGGGCGCCCAGCCGACCCGCCGAGTGTTGCTAGGGTAAAAGTTTCTCCGACGAACGTGCACACGGCGCGCACACACACCTGACTGGAATGGATATGAGCAACACATCTCGAAGAACAACAGTTACAAAGGTGAGTAACCGTCTTTAATTCTTCCTGTATAATCAGTTTGGCTGGTGTCATCTTCCTAGTTCTTTATGCATATGACATCCTGGAATGCATTGTTCCACTTGCTGCTGGTTGTGTTCTGTGGGCTTGTTCTCTGAACGCTTGCCTTCCTAGGCCATGTAGAATATCCAGACTTTCCCAGAATGGGCTGATGCACAATTGTGCAGCCTGGTAGATGTGGACTTGAAAACATAGCTGTAATAGCAGAAAAGCTGTTTGGACATAAACTGCACCATGTAACTTGTTATTGATAAAGGTGACTTACACAGAGAGGCTCCGAAAACACAGTTGCAGCATGGATGGGTCAACACAGCTCTCTTCTCCTGACAAGTGTGACGCACGCTGAGTAGCTCACTGTTAAAAGCTTATGGTGGTTCCGTGGATCAGAAGGTGGAGGTGTAACTCTGCTAGTATACAAACAAATGTGAAACTTGAGTCCAGTCTTAGCATTGATCCACATCCTCAATTCCCACTGACTTACAGGGAGTTCAGCAAGAAGAGCAGTGGCAGAATTGAGCCTTTTACCAGTAACAGTTACCACAGGATCAGCTTGCAAAGTCTTCTGTCCCTTTTTCAATTGAAGTATTAGTTTGTGCTAAAAAGGGAAAAAAGTAAAATATCCAGGGATATTACAGCCATATAAGAATGTAGTAGTTCTGAAACCAATGTTATATCTAGCTTTGTGCTGACAGTTGGTTCCAGAGCTATATACCTTGCTGTGAACTCTGTTATACATAACAAATTTTCACAACTGACAAAAATAGCCTTAAAATTTTCTACACACCATATAAACTAGTGTTTTACCTTGCCTTGCTCTTTCAAAGAGACAGAGTAACAAGATTTTTCTTCCCCGGTTCCAGAATGTGGTAGGTTTATGTATCTCAGTCTTAGGTACTGGCATATCAAAATTGAATGATACTCTGGCTGGCATTCTCAATAGCCAGGGTAGGGATTGATCTGTGCATGGAGACTGAGTTATCACATCATCTTTGGGTGTATAATCCTGCCAAATCAGAAGTGAGGCACATCAGTAGGGTAATATGAAGAGGCTTACATCACTTATGCCCATTCTATTACTTATCCTGTGGGGAGTTGTGAATCTTTTGGGTGTCATACTGACACCTTTCACTCAAAAGATTTGCTTGAAAGCATTCTTCAACTTAACAGGAAAATGAAAATGCCTCTAACTTTTTATAGAGTAACACTGTGTTCATTCTTTTTCTGTGTAGAACCAGACCATGGGATCCACTGAATGATATGATACAGTTTGAAAAAGATGGTGCCATCCAAACAAAAGTCAGGCATCGGACACCAATGGTACATTCTGGCTTAGTAATTGTTCTCAGTAAACAGTGAGGTCAGACACTTGCAAATGTCAAGTTATAAATCTAGAATTCATAAAGCACTAATGTGGTTCTTCACCCGTGTCCTACAAAGGTGTAGTTCAGTCAGCCCCTAGCCTCTCACTCTCCTGCTGTTTGCTATGTAGGAAAACCGACATAATTGGATAGGTATTGAAAGTTATATTACCTTAATTCCACTTACAAAAAACATCCACACTTATTTTAATTAGTCTAATGTAAACCTCTCCAAAACCTCTAGGATATCATTTTCAAATATTAACTCAGGCTTCTAACACACAGCCATTATTATAATAAAACAACAGCTTTTTCATCAGACTGTTTGATTCTGTGCATATAAGTATTATGTGTGTGAATTGCAGGTTAATGTTCCAAAAATAAAACGAAAGCCAACCAGTCAGTCCAAGAAAGGAGAGTGTGGATTCTCTTCCCCAGAACCTGATAACCAGGACTCCTCTGGAAGTGAAGGTAGGATAAGCTGCATCTGTTTGGCAAATTACATTGCTTTTCTGTTCAGTTAGACTGAGCACTGCTACAGTACAGTCATGCATTTACTTTCCTATTCTTTATTATCCCAAGATATTTGTGGTATAAAATAACTATTGGAATATGATAAGTTACAGTATAGTGCATTATTACATGTCTTCATAGAAAGACAAAAATGCATAGCACAAGAAAAGCAGGTGGCCCATGGTGTTACTAGTGAGATATCTGAAACTTTCCTACGTTTATAAACATAGGGCTGTAATTTAAGTAGGCTTTACTACTATAGTTAGTACTTATGGTACTACTATTGTGTTCGTTCACTTGTAAACAAAAGGATTAGTCTCTTTGCATTAAGAAAGCAGCTATTTAAATATATAGCTCAATAGACTTATGTAAGAATGAAATGTGTAAATAATTGTTGGCACTGTTTATAATCTTAAAACTTCTGTACTCAGTTGAAAAAGATTAAACACTTCACTTGTGGGCTTCCCGAGATATAAGCGACTGGAACAAAGCTTTCAGCAGGACCTCAAATTGGAGAATTTCACCTAACTGTGTTTTCCAAATAGTTTTATCATAGGATTAAAGGAGTTTAGATTTGGTTAAAGTAGTCATTCTAACCTATTGCATCTGTCTGGCATATCTTCATAGCACAACTACTAAAGCATAATACAAGAATCAGAAAGAAGGGGGCAGAGCTTGGTGAACTACAAAGTGCCATTGAATCTATAAAAGAAACACAAGAAGACATTAAGAGGTAGTGTTCGATGATGATATTTTAAAATAGATTTTAGTGCATCAGGCTTGTTCTGTTTGAAATAAGCTAGGAATATAAACTGTTCTTATTTAATCTTCCTTCACTGGTTTAAGTATAAATACATCAAAACAGAAACTTCTGCTAAAAATTGACGTTTATTGTTTTTGTCATGAATTCTGCTTTGTATAATATACTCTGGAATAGTTCAAAGAAAATGATACTGCTGCTTGTAGTGATGCAGGTCTCACCCTTGCAGTGCCTCCTACTGGTCATCTCTGGGAATTAGCATTTCCAGCCTCTGGAGTGCCCTCTGCAGGCCGGTATCCTGCTGCTGCTTGGCCCCCATGTCCCTCCCAGGACTCGGGTGCAGGACCAGTGCAAGGAAGTTTCGTGCCCTAGCCGAAACTTCCACCTTGCTCCCACCCCAGCTAACCCTGCCCACCCACCCCACCCCCCGTGGCAGCTAACCACATGCGCCCGCCGCTCCCACCTGTTGAAAGCCCTCCTTCCACGGCAGCTAACCCAGCCCGGGGAGCCCCCCCATGGAAGCTAACACCGCCCCCTTCCACGGCAGCTAACCCCGCTGGGGGAGCCTCGCCTGAGCAGGCTTTTAGGTGGTCTCAACCACTAGGCGCCCTAGGCAGCTGCGTAGTTTGCCTAAATGGTTGTACCAGCCCTGCTCAGGTGCCCTATTATCTGGGGTGCTGCCCCCTGGTCTCAGGGTCTGTGTTTTTAATTTATTAGGGGAGTTGCACTCAGAGGATTGCTATGTGAAAGGGGTCACCAGTACAAAAGTTTGAGAGCCACTGCTCTGTGTGGCCTTGGACAAAGCTCTGCAGCCTGGGGAGTTGCCAGCCTGGAGCTCCCCAGCCCCTCTGGCCTTTCCCCAGCCCTTCCTTATTCTAGGTACCCTGAGCTTCCCAGCAGCCACCCCCACCCCTCTCCCTCTCCCTCTCCCTCTCCCTCTCTGTCTCTCTGAAAGCAGAGAGAGACTCTGCTTCCTGGTCCACTGCCCTCTTATAAGGGCCAGCTGTGGCCTGATTGGGGTGTGGCCAAGCTGTGGCTACTTTCCCAATCAGCCCAGGTTTTCCCCTACCACAGCCCTCTCCCAGGGCTGGTTTAAGCCCTTCAGGGCAGGAGCGGGGTTACTGCCCTGCTACACTGCTCTAACAAGCCTGATTACTTCATCTCAGATTCAGAAACTGGGTAAATACAATGATTAATGCAGATCAGCTTCACTGTGTGTTTGTCAAATTACAAGTAGGTTTACTGGAAATAAATACCATGGGAATTCCATATTTAGCACAAATTTTGGGTCACTGGATTTTTTAGTATTTCCATTGTTTTCTGGAGTATTTTTTTACAGTTTCTACCTCTTTCATACGTGAACCAATGCAGTGTTTTTTTTTATGATACTGCAGAGGGATTTTGCCTAATTCTTATCATTAGCATATTAACCGTGAAACCGAAGGATGACTGTTTAAAAGTCAATATGTTTACTAAAATAACCAGTAGTGAAACAGTTAAGAGAGCGCTCAGGAGCCCAACTGCATGCCATCTTATTGCATGATTGGGTCCTAAATGTCCAAACAAATATTGAGATTTATTTACTTGTTGGACTATTGCAGGAAGAGAAAGGCAAAAGCTCTCTGGGAATTTGAAGTTTACTCAGGGAGAGATGATATGGAGATAGCTGTTAATTTAAGTGGGAATGAAGGAGCTCAAGGAGGGAGAGGAATTTAAAGAACGATAATTTAAAAAAAATAGACTGAAATAGTCATTTATTTAAAGCTACTTATTAGCAGATAACTTACTACTACGGTTGCCAATTTTGGTTGGATGCATTTCTGGAGATTTCATCACATGGCATAATCTTTAATTAAAGATTCATCTTTAATTCCTAAAGACTCCATGACAATCCTGGAGGGTTAGCAACCCTATTTACTATACAACAAGTCACCTAGAATTGTAATGTGTGTTGAAGAAATGTACTTAAATTTCCACAGATTTTTGAATTTTCTGCCAAATCAAGGAAACGACCTCGTTCTATTGATCCTAGTCACAAGGCTTTTTTTAATTTTTAATTTTAAACAATACAGTTTATCTCTCTTCATAAATTTATAAACACCCCTTTATATGTTTCTTGGCTGCAAAAGAGAAATTCCACAGATTCGATGCTGCATTAAATACAGTTCAGCAATCCTATTTTAAAATAATGGTAGAATGATAGAAATTGTAGGATGTATAATAAATGAGGAAAACTGAAATTTTAGAATTAACCTGATCTTAATTGCCTTCACACTACACAGCTGCATATTGCTAACTGGAAGATTACTGATTTTCAGTTGTGGTATGCATGTGTTTGAAATATGTTGTACATCAACATAAAGTTACAGACTGCTTTGCAGACACTGGGATTAAAACAGTTGTCTTATTCTAATAGTTTGTGTATGCATTACTTTGAGATTGACAGTCTTTTTTTTTTTTTTTTTTTTTCATGATATCCTCAATAGCCAACTACAAAACAGGGTTTGCATTGTTTAACTTAGGGGTCGGCAACCTTCAGTGCGTGGCACATCAGGATAATCTGCTGGCAGGCCTGCCGAGCATTTGGTTTTAACGGGTTGACTCCAACAGGACATGCTGGCACTGCTTCCTGCAGCTCATTGGCCATACGATGACCAGATCACCACACTAAAATATCGGACACACTTGGGTGCATTAGCCCTGCCCATAGTCCAACCCCCACTTCCTTCAGGGCTCCGTCGCCACTCGGCCCCAGTTCCGCCCACACCATGCCCTTCCTTTCATCCCCTGTCCTCCTACGTCCCCCCCCACTGGCTCGCCCTGCCGCTCGCCACTTCACCCCCCCCGCCCGGCCACTCCCTCCTACGGCGCCGACTTCCCCTCTGCCATGTGAATGCTCACCCCCCGGCCCCTGCACTGCCCTCGCCCTGCCCTCATTCCAACCCCTTCCCCTAAGTTCCCGCCCCTGCCCTGCCTCTTCTCCACCGCTTCCTCTGAGCGTACTGGGTACCCGTTCCTCCCCCTCCCTCCTGGAAAGCGTTAAGTGCCGCCAAACATCTGTTAGGCAGCGGGAAGGACTGGGAGAAGAAAAGGAGCGGGGATGCAGCGCACTGGGGGAAGGGAGGGAGAAGGACGGGGGAGCTTGGTTGCAATTTTTCCCCATGGGTGCTCCAATCCTGAAGCACCCACGGAGTCGGTGCCTGCCTCTCGCTTGTGTCCTTACCTGACTATCTGGACAAATGGTGTCCCGATAGTACATTGATTGGGATGGGAGACAAAGGGTTAAATATTGGGACAGTCCCAATTTTATTGGGACATCTAGTCACTCTAATTGGCTGGGAACAGTGAACCGCGGCCACTGGGAGCTGCGGGGGGCCATGCTTGCAGAAGCCCAATGTAAACAGAATGTCTCACGGCCCCCAGTGGATTACCCTGATGGGCCGTGTGCCGAAGGTTACCGGCCCCTGATTTAACTGAAGAAAATATGTTCACTGGTATCTGTTGAACATGAAGGAAAATGCAATACTTGACTCTTTCTGCTTTGCCGTATTCTTACTTGCAGACTCCAAGGCCTTCAACAAATATGAGGAGTTTAGGATGAGAAATGTTAGTTTCCTGCCATTTTATTTCTCATTTGAGGTCTTGATATTGTGTATCTAAAAGCCGAGTAGAATTACATCAATTAACCATTTCTCCAAAAGCTGACAGAAAATAGCCTCTTGATATTTCATGGTGTTCCTAACAGAAGTCAGATAATGTAAGAAACTGTTTAAATCATCTTGATGCCCACTTAAGAGAGTTTCTTTTTATATTTTATAGGGATATTATGGCTCTACGGAACCGTGTTACTTCAAATTCACCACCACTGGAAAACAATTTCTTGCAGCTTAAGCACTATGTCTTTATTTTTCTCATGGTTCTGATGCAACTTATCATCAATTTCATGTTCAAATAGAAGGTCTGAACAAAACTCTTTGAACTGGAATACTTACTGGGACCATATTTTAAGTTGGTTTGGACTTTAAATGATGCAATATTATCTAAAAGAGCCCTGTAGTTAAAACTTTAAGAACTTCACCTCAAATCTTTATGTGTACATGGATCAAGATCTGTCATATTCCCGCCTAGCCAGTTGAAGTGGGAAATGTGTAAGTGCCAGTACTCTCTTGCTCTTTGTATATGCCTCACACAAACACAACAATAGCCTTCTATCTATAAGATCTCATAGGCTGTACTAACAAATTTTAGTACAGACAATGTCAAACTCAAAATTCAGAAATCTGTTCCTCTCTCAGTGGGGACATGTAATGTCTATTGATGAAGATAAATTGAGAAAAGAACAAACAAACAAACAAATTTAACAATTTTGTAACAAAATAACTTCTGAAGTAACCAGCTTTACTATTTTATTGAAAGTACTGTATGGTGAAATGTGTTTCAGATCAAACACAAAAAATACGTTAGTAAGCACCATAAGTAATAAGAATTGGCTCAATGCAGAGTTGAAGACTTTACCTGAAATCTTTGTGTTTTAGTGCTCTAATTTGGGAGGAGGTTTTTTCTAAATATATGGCAGTATTTTAATTCTAGATTATGGTGGTGATATACAAACCACTAGATTTTCATGGTTGGCCACTTCAAACCTTTTTATTAAAAACACTGGCTTACGTTGTGCATAGAATGAATTGTACAACTGTACAGTACCCATAACGACTACTATGTTAATGGTCCACCAACATTTCCATTCATAATGTGTCAGGGATTTATAACTATGTAGTTAATTTTTTCTCAGTTTACTAAACTTGAATTAAATTGTGTGGGCACTTCAAATAAGTTGAAGATAAAGACTACTGCTATCAAATGGTTTATCTGATGTTGCTGTAACTCAGAAAAAAATATTAACATGCACAGCTGTGTTAAGTGTGAAGGGCTTGATGTTAAGTTCCAAAATGAAAGGCAGTTTAGAACTAAGAGTTCAGTCCTGCTATTAGAATACCACTGATAATTTTATAAAATACACAGCAACAAACCTTAGCTGTTTAAGAGCAAGATGAAGCCTAAATCTTCATTAAATTCCTCCTTATTGCAGCATATGCACACCATGGAACTCATCCCGATATTCCACAATTGGACAAACTAATAATACAGAAGTTGGACTTGGATTTTAAATGTGACTTTTTATTCTAACATGGTTTTCCTCTGTATTGGTATGTTTCCAAACAACTAATTTTTTTTAAGCAAAATTGTTTAGATACGAGCATTTACAAGGTGAGATCTCCCTTCCTCCTCCCTCCATTTTGACCCATTTACACAAGTGAAAAGGGGCTCTAGAATCTGCCCTGGGGAGACCTGCCCTGGTGTAGATGCTGTGGAAGACAGCCATAAGGCTGTTTTCCAAGAAGCCCCTCTCAAGTCTTGGCATGTTAGGGGGCAGGGCCACAGCACCGCAGAGATTCTGGGCAGTGCAGTGGCTGATGCAGCAGCCTTTCAGGAATGCCCTAACTTAAACAGGCCCCAGGGCTCTCTTGGTAACACTGTGGGCCTCTCCAGCCCCTAGAATAACCCATGACTGGCAGGATGCAATGGTGTTTTAAAGCCACCTTCCCTTGTGCTGAGAGTCCTGTGCTCTACCAGTCTCATCCAGTGTTAATGCAAGTAAAATTTAGTTAGATTTGTGCTTTTGTCTAACCAACTTTTATCTTCCTGTGTCCCTAACGTACAGTTTTCCCCACTCCTTTATTGCCACCACACGAGACAAATTTTACTCTTTAAGCATCCTGCTTACATTTGGTAATTCTCCACTCCTTGTCATAATGTAGTTTTGTCTTGAACCATTCTCTACAGCACTGTTCTTTAACATGACTATAATATGGACTGGTGTTGTGTACACAGGCACAACCAAATTCTTGTAACGTGGTTGGAACACTGTCTGTTATGCCTTGTGATTACATTTTTAAAATATAGAAAGAGCTTTACTCTAAAGAGGAAAGAGTTAATAAGTTCCTAATAGAAACTAAAGATGGCAGCTATATATAAAAGGTTAGCAGTCATAATATAAAGGGTGGGTTAAAAGATGAAAACAGAATGTTGTAATACTGATTTGACACTGCCAGCATTCGAGAGATTGTCATTACACCACTCACATAGAGAGATCTCTTATGCAGATCTGTTCCAAGACCTGCAGTGTAGTTGGTATACTCATATAATTTGTGCTATACATGACAGGGACACATAATACATAGGCAAATATGAGAGCTAACTAGCACTACACCAAGAATTTGGGCAGTAATATTAGATCCCTGAGATATTCCTACAGTTTTTATGTGTTGAACCTTATATTTGGTAATAACTTATCTAAATTTAAAATGAATGTTTGTTAAAAATGTCCATCTTGCTCAGTATTTATGTTTTTTACCGTTTTTTCCAAGGGCAGTTAAGGAGAAGCCCTTTACAGATATATTTTTTAAACTGACTTTAATTTAGTATTGATTTGAAAGCATATATAGAACTGCATATTTATACTCACGCTGCCATTGTATATGTCAAAATATTGTAATCGTTAGCTGACGGTGTTTTGGCCCACATCAGAATACATATGTGCACACCATATATTCCATATTTGAGATCCTGCCCACTTCAACTCTTTTGTGTTTTGCATATGCATATACTTGAATAAGATTGAGCTAGACAAAATGCCCTTACTTACATACAAGATTCTTTTTCTCCTCTCTCAATATGTTTTTAGAGCCTGACTATCTAAGATATAAGAGCTGTTGGTTTAATTCCTGTCCCAAGAGGCAAGAGTACTTCATGAAATTTTTTAATGAAAAAGTAAAGCAACAGGTCTGCTCTTAGGTGTATTTATTAGTCATATTCTAAAAAGCACATGCACTGAAAGCCTGATAATTCCTATTTTGCTCTTCTTTGTATGTAATTCCCTTATGTGAGCAAAAAAAGGAATTTATTGCCTGATTTTTAGGGTAAGGTTGATTACAGGTCAGGTTTATAAAGCCTTTTCTTAATACATAATTAACTTCATATTTAGCCATGATGTGTAGTTGATCTTGAAATATTCTTTACTAAAGATTATCAGTTTTCTGCACAGTCATAAAAACTCTGCTTGTACAGTTTGCAGATATCTGAAGGCAGTAGCCTCCTGCTAGATTTTAATATTTAAAACAGAGCACTTGTTTTCTCACTTGATTAGATTCTTTATTCTTTTTTCTTGTACAGGAATTAGGAAATACTCTGAACTGATGGTTGTTGCCATGTGTTTTTTGATTGTTTTTTAAAATGCACTCTAAGCCTTTAATTTGCCACTTAACTATTGTAGTTAGGTATAATTGACCTACAAAGAAAATAAGCGTCATGTGAAGAGCATAGTTCCAGCAATACATAATGTTTCTTGTATTTCATATGTTGGTTATTTTTAAAATAGTTTGCATTATTTATAAGGGTGCAGCATGTCTTCTTTTTTTTTCCTCCAGATTAAATCCTGAAAACTTCATTTTATTGTTGTCTTGTAAGATGTTTCATGGATTTTTACAGTTCAGTGCTCTTCTGTGCCTTTGGGAAATCCTTGTCAGTTTAATGTTAATGAAACTAAATTTGGATTCAGTGTATTTGTCTAGCATAACTTGGTGGTGGTTTTTCTTAAAAGCCATTATTTCATCACCTAGTTTTCTTTTTGTAAACAAGAATGCTGTACCCTTATGAAAGTTTGACTAATCGTATTTCAAATATATCCTGAACTCTTTGGACATCATTGCAAATAGATATTTCTGAGTATTATAAACAGTGCCTTCTTGATGGATTTCACACTGTTTTGAGGTGTATAAAGAAAACTTGTCAAATTTGTGCCATACATACAACTGACCTTTTGTGGGGGCTGTGTTTTTGAAGACTACCTTTCTCCCTTCATCATATTTTTGAAATCACTATATAAAGATCTGTCTTTCCACTTCTATTTCAGTTTTCTAGAATTTCTAGCTAGTGAGCAGTGTGTCTGGTCTTCGCTTTTTTGGTCTTCCGTACAATGAAGCTGCAGTACTTTGTTTGTGATATTACAGAAATAGCCATAATAAAAGTTTAACATCACAGACAGATTATTTTGGCTTTACTTTGTACTTAACTAAATTTAATCGAGAAATTAACTGATACAGAGAAAAAAATGGGGGGAGGAGAGATTTCCAAGGGCACAAAGGCAACAAAGCACCCAACTCCCATTCATGTGTCTTGAAAATCTTCCCTTTAAGCATGTATACCTTTTTAATTATCTAGCCATTTTGTACAAACTACAAACCAAAGGTATATTTAACTGCATGGGGAAAGTGCTCTTTAAAATACATAGCTTGCCACTATTACCTAATTCTTCATTTTTCTCTAGTTTCAGAACTTCAGGTAACTCAGATTAGCACATTTTTATTATGTTACATATTGTTTGAATTTTTGTACTGTTACATTTTTTTTAGAAAATTGAAAATGGACTGTTATACAAAAGCTGTATAGAACCAGTGTTTCATTAATCCAATTCACAGAATATGGAAAGAGCCAGATCCCATGACAAAAATGAATGTGAATGTATGTACTAAAATATTTATATAGGAGAAAAATCCTTTATTCCTGTATGTTTTGTTTCTGCCTATATCATGTTAAAATTGCTTTAGTATAGTATTGCAAAGGTTATTTAAAAAAACATGCTCCATGTAGTGTGATAAGAACTACTATGACTTCTTTAGAAAGATCCACAAGTTTTGACCATATTGCATGCTTAAATGTACATCTGAGTTCAGCATTTTGTTAAATGGCCATTTGTAAATTAAAGTACTACCACTGGTCAATAGTTTTGTATGACTAATGAATAGAATAAAGAGATGTCACCAACAGCATAAGCACAGTATACTGAGTCATGTTTATGTGTCTGACACCATTACATTAAACAGATGATAGGAATGGTACTGAGAGGAACACTTAGAATTGGTTACAGAATCATTTATCCCTGGGTTTCTGTTGCTCCTTATTTACTTTATATTTCTGGTTTCTGATTACAGTTTTAGTATTTGGTCTGCCTATAGTATCTATTGTAGATATTTTACTGTGGTAAGAGTCTTGCAAAATGAAGCCTCTGTAAAGAGATCTCTGGCAATTTAACTTGTACTGTTTGTTTGTTCTGCTTCTGCTAGGATATCATGTTCTCATTTTGATTAAAATTTCCTCGGGGACCATGTCTTGGCACTTAAGTAATTAGACCAAATATTATAAATTATGTAGTAGGCTATTTTGTGGTGGTTTTGCTCATTTGGTGTGAAGGTTAGTATTAAGATGTTGCAGTGATTTTACATATATTAAGGCTGTCAAATAATTGTTTTAAATAATCACAGTTAATCACAAGATTAAAAAAAATCGTGATGCATCACAGTTTTAATTGCACTGTTAATAGAATACCGATTCAAATGTATTATAAATATTTTTGGATGTTTTTTTCCTACATTTTTCAAATACATTGATTTCAATTACAATACAGAATACAGTGCTCACTTTATATTTTTATTACAAATATTTGCATTTTTAAAAAAAGAAAATTCACCTCATACAAGTATTACAGTGTGCTGGTTCTCCAGCTGGTTATACATACCCCTGGGGGTACACAGAGGTCCTCCAGGGAATACATCAATTCATCCAGATATTTGCCTAGCTTTACAAAAGGCCACATAAAAAACATTAGCAAAATCAGTATAAACTAAAATTTCATTCAGACTGTGATAAATGAAGGGGGCGGGGGCAAGTAGCTCCCTTTGATGGACACCCAGCCAACCAGTTAGCTGTAAAATCCCTCTTGACAGCTGTTCTCTACTTATTTACCTATAAAGGGTTAAAAAGTCCCCTGGGTAAATGGGTGGGGGGAAGTGGGCACCTGACCAAAAGAGCTAATGGGAAGGCTAGAACTCTTTAAAATCAGAAAAGAAACTTTTCCTTTGTCTGTTGTTATTGCTGGGCTGAAGAGATGGGCAGCAGGAATGCTATGTAAAGTTTGAACCATCAGATCATATCTAGAACTACTTTTAAGAACCCAAATATGCAAGTAAATTAGGAATGTTTAGGCAGATGCAATAAGGTTTATTTCTATTTTATTTTGCAAGGTTTGTGGACTCCTCTGTGCTAACCCCAGATGCTTTTGTTTGCTTGTAACCTTTAATCTAACCCCCAAGAAAGCTATTTTGGGTGCTTAGTTTTTGGAATTGCTGTTTTAAAATCCAGCAAAAGCCTAAGTTCCAGATGTATTTTCTTCCCTTTTGTTTATAATAAAATTTACCTTTTTTAACAGGATTGAATTTTTGGTGTCCTAAGAGGTTTGTGCATGTTGTTTGATTAGATGGTAGCAACTGCTAATTTCCTCTGTTTTCTTTCTCAGCTCTTCCCCAGAGGGTGGGGTGAAAGGGCTTGAGGGTACCCCACATGGAGGAATTCCCAAGTGCTCCTTTTTGGGTCCAAGGGTTTTTTTTTTTTTTTTGCATTTGGGTAGTGGCAGCATTTACCAAGCCAAGGTCAGAGAAAAGCTGTAACTTTGGGAGCTAAATACAAGCTTGGAGTGGCAAATGTTAATTTTTAAAATCCTTGCTAGCACCCACCTTCTGTACTCAAAGTGACAGAGTGGGGATTCAGCCTTGACATGGATTTTACAGCAAACTTGCTGGGTGGGTGTGCATCAAACAGAGTAACCCCCCACTTCAATTATCATATATATAAAATGTGTATATATAAATAAATAAATAAATACACGAGTGGGATATGTTAAGTTTTCATCACTGTGCTTTTTGATAGAAGGAACTTGTGTTGTTTTGGTTGAGAGGTGTGGTCCTTTATAGGTATCCTGCCGCAATCCTATCGTAGTTCTGATGTGCAGCCATATACTGGAGTGTTCCTGTGTGTATATTGTATTTGTTAGTTGTGTCCTTTTGAGTAGTTTGTAGTTGACTTAGCTCTGTTATCTTGACATGCTGTTGAATTCTACTACTGAATAGTTTTGGCCCTCAGTTAGTTGGGAAGGGCTCTGGCTGGGGGTGTGGGCTCTGGAGTGGAGCTGGGACCGAGGGGTTGGAGCAGGAGGATCTCCAGGTTGGGACCGAGGGGTGTGGAGGATGGGAGGGAGGTCAAGGCTAGGGTAGGGATGTGGGAGGGAGGCAGGCTCTGGGCAGCGCTTACCTCAAGCAGCTCTTAGAAACAGTGGCATCTCCCCCCTCTGACTCCTATGCAGAGGTGCTGCAGGCACCTAAATATGTGCTGCCCTGTCCGCAGATAGGGGAGCTGTGGGGGCAGCACTTAGGATGGGGGCACCATGCAGAGCCCCCTGGCTGCCTCTACATGTAGGAGCCAGAGCGGGGACGTGCTGCTTCTTCTGGGAGCTGTGCAGCATGGGGAAAGGCCTGCCGCTGCACCCTGGCTAGAGCACCAGAGCAGGGAAAGCCCCTGACACTGCTTCCCAGGGCCTGATTACAATGTCTGGAAAGGCTGGATGTAGCCCCTGGGCCATAGTTTGCCTGGGGGTGACAGTAAGGTATGCATGGCTTATGCCTTGTAATAAGAGGGAAGGCCTGCAGAGTACAAAGAATGCTACTGTTATGGAGAATGAAATTAATGATGGTCCCTGTCTACAAGGCAAAATGTGTCCTATTCCTATATGCCTGTGTTGCAAGTGACTGCTGAGCACCACGTGGTGGGACAGAACTCAGCCGCCAGGGAGAAGGTAAGTAAGGAACAGCATCGTCCTAGAAACCCTGTCCTGTATTTCTGAAACGGGGCCGGCAACCGGGCGCTACTGCCATCGCTGGGTTGCCAATGCCAAGTGTCCAAACACTGAGTCGCGCCCCCGAAAATCCACTACTTGTAGAGGCCGCTTTAGAGTTGCCCTCGGGCGTGAGCCTTGGGGCTGCACGTGGATCATGGTTCCGAGCTCTTCCCTACACTCGGCAGTACCAGGAACTGATTTTTTTATCAAAGGACACTCGCCGCCGCTGCCTTAGAGAGCCAGGGCCTGTCCCCGCCACCCCAGGAGCTCCGGCCAGCTGGGGGCTCACACGTGCTGTGCGCGAGGCGGCAGCAGGCGGGCGGGCCCCCTGGAGCCCAGCGCCGGTGCCAGGTCCGCGCTCTCCCAGGCGCACCTGCACGCGCCACTAACGATCGGCTCGGCTCAGAGCGAGGTTGCCTCCGTCGGCGGCCGCGCGCGCCTCTGGGAGAAGCGGCACGAACTGGAAGAGGCGGCAGCGGGCTCGACCCAACCGTACTAGCCCCTCCCCTTTGTCTGGCACGTTATCGCGTTCAAACGTGATGGCGTCACAGCGCCTCAGGACACAGCGGCGCGCTGTTTCCATGGCGTCCGCGGCGTCACTGGACTTGGGGCGGCTGGTGCAGGAGGCCGAGGCGCTGGCGAGCGCGGGGCGNGCTCGGGCCGCGCGGGGGGCAGGTGCTCGTGACCCGCCCTACGGGAGAGACGCTGCTCACGCGGGACGGGAGGCGCGTGCTGGAGGCGCTGAACCTAGGCCCGCCTACCGCCAGGTAATCCCGGCCCGGTTACATGCCTCGCACACCCGCCCCGCCCGCCTCTTCCCGGGGCTGCCGGAGCCGTCTCCGCGTTCCAGTCGCTTGTGGCTGCGACCCCTCTCCGCCGTGAGCGGGCCGGGCCTGCAGCGTCTCGGAGCGCCGCTGTGCGGGTCCCGGATGCCCGGGCCGCAGCCGGACCCTGAAGCTCTGGGACTTCCCAGGGGGCAGAGTGGTGCCGACTTGTCCCCTCGCAGTAGCCGGGAGAAGACAAATCAATGGAGCAGCTGCTCCCCCTGGGCAGAGACAGCCCAGCACCTTCTGCCAGCAGTTCCGGGGCGTCGTTACACCCCTTTACACCCAGCTTCATCCTCCTCTCCATGAGCCCGGTGCTGATGGGAACGATCCAGTCCGCTCCCCTGCCCCGGCAAAGGCCAGGGCCAAGATCCTCGCCCTTCACAGCACCTGGGGACAGGGAGGAGTTTGTGCTTCTCGCTAGGATGCTGTGGCCTTTTGCTGTCACTGGTGCCTGGCTGCCTCTTGTCTACCTCTGTGTCTGGCATGTCTTTCAAGCTCTGGGCAAACCTTTCCATTTGTTAAAATGACAGCTGGGGAGCACCTGCAGTCGGTCATGAGTAAGACTTCGTTTTAAGTCATGGCCAGTAAATAAAAAATCACAGCCCCTGACCTGTCCATGACTTTTACTGTATATCCCTGACTAAAACTGGAGGAGGGAGGGCTGGCCTGGGGGCACCTGGGGAGGGGGGATAGAGGCAGGTTTCCTACTTGGCTCTTGGGAAGCAGCGACCTCCAGCTCCTAGCTCCTCATGCTGCTTCTGCTCCGCCCCCAAGCCCCTCTTCTGCAGCTCCCACAGGTTGGGAACTGCAGCCAATGGGAGCTGTAGGGGTGGTGCCTGTGGGCAGAGGCAGCACGTGGAGCTAGAAGCTGAGGGAGGGGAGTTCCTGTTGCCCTTCTGAGGAGCCCCCCCAGTTAAGCATCACCCAGAGCCCCCCACACCCAAATTCCTGCTGCTGGGGGTCGGGGGTGCAACTGGCCCAAGGGCTGCCCAAGCTGCTCAGGTGGCTCCCAAGCCAGCCACACAAGACACTGCAGAAGTCAGAGTCACGGAAATCTGCAACTTCAGTGACAAACACAGAGCATGAGTCATGAATGGCTAGTATTACCTGTTGACAAGTGAATAGTTGAAACACTTCTCTGTTAATGAATTGAAGCTATTGATTAAAATCTGTTGGTAAAAGCCACCCTTAATTTACTTTTTCTTTTTTTCTACCAGAATGATAGTAGCTTGTGTCTCCAGTCACCACAACATGACTGGAGATGGTGCTAAAACATTTATCATCCTGTTATCCAAATTACTCAGAGGACTTCAAGCAATTCTTGATAAAAGGGAAGGATCTCCATTTTGTGAGGCTATTCAAAGGAGCAAGAGAGATCAAAAACATTGTCACAGTCTGAAGCAAATATCTCAGTCTCTTATGACATTTCAGACTCACATATTAGACCACATCATGGCACAGGACCTAAGAAAACATTTTCTATCTGCTTTTTCTAGTTGGGAAGGAGAGATAAGTAGGGACACAATGGAGTCAATATTAGAAGCTTATTTTTGTGGAAGAATAGGAAATAGTCATCAGAAGCTTCTTTCCCAATTGAGTTGTGATTTCTATTACAGATGTATACCTTTCAAAAATGGTAAAAATGAAATGCTGGATTTGGTGAATGAATATTTTGTAGAATTGCATTCTGCTGTAACAGGTCTTCCTGTTTCAAATTCCAGGATCTTAGAGGGACTTGTTCTTCACAGGGATTTTGCTGTGTATTGTCCAGCAGATGGTGACATAAGAATGTTAATTCTAACGGAATCGATCGACTCTGCTCTTGCTCCCCCTGGTTTAGAATTTGTTGTAAATGCAGAAGTTCAGTATCAGGCATCTCAAGTCTGGATTACAAAAAGAACAGAAGCTATGATGAAACACTTGCAAAACAACAATATAAAAGTATTATTGTCAAGTGTGAAACAACAGGAAATAGTTATTTACTATGCAAAAATAAGTGGTATATCTATTGTAGAGTGTTTATCATCAGAAGAAATCTCTCTTCTCTGCAGGACCACAGGTATCTCACCTTTTATACCTACTCAGGACAATATACGTAGTGAGATCTCTGAAACCATGATAGCAAAATTTTGTCGGCCTCTTGTACTTGGCTCCAAGAGATATGTTCATCTTGGTTTGACAAGGACATGTGCCTTTGAGCCTCATTGTGTAATATTTTGTGGACCTGTGCATGGTATCACTGAGCAGCATGCCTCTGCTTTTCACGGAGCATTTAAAATGTTACAACAACTATTTAAAGCAGTTGATCTGAGTGACGGATGTGAAGCACAACCTGAAAACACAAATAATACTTCAAAAACTGTACATTGTAGTTGGCAACAGTCAGCTACTCAACAAAAATTCAAAATGGAGACTATTTCTTGTAATAGGGAAAAGGTCAATGACCAACAACTGAAAACATCTATGGCTGAAACAGAAAAACAGTTTATAGACTCTTCTTCATGGGTAGATGAAAATCCATCATGTAATCAAACAGAATTGCAAAAATCTTCAGACCTAGCCAAGCCCCTTGTAAAATTAGAGAGTGATTTTATGTTTTCAGCTCTAATTGACAGAGGTAGTTCTGTAAGAGAGTTACAGAAACCACCACTGAAATGCAAGCATCCAAGTGAAATGTGGGTAATGAATAATAGTGAGCCAGCTGTCAACAACCACAGGATTTGTAATGATGCTATGACAGCAATAGAAAACACCAGTACATCAGTTGTGTCCAAACAGCTGGATGCTGCTCAAGAGTATTGGAAACCAGGCAATCCTATAGTTCCATTTAAGTTTGAGAAGAGTTATAAACACACAGTCCAAAGTTACACCAACTTGGTCATACAGGCAGGATCAGTTTTGCCAGTTGGAGGTAACTTTGAGATCCTGTTACATTATTATCTCCATTCCTATGCAAAACAATGCCAACAACCAAAAATAACTGTTATTTCTACTGTAATTGCTGATGCATTGCTAAGCATTCCAAAAATCCTTTACAGAACAACAAAAGAGAACAGTTTTACTCAGGTCTGTTTCAAAGCCACTAGTGCACTTCAAACTAATCAGCAGCTGCCCATGCATCAACAAGGTCTAGAATCGGTGTATTGTAAATATCAGTTAGTAGCTTCTGTTCTTCATTGTCTTACAAAGCTTCTCACTATTGATTTAATAATTGGTATTAAGAGACCACCTCAAAAGACTGAGGTTAATGATTCAGAAGAAGATTTATGAAAACAACATTTTTGTTTCTCCTATGTTGTTACTGGAAGATTTTGATTCAATTTTATATTAAGCCAATGATATTACTTTAGAAACACTCAGGGCCGGCTTGAGGCACCAGCTTAGCAAGCAGGTGCTTGGGGCAGCCACTCCGGAGTGGGGTGGCAGGTTCGGGTATTCAGCGGCAATTTGGTGGAGGGTCCCTCACTCCCGCTCGGAGCGAAGGACCTCCCCGTGAATTGCCACAGATCACGATCACGGCTTTTTTTGGCTGCTTGGGGTGGCAAAACCCTTGAGCCAGCCCTGGAAACACTGCTTTTAATTTAAAACCTTTATCTCCAATTTATCTATTTTGGTATTAAAGGTTGTGGTCCACCCTAATGGATTTTCCCAGGAAAGACACAGCTAGCCAACTTTCCTTTGAAGGACACGGATACAGCCCTCCGCCCAAGAATAGGCAACAAGCAATAAATTATTCAAAAACAAAAATACTTATTAGAAGTGAATAGTTACAGTAAAAGAGTAGAGATAGAGGTAATAGAGTTACAGTATAAACATGAAGCGATGTGGCAAATAGACACAGCCCTACAATTACTGTTTCAATTAACTACCACATATAACAATATGATCATTCACTTTATACCTTACAACAATATCTATTACATATACCAGTTAGGGCTGTCAAGTGATTAAACAATAATAGAATACCATTTATTTAAATATTTTTGGATGTTTTCTACATTTTCAAATATATTGATTTTAATTAGAACACAGAATACAGTGTACAGTGCTCATTTTGTATTTATTTTTTTATTACAACCTAATATTGTAGTGCAATCTCTTTATAATGAAAGTTGAACTTACTGATTAGCATATGCTAATTAGCCACTTGTACAGAAAGCTCCTTCTCTGTCCCATAGACTTCTATGGACTCAATGCAGACTTATGGGGTTTTTTCAGCTGACTTTTGGATGAGCCCTAGCTACTTGTCTGGACATCCCATTGGTTTCTATAGGGTACGATGTATTCCTATGGGGTTTTGCTGAGTCATTCCCCACCGGAAGTGATGCAATACTTTGCCTTGATTGCATCATCCCTATTCATTTCTGTGGGCTCCCATGCATTCCTATGGGATTTCCCACTACATTAACTAATTCTATACTATAGCCGCCTTTACTGTATTTTCTAATTTAAACTATTCTTAAATTTTATTTAATTAAAGCTTTATTCTTAAAACTAATTACTATTCTAAGCATGTCAAAGGGTCTTCACACTACCACCACTCATTTTATATTCAATTAAGCAATTTAAAATTTTGGCAAATTTAAACCCTTTTTGATGTTTTTCTGTGGATTTCCAGTTTAGGGCTTGGTAAGCCATTTTGGGCAAGTGAGGCAAAAATCTTTTGTCACAATGTGTTCTGGTCAAGTCTGGATGCCCCAAGCTCAGTGCAAGGACAAATACTTCTTCCTGTAATAAAGAGGGAAGAAAAAGCAGATCATTGCAGGTTTATATTGCTGTTGAACTCAGCAAAGCAATTTCTGTTATTTTATCAGGCAGGTTTCAAACACAAGCAAATGTAATAGTATGCATTTAGGGTTAAATTGATTCTGGCCCTGTGCACCATATTGTGGAGGGTCTTGAGATTCACCATTGGGCAGACTCGCACACCTCATTTTTCATATTTAAATATTTATGCAAACTAAATGTGAATTTTGGTTTCCCTGGCAAGTTACCTGTGGCATGTGCCATCAAAACTTTGCAAATCTAAAAACTAGCTTTAACAGTTGTTTAAAAAGTCAAAATGTCTCTGTAATTTATTGATGTTCATAAGGAGTTGAATTAAATTTGATTTTAAACGCTATGTTGTGTCTTTGTATATGTTTTCCCTAATTTTTTTCTTTCCACTATATTCTTATAATCCATTTCACATCAATATTTTCACTGTTAAGACAGCCATCCGTAGACTCTAGGCCACTGTAGTATATTCCTGTAAATGACTGTCTGGCTGAATATGATATCTAGAATTTCTATTCTTTATCTAATAATTTTGATCATAGTAGCAATAGTAGGAAATAAATCCACATTATGACTGGCCAACATTTGATCTGTCAAATTGATTTTACATGGTATTCATGGCTTCCAATATTTTCAGCTATTCTGGCTTATGTTCTCGTGGTGTCACTATAAAAATAGGCTGAGTGTAGGAGAGAGGCTGTACTATTAAGCTACTAAACATCTTTTCAAACTGTTGATCATCAGTTTTCTTCAAGTTTCTCATCCTAAAACTTACTTGAAGATTAGTCTTAACTTGATGCCTTAATTTACCTGTTTTTTTTAACTGTCTACCATTGTGGTGCATGGAGGAAAGAGAATACTGAGTAAATGGGCAGCTGCAGCTGGGGGAAGTGATCATATTTGTATCCCTAGTAATAGTATTAGGTATCAATACTAATATCAACCGGGATTTTATAATCAGTAATTTGAAGTATTATGGGAAATTTAAAAATCTTATGTTGTAAACATACTTTTCTCTCTCGTCAATAACCACTTACATGATTAAAACTGAATGTCAGGTTTCTTCATTTTTTGTGCTGTTTGTTTCCCTTTTACATTTTTCTCAGTGTATTCAGTGGTGATTGATTGAAGTCTTTTTCACTTTCAGGTCCTCCTACTGCCCTATTTTGTTTGCAAATACAGAAGCAAACTTTATTTAAATACAGATTTCCATTGGAATTAAATCTTGCCCAAATTTCTATTAATTTGGATTTTGTAAAAGTTTGTTTTACAGCATGTGAATTTTAAGCAAAAATTGGGTTGATACTGTACCTTGAACTTTAGGAAATTTTGAGAAAAAGTTAAACTGAAGCAAAAAAAAAAGTGCTTAAACATATTGTGGTGATAAAGTTGAACTTTTTGTTCTGAAAAAAAAAGTGAAGCTTATTGTTTTAAAATGTGCCCCAAGGCTACCTTCATGTTTAATGAAGTGGTAGAGCCCACAGAGATTACAAGATCCAACATGCAATTCTCCATTTTGACCACGTCATGATGGGAGCTATAGTCTCTGGGCTAAACTGTCTGAGTAAGGTGAGGGCAGGGCAAATGACACCATTTTATGCACATTAGTGTAGACCATAGGCTCCAGTAAGTTGCCAGTGCAGCTCTCATTTGGGAAAAATGTGGATGATGCCTTGGACTGTTCTAACACAAGGAATATCAACCTTAATGACTAACATTTTTTTATTTCACCACCCAGACACAAGACTTTATGATGAGTGGTTATAGAAAAACAATTTAATCAAACAAAGGGTTCTACTGATCTCTAGAGACCAGCCACATAGCCAGATCAGTATTGGGTAAGATCTGAGTTAAATATAATCAGAGTGCTGCCAATCCTTTAGTAACTAATATATAAAGATTTATTTATAAGGAAAAGAAGCGGAGAGTTAAAATGATTAAGGAAATCATATACATACAAATAATTGCAAAATTCTTCTGTCAGGTGTGAAACTGTGATGGAATAAACTGCTAGTCTGCAGATGTGTCTCTGGAAATTACCCAGACAGCTTGGAGGTCATCAGTCATGGTTTAGAGCTTCCTTGTTAGAAACTCAGTTCAGAGAAATGAAGCAGGAAATTAAGACAAAATGGAGATGTTTCCAGGGTCTTTTATATCTTCTCACAATCCCATGTGGATGGAATTTTACTGTCCCAAACAAAGCTCCCAATCTCAGATTGTGGAAAATGACAGGCACAAGAGGCTGTCCAGGGTCACATGAGCAAGTCTCATGCCTTTACATGCTTTGATGACTCACAGGAGCAACCATTGCCCATATTCTTTCTAAAGTGTCCACAGGAAGACTTGCTGGGCTGGATGAGTTTCTTCTGTGTCCCATTGCAAGAATTTATTTTCTTTAATGGACCATCAACACAAAGCTGTCTGGCTTCATTGTATATTTTACCTGGTGGGTATTACCCCAGGAACAAACACATTTGGGATACAGATCTGTAGCCAATGTTCATATCTTCATATATAAAAATGATGCATGCATATAAACAGGATAATCATACCTGGCAAATCATAACTTGACATCGACACCTTATATGATATACTTTGTTGCAGTTGTATAACAGTGGTAGCAACAATGATATACATAGTCACATTTCAATCATATAGCATCACGATACCATATAATTATTTTAAGATACCTCTCCACTGATTCTTTCCACTGTTCCCTCAAATCTGACCCTGCTTTATTGCATCTCTCACCACTGAATGCCAGTTAAGTTGGGTATTTGAATGTTACTGCTCTTACTTTGGGAACCATCTTTTTTCACTTTTGAACTACTAAAGACAGCTGAGAGCATTGCGCTCATTTTGTGAAGACAGGGACACAACTCTTCCAAGAAGAACACTAGTTCTCCTTTCTGGATTGGCCATTGTGAGGCACTTATCCAGCATATGACTATTTCATTTTCAATCCTGGCATTATGAGTATTTTGTGCCTATGTTCCACAGGCTCAGGGAAAAGAGAGAAAGGCATTAGTCCAGCCTTCTGGGATGCCACCAGCTTCACCTACTGATTTGACTGTTTCCACAGTAGAATCCTCTGCTTTCTAGATCTGTGGTTCTCAACCATTTCCATACTGTGACCCCATGTTAGAACAGAAAAATGTTTTGGGACTTCCCACCTCTGTATACTCATAAAGGGAGGATGGTTCCGTGGTTGTAACTCCTCAAAACCTGTCTGAGACATTCCATGTCCTAGATCAGGGCTACTGTTCTCCACTGGTATTTTCTCCTTGAAGCTTTTGTTCATCTCCACTGGGTAGTGTATGCACATTTTTAAGTGCTCTAATCTGTGCTGGCAGAGGACATTCACTTCTGCACACATGTGACTTCTTAAAAAAATATGCAAGAGTTTTAGCCACATATCAAGTAGCATGATAACAAATAGAGGCCACATTTTGAAAATGTGGCTCATACAGTAAGTCCAGGAACTGAAACTGTATCTCTTTGTAAGTCAACAGTCAGGATGTGATGGGATTTTAGGCTGGCAATAATTCAATTTTTCAGTGTTGCTGTTTGGGAGTTTTTCCAGTCTTAACATATTCATGTGTGGTGTGACATTGCACCCCATATTCGTCATAGTAATATTATTATATGATTATGACATAATTATGATGCATTTTGTAAAAGATAAGTCATGTAAGGTGCCACTGAAAACATTTTTTGCCTAATATGATTATCCTATTTGTATGCATGTATCATTTTTGTATCTGAAGTTATGAATCTTGATTATATATCTGTATTTCAAATCTAGTTATACCTGGGTGATGCCCACGAGGCAAGATGCTTTCAGTCTAGATCGGTGTTTCTCAGATGCGGACACCAGAGCCTTTTCTTGCAGCCACAGTCATCTGGGCTGTGATTGGGGGCAGGGACACAAAGCAATGGCCCCTCTCCTAGGGCCTACAGAAGTGGTTGGGCCTTGCCCCCTCCAGAGACACAAACACTGGAGGTGCAGGCAGCTGGTGAATCCCACACTTTCCCAGGGGTAGGGGAGGCAGGCTTTGGCCACAGGGCTTCAAGCTCAGTCCATCTGATGGCAGGCTCTGGTTCCAGGCTCTGCTGGGGTCCACTGCCTCCCTGCCTACCTCCCCATCCAGGGCTTAATTTGTGTCTGGGCTTTCTGGGGTTAAGTAAGTCTGCTGTGCAAAGTGATATTAACAAACATACAAATATCACTTTTCACAGCAGAACACTTACCAGCTAGCAAGTCTTAGGGGGGAAAAAACATGCAGCCAAAAAAGCAAAAGAAACAACAAAAAGACAAGAACATGCAGAGCGCCTTGTAGCAGGGTGGACCCCTGCTCCTGTCCTGAAGGGGTTAAAAACAGCCCTGGGAAAGGGCTGTGGCTGGAGAAAGCAGCCTTTAGGCTGGGCTGATTAGGGGAAGTGGCTGCAGCTGAGGCCATGCCCCAAACTCAGCAACAGAGCCTTATAAGAAGGCCAGGGAATCCAGAAGCCGTAAGCAGTCTTTCTCTAGCTATAGAGGGAGATGGGCCTGGCTTCAGGGAGCTGGACATAAGGTACCTGAGTGAAGCAGGGCTGGGGAAAGGCAGAGGAGCTGGGGAGCTCCATCCTGGAAAGCCCCAGGCTGTGGCCTAGCATTGGGCTAATGTACTGGGGGTTGCAGAGGGCAGCCCAGGGTTAGGCCAAGGCAGCAGGTCCAAACCCTCCTTGCTGGTGATGGGTAGGCTGATACTGCAGCCTGCCCTAGGGCATGGGGCTAGACAATGACTGGCAGTAGCCATATACTGAGGCAAGGTGGGGACAGAGGGTGGGAGTTTCCTGGGGAGGGGAGACCTTGAGAGAAAGGGGTTACTGCTAGGGGGCAGCACCCCATGTAAAAGGGCACCGGGTCCAGGGAGGGATATGGGGGGCCAGAGGACAGGTGGATCATCAGCCTGCAGAGCGCACTCCAGAGCTGAATCGAGCTAATTCCCAGAAGACACCAGCAGGAGGCGCCACAGGAGTGAGTCCACTTGTCTACATGCCTTATTTGTGTTTCTATTCTCTTTAGATCCAGTAAAGAATAGAAATGTAAATTATTTTTATTTCTGAGTCTGAAAAAAACCCTACATAAATAACTTACACATACAATGATTTGGACATTGTGTATATTTATTTGTTTTTCCTAAAGTTAATTAAGTATTTTAGGAAAAATTGTCACTGCAGCTACCAGCAATAGTTGGTGGCCACACTCCAAGGCCACCAAAACACTTGTTGTGAGAAGCCCTGGTCTAGATATTTTCAGAGTGTTAGTCTGTATCAACAAAAACAACAAGGAGTACTTGTGGCACCTTAGAGACTAACAAATTTATTTGGGCATAAGCTTTCATGGGCTAGAACCCACTTCATCAGGAAAATACAGAAGGAGGTATAAATACATGAAAGGATGGGAGTTACCTTACCAAGCATGAAGTCATCTAAGGAAACAATTCAGTTAATAGCAGGATACCACGGGAGGAAAAATAACTTTTGAAGTGGTAATGAGTGGCCCATTTCAGACAGTTGACAAGAAGGTGTGAAGGTCTAGATACTGGGTGGGGAAGGGCCTATTCAGAGTAATGAGCCATTAGGGGAAACAATAGGCCTTAGAAGTTGTCTATCTCCCACCTGGTGAGCCTTCCTGAGAACACTCCAGACAGCCTGTAAAAAATGGCTGCTATGACTCTACAAGGACGTTTGACCAGGCCACATGATTCTGGACTCCATCTTGGGATATCAGTATTTTTCCACAACCACTGTGAGAACCAAGTTTTGAAACAAAGGGTTCCCTCCATATGATAAATCTATATAAGGCAAGGAGTGACATCATCTGTTGTTCTTCACTCCCCACACAAGATGATGCCTGGAAACACCTGAGAAACAAAGACTGAACTGGTGGAAGTCCTGGACCCAGGCTAAAAGGATTTCTAGCCTGTGTATGAAAGGCTTGGAGAGTTCAAGCTGTAAAGCAAGTGCAGCTTGTCCCTTAAGATTCCCCTAAGAATCTGCAGCCTGCTTGTATCATCAGCCAGAGTGAGAATTTTGCTAAGACATATCCTAAGTTACACTTAGTAAATAAACAAAACACAAACTAGGTAAGCTGCTTTGATCTGTTTGCTATCATTTAAAATCTATTTTTTGTTGTTAATAAACTTGTTTTTGCTTTATCTAAATCAGTGAGTTTGAGTGAAGTGCTTGGGAATCTTAGCTCAGAGAGGCTGTTGCATATTCCTCTCCACATTGAGGGGTGGGGGCGAACTGTATGAGCTTACACAGCTCAGTTCCCTATGCGGCACAAGATGGTATAATTTTGGGTTTATGTGCCAGAGGGTGTGCGTGCCTGGGGAGCTGAGAGTTTCCTTGGTTTTAGCCTTTCCATTGTTGGTTTGTGCACTGGTTAGTCAGAAAGCCTGCACGTAACTGCAGCTGGGTGTGCCCCTTCTTGTGTGTGTGCTGGTGGAAGTGTAAGACTGGGAGCATGTATGTAGCTTGTCACAGCAGCACAGTCTGAGAGGGAGCCCATGCTGGTGGATCAGAGGGCTCAGTAGTACCCCAGTTCCAGGCAGCATCCCAGGGAACCCATCACAGATGGTATTGGACATACTTCTAGATACAGTGACACACAATTTCCTGCCTGTTTTGTGTGGTTAACTTGCCCAGGTCCTCTTTTTTGGCAGGTGTGGCCATATAGATTGCTAATGGGGACAGATTTCTATATGGATTACCATATAACCATCTGATGATTTATATATGTACTAAATGGCTTGAATATACTGTTACTTATATACTGGGGGCTTTTTCTCCACCTCTTTCTTCCCGGAGCACTGATGCACAAAGAATTTTGTCATGCTTGGAAAGGCTGATGGTTAGAAACTTGACTTGTTGTGAAAATGTGTTACTGGTCTGATGAACAGTAGGCAGCAAGTGGAAGTTCTCAGTAAGAAAGACATGACAGTGGAAAATTGTGCTCTTTCTGCTGGATGGAGAAAAATGAAGTGCCTACAAAGGTGGCTGTGAAATGATCTGAGGTATCCAATCTAATTTCATCCTCACCTTCATGCAGATGTGCCTATATGGAAGAACCCACATTTGAAAATTGGGAACAAATCTATAATTTGGAAGAACTGTCAGAGCATCATATGGATTTCCCAGTTAGTCACTGATGAGAGCTTTGTCTCTTTTCTAATGCAAAAGCAATGCTATGGCCTGCCACCCTCAGCATAGTGTCCATACTTACGACTAAGTCCTTGTCTTCACCACAGAGTTTTGTTGATGCAGGCTATGCTGACGATCAAAATCAGTATAATTACATCACTTGTGCATGTTCAAACAATGCTCTTTCTGTCGGCAGAGCACATCCATAGTTGGTGCTCTAGCATTGACAGTGAGAGCAGTGCACTGTGGGTATATGTATCCCACTGTGCTACTCGCCACCTTCTGCGGCCAGGAGTTGGGGGAAGGCAGAGTAGACTGCAATGCATCATAAGTGCGTGGTCAATGTCCCATGATGCAGTTTTTTCTTTCCCTTTATTCCCATCATTCTGTGGGCTTCTGACTGAGTTTCTGTGGCGGAGTGATAGATTTCACACACAACCCAATTTTGGGCCAGGACTGTCTTGTGATGGAGTGCTTCTCTATGGTATTGCAGGTGCTTGTTGATCACTGACATCAATATGGGCTGGTCCAGGAAAGTACATGACACATGCATGTTCAGGAACATAGTCCTGTACAGAAAGCTGCAAGCAGGGACTTTCTTTCCAGACCAGAAGACTCCACTGGGGGATGTCTAAATGCCTGTAGTGATCTTGGGAGACCCAGCAAACCCCTTACTCCAGTGGTGGGAAATCTGCGGCCCGTCAGGGTAATCCACTGGCAGGTCACGAGACAGTGTTCACATTGACCATCTGCAGGCATAGCCGCCCACAGCTCCCAGTGACCGCAGTTTGCCATTCCAAGTCAGTGGAAGCTGTGGGAAGCGGCAGCCAGCATATTCCTGTGGCCCGCACCACTTCCCACAGCTCCTGTTGGCCAAGAATGGCAAACTGTGGCCACTCGGAGCTGCGAATGGCAGACAGTCATGGTGTAAACATTATCTCATAGCCTGCCAGCGGATTACCCTGATGGGCCAGCTGCAGGTTGCTCACCACTGCCTTACTCTGATGGGTCATGAAGCCTTACATGGGAAACCTGGATGGCAGCAAGGAGCCCTTCAACAATAGGCTAAGCAGCTGCAGAATGGGCATAAAATGCTGGCACTGCCTTTATGGCAGGTTGGATCTAAATAAGGAAAATATTCCCATGGTCATAGCACCTGCTGTGTGCTCCATAATATGTGTGAAGCAAAGGATAGAAAGTTTCCCCCAGGGTGGAGCACGGAGGTGACTGATTTTTGAGTGCCATTAGAGAGGCACAAGGGGGACTATTGAAATCAGGGAGGATTTGAGGCACCATTTTGACAATGAGCACCAGTAATATGTCTTTCCATACAGCACACTTCCATGTTTTAACTTGCTACCTTTCATGAAAATTTTGATTCCTGACCATGATTTGTAGTCACCAAATGATCAAAATTGCAACTGTCTCTTAATTCCGGCAGCAACCGCCGTGTTTAGGAGACAAATAAAGATTGGTTATCTTTCAGAGAATATGTTTTTATTAAATACCAATGAACAACACACACAAAAGCCTCAATGAGAAGGGAGATAACAGTGAAGGGCAGTGTAGGCTCTTATAGCTGTCTGTAAGTCCAGCTGTCATTTCGGAAGCTGTCTGAAGGGGTGGAGTGAACAGGGTCAGGAAGTTGCAAGTAATGTGTGGGAGGAGTTTGGGAAGGCCATGGAAAGCATTGGCTGCAGTGGGGGCTGAGCATGCATTAAGTTTGCCTGCAGCATGATTGGGGACTTCAACATCTCTGGTTGCTCCTCCATCACTTTTTATCATGCACTCCTGGCCCATTAAAATTCACTCCTGGCTCTCTTTTCTGTCCTGCCTGTCTGTTTTCTCATTTTCTTTTAAAGTCTCTCTCCATGCCTTGTGTTCTTGGTTTTTTGGCCTCTGAGGATTGGAGCACCTCTCAAAATGTGTCCTCCTTGGCCTCTTCCTTATCTGGCAGAGGCGCTCCGCAGATATATGGGACGGGTCCCCTGAAGGCCACATCTGCAAAAACAGAAGAAACAATAAACAGAAGCATGATTGTTAGTGTACGCACACAGCATCAAATCATTGTAGTAAAATAAATCTTTTTTTAAAATACAAATCTCACTGTTCCTTGGCAAACACACAGCTTGGCGAATGCTGTAAACATGGAGAGTTCAGCTGGGAAGGGGAGGATGCCGGGGGCATTCAAGATGGAGGAAAGGGTCTTGGTCATTTTTTTTTAAGGGGATCACTGCAGGTGACTTGGAACAATATTATAAATTCTGCCACCACTTTCTATATGCAGGGGTCATTGAAGCTGATGTCTCACTCCTAAGGGTGGGTAAGGGTGCATCTCCGGCATGTGTGTGGCTTCAGACTGGGTCTTTCTGCTGCTTGCTTGTGTGCTGCTTTGGTCCCCACACAAATGACTGCTGATTAGGACAGGAAACTGTCCTAGGACAGGTAAAGGAACAAAGCAGTTTTGCCAAGCAACCTTCAGCAGAGGATTAGTGAGTACCTGCAGGAAAGTTTCGTAGAGATGTCTCTGGAGGATTCCCATATGAACTCTGTGTGCATTAACGCACTGTTTAGCTGCACAAGGGAATGTGAAGCACATGCAAACACAGCTAGTTGTGTACATTTCTATCCCTTCACCCACTTCTAGAATATACAAAGCAAAGGGCAGCTCTACCTCATATAACTGAGCAGCATCAACTTAAAAAGATCACTTACCAGAGCTCTTCTCTCCTGCATCATGCATGCCAGACACGGACTTCTGGGACTGGCTAGACCCCGCTGGAGTGGAAAAGAGGTCCTGACTTGCTGCATAACTGGACGACCCTGCCATGTGCTCCACATTGTTCTCCAACTTGATCTCCTTGTCTACTACTTTGTCCTCCAGGTTGAGTCTGCTGTCCATGGTTTCCAGCCCCACCCAAGTATCCACAGGGCTCTTGGCAGAGGAGGTGGGGTCACGGCCAAGGATGGCGTCCAGCTCCTTATAGAAGTGGCAGGTCATCAGCACAGCAACAGAATGACGGTTTGACTCCCTTGCCTTCTGGTATGCCTGCCTCAGCTCCTTTATCTTTACATGGCACTGATGTGTCCCCAATTCGTAGCCCTTATCCAACATGTCACAAGAAATCTGACCATAGGTATCAAAGTTTAATGGCTGGAGCAGAGCTGGGACTGCACAGCCTCCTCTCCCCACAGTGCCAGCAGATCCAACAGCTCAGGTATGCTCTGAGCAAGAGAGTGTTTCAAAAATTCCCAGGCCTTTAAAGGGGGAGGGGAAGATGCCTGTGTAGGTGGATGCAGCGGAGTTCAAACGGCTGAACAGGGCTGTCAGGATGGGCATTGTGGGACACCTCCTGGAGGCCACTTATAGTGACATAACCAAGTGCAGTGTCTACACTGACATTTTGTCGATATAACTGTGCTGGAAAAGCTCTATGTCTCTTGTCAATGTGGCTTTATTTTGTCAGCAAAGCAGGGAGTTTTGTCAGCGGATGGAGCATTGCAGTGTGTACATCTTTGCTGTTTTGTTGACGAAAACTGACTTTTGTCAACAAAACTTTGCAGTGTAGACAAGGCCAAAGACACTTGCTTATATATCAACTTGGCTCACACATCCTAGGACTTCCAGAACCCCAGAATTCCTGGGAGCTTTAGAAATACTTCTTTAACTCCCCAGGCCCACATCCACTGTGTATGCTTTATTAATAAAAACTGAATTAATTGATTTTTTTTTTTTGTTACAACACGGGAAGTGGATTTATCACAGTCCTTAGAAAACTGTCAATGACAGAGCATGTTATGTAATGTTAAAAATGCCTCTGTGGATCTCGGGTTAAGCTAGATGCAACAGAAGATTTTATTCAGAATGATGGGGTACCATAGAGGTTGCACAAGATAAGGCATTATCATCTGACATTTTTTGGCATAATACCATGGGACTGTTCAACAGTCAAGCGACCGTGGAAAGAAATGAATTTAAGGTAAAATGGCATTTGACTTCAACAAGCCAAACCTCTGCTGAAAATTATGTCCTAGGATACTTACCTGCTAATCTGGGTTTAACTCCATTGCAGAGCCTATGGTTTTTGAGGGCTGCAGTGGTTACTGGATGGATGATTTAAGAAAAATGGAAGAGTAGAACAGAGGTATTCGGACCTTTCTGTGTTGCAAAGAAAGAAAGAATAATTCACCACTGTAAACTAGTGATGTGAATTAGAAGACATTTGGACGGTTTCTAGATACATTTGGATAAAAAACCTTGACTGCTTGACGAATGCTAAACCTTCATTGCACCTAACCTTCCCCTCCTTTTCTCTCCAACTGTCTGTTCCTTCTCTATTCTACACTATCCACCCTATTCATGCATGTCTTCTGTTTTATTACTGTAACCCCCATCCGAATGCAATATGTAGTATTGTAAACCTCATCCTAATGTCTATGTAGTACCTTGTATTTGTGCAGCTTTCACAAGTTGTCAAATTACATCACTCTGTTGGAGCTCCCATTAAATGTACAGTATTTGGGAACATATTCAACCTGTAACTTGGCCTCATTTTTGTACTGTTTGTTTCTTTACAAAAAATCTATAAAATATTCATCACAAAATAGTGGAAACTCTCATTTTTAGTACTGGTAATTAGCATGTTCTCCCGTGTTCATGTTTTAATATATTTAAATCTAAGGCATATTTGCCTGTAAAGGTGAACTTTGATCATATTTAAGGCACATGATGTCAAAGATATTTATTTTTGACAAGACTACCTTAAGAGAAAGCAGAGTGGTAAATGAGACTGCTGTCTTTCTTATACAGTATTTCTACTGTGCATCTGTTGTTCAGTACGAAACATTCTCTGTATCAAAAGTCAAGGTGTGTAACAAGGATTTTGTATTGTTCTACTATTATCTTTTACAACTTGCTCTTCCAGTGCCCCCAATGATTGATTAATCAGCAGGGAACCCAAAAAAGGCCAAATTCACTTCTTGCATTTAATTAGGTGCAACCCCCTTAACTGGAATGGAATTGTATCCACTTTTACCTGTGGCGAATTTAGCTTTTATTACCTGAGCAACGAGGTTGTTAATAAAGGCAGAGACCATAATTTTCTGTTGGCTAAATGTATTTTTATATATAATTTAAAGGTTAATCAGACCCATTTGTGGCATCTTTTTGGTAAGTTTCCGTGCAACTTCTTGTTAGTTGGGCAAGTATGTTCATATATTAAACTAAAGAGATATTCGTGTTGGCTGAATTAGCTGCTCTTCAAGTCTGACAAATACAATCTGTGTGTCTTGATTAAGAGTGAAGTCTGTGTGCTATTGGTATTTGCCAAACTGGCTATATATAAGTAGATAAAAATCAACAAGATCTTGTTTGAGTTTATTAAATGTAGCTCTTGCAATGTGTTGGCTATAGCTAACATGACTAAAACATTTGGGTAGCAATTTATATAAGGCAACATCTATATTCCTCTGTTAATGACTATAAAAAGGGACTTTCTGTGCTATGAATATAAATATCATTTTCCTCTGACTTGAAACCAATGATGCTTTTCAGGAATAACCAGGGCATTTTAAAACAAAATATAATTGGTAGCAACAGTGAAGATGCTTTAATATAGGATTCTATACCTGTTCTATAATTTAAAAAAAGAGACAGCACTATTTACATAGTCTGAACATATGTGATCAATCTGGAGTGGGAAGTGTTATTTAGTATTTTATTTGGTTAAAATACTATGGCAAAAAGAATACAAAATAGTTCTGCAACAGAAAATGCTGGTTCAGCAACCAGTTTATCCCACATGAAATCACCAGCAGATAAAATAACTGCTGCACTGAAGCTCTTATTCAGTGCAGGATTAAGGACACATCAGTAACATTGCTTTCCACGTGGCTTCATCCTACCCTGCCTAGATAAATGCTCATGGTATACCATTATATCTCCATTTTGAGGCTTTTTAAAAAAATATTGTCTCTTAACAGAGCAAACCGCAGCCTGATCCTTTATGTGGAGAGTTGCTATTAACAAATCTAGCAGGATACATACTCTCTTTGCATAATAATAATAAATATCATTAATAACAACAATAGGGTTTAGAAACTGACCTACATTTTAGTCGGAATCATTTTCCAGATAGAACATCAAATTAAACATTACTTTACAAAAAGTAACTATACAGAGTAAACACATGGCAGATTTTACTGCCCTAGGGAGGAAGACTCATATTTAAGAGTTATGTTCAGGCAGATTTTAACACTAATAGTCATGTCTAGTAATATAGGTGAGGATTATATTTAGGCTTTAGGGGCAATGAAGATAATTGTTGAGGGTAGTGGACCATTTTCATGAGGAAAATGTGGATAGGATCCTTTTCATAACAATATAAATATTAACTCAGTGCCTTGAAAGCACATGCAATGTTGGAAATAGTTCTATATTGCTGTGAAAGTTTTGATGTATCATCAATTTCCAGTCTATTAGAAGTGCATTTTATTAATGGGTTGTTGGGTTTCGGAGGGGTACTTTTTTTTCCCTTTTTATTCTAATTAACCAACTGTGAAGGCAGAATCTAATTCTTAAGGGCCTAATCCTGCAGCTGTGCTCTCGTTGATATCAGTGATAGTTCTTAATGCAAAGCAGCTGCATAAAGAGTGAACTGTCTAAACCTGAAGGAGTTTCAGCCTTGATTTTGACTTTTCCAGTGGTGTCTGGTCGAAGCAGGTCTGTTTCAGTAACTTGTTATTCATAGTGTAAAATATAACAATGCAAGTCACTTTTTAAAATGCTCAGGTGATGTAATCTTCTAACATGAGACACTTTTGTTTTTATAATTGAACAAAACTATGAAGATTCCCCATAGTGTATTTCAATATTGTATGTCTGGGTGGTAGAATTACCTATTATTAAGGTTGCCCAACACTTCCCATTATAGGACCCTGTTTTCAGTTGCTTATAATTTTGCCTAAAGTTCTATTTGAGTTGAAATTTTCCCCGCCAGGTGTGTCTCAGGCTTGCTTGCTTATTTAATTTCAACCAAAATGTTTTAGCTGTTTCTGAGAACGAGGCTAGGGGAAAATATATTGTGTTGCCCTTGTTAAATTCTGGTGACCTTTGAGAAGATGTAGTGCCTCCATGCTTTAGAGCTGGGAATTGAAATTTGGCAGAAGGTGACCTGTGGCAGGGATGTGCCTTTATCATCCCTATGAAATCTTCCCAAATTGGGCTTACGTTATAAACCGTTGAAAAATTGCAGTTTTCATGTACTCAGTAGAAACTTACTAGACCTTCACAGCTAAAATATCTGAAGATTGTCTGGGGTGGAGTGAGGGAAGAGGGAAACTGATTGGGAGTGAAGGTGATTAAAATTTGTCTCTGTCACCAACAGAAGATGATCCGATGAAAGATACTATCCTCACCCACCTTGTCTTGCTAATATCCTGGGACTGACACAGCTACAAACCACTGCATAGTAACACGTGCATTCTTAACTATGCTTCCGCTCTGCAATTTTAAAATCTCCAGTCCTCTTTGTCAGGTGGCCCTCTGATTAGTCTCATCACACGATCAGTCCCCCACCATGTGGTTCACTGCCTAGTTACCAGTCCACTTGAATACACTTTTTTTTTTTTTCTGGGAAGTAACCAGCTCTTTGTCCAAGGGGGTTTCTATGTGACTAGAAGATCATTAAGGTTTTACAACCTTCCATTGTTAAATTTGTGTTCTTTGGAATTTCAGTTCAGCATGAATGTAAAAAGAAAATTGAGAAGGCAGAGAAGCCCCACCTTCAAAATGGAGTTTGTAGTGTGACATACAGAGAGATCATAATATTAAACTGGATTTTATAAATGGTACCTAGAAAAATTCCCTGACAGTACTCTAGGGTGTCTACAGGCCCTGCTGATCAACTCCTTCCCCTCCAGAGGTGCAGCAGGGCTAAGGCAGTGTCCCCTGCCCTGGCTCGGCTCCGCTCCTGGAAGTTGCAGCATGTCCCTGTCGCCCCTGGCTGGGGTGGGAGGGGCAGGGGGTCTCCACGCGCTGCCCCCACCCTGAGTGCCAACTCAGCAGCTCCTGGCCAATGGAAGCTGCAAGGTGGTGCCTGTGGGCCAGGGCAGCATGCGGAGACCCCATTGGCCCCTCCACCTAAGAGCCACTGCCAGAGAGATGTGCCGGCCACTGCACCCCAACCCCCTGCCCCAGTCTGGTGAAAGTGAGTGAGGATGGTGGAACTTGATATGAATATGACATAACTGGGATATACTCTATATGCAAGATGGCCTAGTGAGATATCATTGGAAAGGTTATGATTTACTGAATGTGATTATCCAATTTGTATGCATGTATCTAAAGTTAGGAATATGGACTATGCAACCATTACAACTGGGTGTATATTGGAAAGACAACCACCAGATAACAGGCCATCAAATTTGATGAGCCATCAAGAAGGAACAACAAAACCATGAAGACACTAGTCTCTCTCCCTCCTGGGAGGCATCTGGGGATGTAACTGTGACATTACTGGGTCAAGTGGTCTCGTCACTTGATACTAAACATTACCTGGGACTTCTTGTAACTTTCCACTGAAGGGAAGGGGGGTCAAGTTTGGGAAACAAAGAATTCCTGCCTTATGTAAATCCTATTTAAGGGTGAGGAGGAAGGCAAACGGGACTCCTCCTCTCCACGACTGACTGCCCAAGAAGAAACCTACTTGAAGGGAAGGCGGGGGGGAGGGGAGGGTCCAGACTGAGACAGGGGTCCAGTCTGAAAAGAAGTACAATGGAACTCTGAACCACAGAAACTTTGTAACCTGCCTAAAATAACATTTAGGGTAAGAAATTACAGTTTGTAAACTGTTTCTTAAATATATTGAGTTTAGCTTTTGTCCCTTGGTTTATTTTCTCAGTAATCTGCTTTGTTCAGTCTGTTATCTCTTATATTCACTTAAAATTCACCCTTTGTAATTAATAAACTTATTTCTTGTTTATAACATAACCCTGTGTACGATGCATAAGTAAAGGAGGAGAGGAGGTCACAGGCTGTGCATACCTTCCTCCATTTTGAGGGAGGAGGTGGATTTCATAATATATCTTTGGGTCTGCTCTCCAAGGGAGGTAGACACCTGAGTGAGCAGGCAAGTCTATTAAGCAGAGCCTTCCCAGAACTGATCTCAATGTCCACTTCATTCTGCAGTTTGGTTTGGCCCTGTCTCTGTGTGTGCTAGAGGAAGCTTGATAGCTTGGCTCAGCAAGACAGGTAAAAAGAGTGCCCAGGTTGGCATAACAGGCAGGCTCAGTGGTATCTCAGGACATCAGGTGGCATCCAAATGGGGGCAAACTCTCACAGCCTCAATGCTGAAGTTCCTAACTTTAGTCTCTAGGGTTCTAGGTTCTCAGCCCAGCCTTAGATGTCTCAAGTTGGGAGCCCACAAAACTGAGACAACCCTAAGTTAGTGGGCATGTAACAATTTTGTCCTTGATCGTGTCTCAATTTTCCTTTTTGCAAAATGGGGAAAACAGTACTTACCAGTTTTAGAGTTATTGCATATTTTATTCTGATTTTTCCTTGTGAATTTAATAGGAAAATTGAGATTTTGATGAAGAGACAAAAGTGAAAGCTCCCTTGTATTAAATTCTTCTATTTCTTTTCATGGTAGTTTTGAAAATCTAAATAGTAGGGTATAGCAGGGTAGTCACCCCGCTCCTGCCTGGAAGGGTTTAAAGCAGCCCAGGAGAGGGCTGTGGCAGAGAAAAGCTGGGCTGATTGGAAAGCAGCCACAGCTGTAGTCAGTGCAATCAGGGCCCAGCTGGCCGTTATAAGAGGGCAGTGGGCCAGCAGCACAGATAGTGTGTGTGTGTCTCTCTCTCTCTCTCTCTCTCTATCTAGCTGTAGAGGGAGATGGACTTGGTTGCAGGGACCTGAGTAGAGCAGGGCTGGGAAAAGGCAGAGGAGCTGGGGAGGCTCCAGCCTAGCAGAAGGCCAATGGGTAGTGGGGGTTGCAGAAGGCAGCCCATGGGTAGGCAGAGACAGCAGGTACAAACCCTCCTTGCCAGTGATGAGTGGTTTATACTGGAGTCTTCCCCAGGGAATGGGGGCTAGTTGGTGACTGGCAGTAGCCCACAACTGAGGTAAGGTGAGGATAGAGGGTTGGGGGGTTCTCTGGGAAGGGGAGCTCTGAGTGAGGGGTTACTGCCAGGGGACAGTACCTCAGATAACAGGGCACCAGGTCCGGGAGAGACACAGGGACCAAACAGCAGCGGGACACCGCTCTGCAGAGGGTGCTTCGGAAGCTGGACAAGCTAATTCCCAGAGACAACCAGCAGGAGGTGCCGCAGGGGTGAGACCCACATCGCTAGATAGGGATTCTTCCTCTAGTCTTTCATTCCATGATACCTTGCAATAAAACTAACCAAGGAAAAGATAGCATGAGGAGCTCTTCCTTTTCTATGGATGTGGCTATATACTTGATTCATCAATCCTTGGAGCCATTAACCAGCTTTTGAACTCTAAGCAACTCAGAACAAACTGTAACTAGAATATCTGGCATAAACAAGCATCCAGTAGGAACATTCCCATCTGTTGTTCTATGGGTTTGCAATTGTAGAGAAACATAAACAATTACACTTGAATTTCCCTTCTGCATCTGTGTGTTCAGAAGAATGCTCTGATTACAAAGATGAGATGTGATTTGGGGGTAGGGGAGAAAGACCCATTGCTATAGTCTAAACATAGCAGCTTCTCCTAACACTTGTAAAGAAGTCTATTTCAGAGGTTCATGGACCACCAGTGATTTGTGGAGTCTTTCTCAGAGGTCTACAAAGAGAAACCAAGCAGGGAGGGACTAAAGTGTTGACCATGAAAGGGTTTTTCTCTTCCAAGAACAATGGATGCTGTAAAGAGGACATGGATCCACTTTTTTTATTGTTCAACAAGATCAACAGTAACATCCTTAAGATGCGCTATAGTAGAAAGAGAGAGCCTGAGGGGTTGCAGAAGGCAGCCCATGGGTAGGCAGAGGCAGCAGGTCCAAACCCTCCTTGCCAGTGATGACTGGTTTATACTGGAGTCTGCCCCAGGGAATGGGGCTAGTTGGTGACTGGCAGTAGCCCACAACTAGGACTGTGCTTTGTCAACAATAAACTGGCCAAGTGTTTTTGGTACTAAATGGCGTTTGTGGTTTTCTGGAGAAGTTCTATCAAAGCCTGCAGTACAGGCTATCTGCCCAGAGCCAGTGCCGCATGCAGAGAGAACATGCACACGCAGCCAACAACTGACGACATGCGGGGACTAGTTGTTACCTTCTACAAAACTGTTCTATCCACTGTATCAAAGGCATTTTGGAAATCTATAAAGTTCATATATAGCAGTGACTGCCATTCGATTGACAGTTCTGTGATGATATTTAGGGCTTACTAGTAGATCTAGACATGATTTCTCCTGTCTGAACCCCATATGTTCTTGTAACTTTGAATCTACTTTCTTTGTTACGTGTAAATTCCTTACCTGGTGGTGACAGCAGTTGAATGCCTTTCCAGTTTTTACACTGACTTAGGTCTCCTGTCTTTAGCAGCTTTACTATATGATCCGTTGTCCACTCATTTGTTTCCCCCCCTTTATCTTTTGTAAGAGGCCTATCAAAATGCCTCCTGTGTTCAAGTCTCCCTTAATTTGATCCTTTCTACTTTTTAAGCAGTTGACTGCCCTTTCTATTTCTCCTTGGGTGATAGATCCTAGTTCAACATCCAGATCTTCTTCCTCTATGTCTGAGTGATTCGCCACTGACTCACTATTCAGTAGTTGACTAAAATCATGCCTCCATATATTTGTTCTGATGTCTTCATTGTTAAGTTGCCCTCATTCTCTTGAACTGGTTTATTAGTTGTCAGGAAGAAAAATAAATACCAATGAAGTCTTCATGTCTTTGTGCTGCAGTGGTCGTGCATCTGTTGCCATTTTGATTATAAAGCCTTGTTTGTCTTTCCTAGCATTCTTTTTGGCCTCTTGGATCTTTGAGCTATTCCTCATGGAGTCACTGTGTCTGTGTTCTAGTTCTTGCTTGACTTAGTTCATTCAATTTTGAATCTTTCTTCTATTTTCTGCCATATATGCTCAGGTAACCATTCACTGTGATGTTTTTTCCTGAATCCCAGCACTTCTTCACAATTTAATGAAAGTTTCCTTTAATACTTTCCATTTGCCTTCTACTGTTCCATCATCTTCATCTTCAAGCACCTAGTATCTATTTGCTAGCACAATTCTAAACTCTTGTGTTGTCATCTCTTTTAGCTTGGTGGTGCTATAACGTGGACATGTCTGTTGTTCAGATCTCTTGTTCTTATTTTCATTCTCAATTTAGCTACCACTACTACATGGTCCTAGAAGATTTACTACCACCATTAAAATAACAAGAAACCCATGACTCAAGTAAAGATCTGCATAATACTCTCATTATCTCTGGTCTTTATTATTTTATTTCTGCCTTCTTCAGACCTTCCAAGGTAATTTTTGGTAAAGGCATAGGCTCTCTGGGTCCAAACCAATGCCCTGGCTTTATGCAAACAACCCCAGATTTTGGGATCTGGATCCATATTTTTCAGTTTCAACACATTGATCCTAGTTTACCTGAAAGAGTCCTATAAAGATAGGTAGTACTTTCTTTCTGATTCAGTGCCAATATGTAAGTGCAGCCATCGGTGGAGTCAGATCTGGTTTGCATAAGAAATACTAAACTGGCATATACTGTACCACTTCAATTTCTATACCTCCATATATCTGGTGCATCTTTTATCTGTTCTAGAAAAATATTCAGACATTTTGTGTGCACCTAGGCAATCTTTCAGTTCTGACTTTGGACCTTAACATAGCTCACCTGATACAGCATCCTAGACTGAGATATGATTGTACTAAAATTGTGATGTCCTAATCCTGAATATTGCATTGCTAAGTGAGAAGGAACTGAATCTTGTGCCACTAGCAACTGAAGCTGAAGCCTTAATTTTCTGCTACAATATATTGACATATTGGTATTCATAAAACAAAGGGGGGAGACACAACATATTTTGGTTAAAATCCAAACTCTGTAGCAAAGGAAGCTCACTGGAGAGCCACACTGTTACTCATTATGCAGGTGACATTAAATGTCAGAACAGTGATGCAACTCAGAAGTGAGTGTAGCTTTTTTGTTGTTTCTTTTGGCTTTGCCATGACCAGGAGACCTAGAATAACCTACTTCCATGGGTTATGAATAGTTGGAATGCTGCCTTTGCTTCACTGGATGCAGAAATAAGTCCTTTAGAAGAATTTGGCTTGACAGATTATAAAAATTAAGATGAGGAAAGAGGAGCCTGAAAATTCCACATATACTGTGGGGAAAAAGTGGGGAGTTGGCTTTTTTTGGTTTGGGGTGCGTGTGTGTTTTAACAGGCACAGTCCTTTAATAAAATTCATTCTTCCGGGCAGAAAATCTCCCAGAGAACAGGAATTTAGAGGTCCTAGGATTGTTGGATGCCTTGGTAGTCACAAGACTGAAGGCTAAGTGCTTGAACCTAAATTTGAAGGCTCCCATTGACTTCTATGGACTTTGAATTGGACCTTAAGTGGCTTAATTACTGCACTTTTCCCTTGTTACCCTGACTTGATGTTAGGCTGTAAGATTAATTTATATATTATGTGACAAGGCATATTAAAATACTTTAAGATAGTAAACAGAAGCTATTAAAGCTGTAATGCAAGTAGGGAAACACAAGAATTTGTATAATAACTGAGGTGGACTTGATAATAGAGGCCTATTGGGCCTATTAATCATTTTAATAGTTAGCCTAAGTAGCAAAACAGTTAGTATGACTGTGTAACCTAATGTTATAAGATTTAGCAATATTTTGCACTGAGTACCTTGTGTTACACATGTACGTCACACTAGCATGAAATAATGGATATTTGGGCAGGGATTGGGGGGTGATTTGTAGTATGTGTAACCATGAGGTTAACCACATTAATGTATTGGAAATCATTGGGAAATGTATTAACAGAGTATTGAGGAAAAGAGCTTATGTCAGCAATCAGAACCCCAATCATGGGTATCCAGATTGCCAAAATATGGTCGTGGATATGTAAATGTATGGAAAAGGGAGTATAAAACCAGATGCACATATGTTCACAAAGTGGGACACTAGGAGTGAATGAGTGGGCATCAGTTCAAAACATTGTCATCTCTTGCAGTGCGCTTGACTGACTCTGTGCTTCTAATGGCCTCCATAAACTTGTAAGTATGTCAACACTGGGGGATTGCTTTATCTTGTACCAGCCGAAGGCTGCACGATACAGAGGGTCGTTTTGCTGTACTTTACAGACTATATCTTAGTTTCTTATTGTTTTGATTATACTCTTCTGTACTAACTAAAGCTCATAAAATCTGTGTGTGTGTCACCAATCTTAAATGCAAATAAAAGTTCTTATGTAGTCAGCTGAGTGGTGAACCTGTTGTTTATGATAAATCCATTTGCACCCTAAACTAATCCAGGCTGAAACCAGCTATTGTTACACAAAGCTTCCCTAATCAGGTATCTAGGGATTATTCTGGCCCGAGGGAATCTCTTAATATCATGTTACCAGCACAGCAAGCCTAGCACCACTCCTCTCTGGTTCCCTGCTCCCAGTGTATCATGTGGAAGGTGACTTGGCCAGAACACTTCAAAGTTTTACCTGAAAATTATTTATTATGTTAGTGGGTGCGGGTCTGTTGTGCTGGGCACTGTACAAACACAGTAGCAGGCAGCCCTTACTCTAAAGACCTTTCAATCTAGTTTATGTGCTTGTCTCTTTAAATTTTGCAATGAGAAAAGCCTGTCTCACAGCCTCCTCTGTTCTTCCTGCTTCCTTCCTGGCCTCCATATACAGTACATCATCAGCCTCTCTTTGATGTGCTGTAGCTATTCTGAAATGCCATAAGATGCAGCAGGGGAGATGGCCACCTGAGGACCACAGGCTGTCTCAAGTGTTCTCGGGTGCTCTAGAGCAGCAGGTCCTCTCACCCCTAGGCTCAATTCAGCTCAGCTACCTCTGTTTCACACTGTCACAGGATAAAAGGAAACCCTTTTTGTGTCTTTACCCAGGACGCTCTTGCCTTCCCAAATCAGAATGCCTGAGAAGATGTAAAGAATGCAATGTTGAAATTCTTGAAATGTTATCAAACGCTGAAGGAGGAACATGGAGCCTTCAGTACCTGAACTGAAGTCCTCACTGATAAGACTACAAATGCATGTATTTGGGGGTGGGGGGGAAAGGATTTTAGGTCTGCAACTGTATTCTGCTAATGATTTAGAATGTAAAACACAAAGGTGTTGTAGGGTATTTTAAAAACACTTTTTCATTTGCATCCCTCAAAATATTAGACGTCGTCTTGTCAGGGGAAATTACAGAAGGAAACATTTGCGTAGATATTTCAATTTAAGGGTAAGACCAGAAATGTAACTGTCATAAAAAGAGCAACCTTGAACAAAGTAGGGAGCTATTTTCTGATTTTTCATATCATTGATAACTTAAAAGTCGATTTCTTTTTTAAGCATCTCATTTTTAATTCCCTTTTTAAAACTTTTTTTTCTTTATCTCTGGTCACCAGCAGCTCACATTAAAGTATTTTGTCTCATGCAGGCTGCTGCTTGTTTTAGGCTCCTGCAGCCCTCTAAAGCGTAGATAGTACAATCATATTCAGATGAAGTTAAATTCTAAAACGTAGGGCACAAGATATTTTGCATTGGTTTTTTTTTCTGCTTTCTCATGAGTGTTTCGATAGGTGTGCTGCTAATGAGTTCTTGTCTATATGCTCACAGATATGTATACAGATGCAAGCAACTTGGACTTGCCATTGGCCCGTCAGGTCATATATTTACATAATCGTGCCACTTTATCGTCAAGATTATGCATCAGTCTGGATTCTGGGGATCAGATATAGGCAGGAAGCTGGGATCATATTTCATTAGTTCAGCCTTCATATGTCCATCTAAGACTAAATAGCAGCACAGGAAATACCATATGAGCTACAGATATAGCCAGATATCATTGACAGTATTGGGGGGAGGGCGGGATAAAGAGGAAAGGAAACAGGTCATGCAAATAAGAGATCATGTCTGCTGCTCCCTGACAGGTAAAAACCAACAAGAATATATACTTTCTGACTATCCTATAGCAGATTATATTAAAACTACTTGGTTTAAAAATCGCACTCCTGTTTTTACCTGCTATTGTTACAAATAGCCCCTGAAATTACTATAATTAAAGTAGATTAAAGAAAAAAATCTCTCTTCAGTTTGTCTATTTGACAGCACCTTGTGAACAGTCCATTGCATTGTTTCCCCTGCATAGTTAGTCCAGTTCCCCTTTGGTTTGTGTGGGTAGTTATTTGTTCCTGCTATTGCTCATCATGTCCTAGCTCGTTTTCAAACATATGAGAAAACACAGTCCCCGCCTCAAATAACTTAATAAACGTACACTATTGGCTGAGGCAGCTGTAGAACCTGACATGTCAACTAATTTTTTCAACACTGACAACTATTCAGGTTGATGTTGGCCCTTTAACTATGATGTTTGTATTAACTAAGAAATAGTCTATATGGATCCATTATCAGCAGGGTGTGATGGTTCTTGGGGTACCAAGGAGTGTGAGTCATCTTGTTATTTCCTGGCCTCCAGCAAGAGGAAAACTTGCTTGTGCTTAACTGTCAGCTTCCTGACACCCCCAGCCTGTTAACCACCCAAACCATCTCCTACAGACTATGCCAACCCTTACTTTGCCTTGTAGGTTAACAGTAGCTGTACCTCAGTCTCCAGTCCCCTTTGAAATGTTCCTCTGCAGTGTCCAGACCGATCTCCACTGAACACTCACAGAAATACCAGGTCTGCTGTCCCCAAGGGAACAGTGTAGACACCAGGTTGTAAGATTCAGCTCAGGATCAGCACCTTGTTTAATAACACAGCACTGAGATATATGTATAATAAAAATACATTTATTATCAAAACTTCAAGAGATAGTGAGCAAAGATAATGGAAACAAAAGGTTCACATATAAAAGAAAATCATAACATGCTTTCTAGAGACTAACCTTAACTGGCTAATCTCCTGTCAAAGGAAGTCTTATCTCACCCAAAGTCTTTTGCAGCATCTTCCACCAAAGTAGGCAGAGATCCTGTTTTCATGAATGTAAACGCGCTGTCCGTTTACTTCCTAGGTAAAAGATAGTGATGTCTTTTTGTCTTTTACCAAAGTTCATTGTCTGTACACAGACAGTAAGCCATTCTGTCACTTGTTTTTCCTGTATTCTGCTTCTTCCCTGTTGATTTCACATCCCCCGTTGAATCTATATGTACATGTGCAGCCACTGGGTTAGCTTACAATACTTAATTTACAGTTGACAGTGACAGAAACCTTGTTTGTCAACTCTGCCTATGTACAGACTTTAAAACACATCTTCTGTATAAATACATGACTCCTTACATATTATCTGTACATACATTTCACAATGTTATTAATGACCAGTGTGACCCAGTTCTCATATGACATTCTTTGAACCAGAATATACCAGGATGAGGATATTCTTGTAACTCCATAGCCAGTTGTCATTGAGATGTTTCTGGGTCTCACAGGGTCTTTGGAAATAATAGAGCAGCATGATATCGAGGGAGATTGGTTTATAACACTAACGATGAAATATGTAGCCTGCATATTAATTTTTTTACTAACAGAGTTTTAGAGCACAGCCGGCAGCTGATGGTAAAAATTTGAAGGGGCGGGATTCTGATCTCATTTTCATGACTGTGAATCTGGAAGCTGGCAATGGAGTCATTCCAGATTTGCACAAGTGTAAATGAGATAAAATAGTTGCCTCTAAAGAATATTTTCCTCTCAATCTTCGTGCCTAATCTTAATTAGCCTCTTGATGTAGATGGGTAACTCCTATTGCCTTTAATGAGTTACACTGCTCATCAAGGATGGAACAGACTTCTGTTAATGGCAAACTATATATTAATGGTGTGTAATGCGAAAAAGCCTAAGAATTCTTCAGATCTGATTTTCCAAGTGTGATGAATAAATACAGCATCTATTCCATGGAAAATCTGAGTGAAGGGTATTAGTAATTCATGAATGATCTGGTCCATTTGTGAGCTCTAAAGTCCAGAATTCACTGTAGCATAGAGAACATGAAACAAAAAACCCAACTGACTGTCATGCATTTAAAACAGGGGACTAAAGGCTTAATCTTGGCTAAAAAAACCCCAAATATTCACTGTGATTTAGTGAATGAAACTAATGGATGAAAAAGTTAAAAACTCGCTAGGAAATATGTTGAAAGATGAACATAAAAAGGCAGAATTACAACTAAAGCAAATACAAAAGGATTACAGATGACAGTGAAATTGGGATATGTAACAAAGCTGTTCATAGATTTCAAGATTCATAGTGATCATCTAGCCTAGAGGTCCCCCTAGGAGGGTGCACCCTCCTACGGGGACACAGAGTAACATTCAGCGCCTGGCCAACCCCCACAGGGGAAAAGGAGAGAGTGATTCCCAGCCCTACTCTGGCCCCAGCCATGGCCCTGGCTCCCGGACTTGGGCCTGTCCCCATCCCCAGCCTTGGCATAGCTCCACACCTGGCTGGGGGCCCAACTACTGGCCCCCAGGCTCCCCGCTGCTCCATTCCTGGCCCAGGGCTGAGGCTGGGGGCAAGGCCAGGCCTGGCTGCTGAACCCCAGTGCAGCCTGGCAGCAGCTCTGCTCCCACTCCTGCCCCCACCCCTAACCCCTGGCTATGGCTCCATCCTTGTCCCCACCCACAGCTGCGGCCCAGCCTCTGCCCCCTTACCCCTGTTTGCTCGTTTCCTGAACATATTCTTTAAGTTAATATGTATGTCTCTATTAGTTCCATATGCAGAATTCTTGTTAGCAACTTACTGTGCACATGTAAGAGATGATTTCCCAAGGGAATGTGGTCCAATAGAAGATATTACCTCACCCACTTTGTCTCCCTTAATTCCCAACAGAATTTCTTCACATTTGTCAGATGCCAAAGAAGACAAAGTGCAAGTAAGTGGTTTTCAGTTCAGCAGTTCTAAGTGCCAAAATAAGCACTGGACCTGTTTCCTTAACAGACAGGGGAGTTTGAGAGGGAGTTTGACAGAGGGAGGCTTACGATGGTTAGGAAGACCCGCAACACATGTGCCAGCACTGCTTCTGTCTCCTCCACCTGCGCCTGTAGCCAGACAGAGCACCAGAGCATGGATGCTTCTACCCAGATTCTGGTGTTTCTGTGTGTTGTTTGCAAAACTGTAACTGGAATTACCACTTACTGATATCCCAGCGCTGGGGGGGCATTCCAAGTGAAAGGTGCCTACTGGGTGAACTCATCAGGGAAGAGTGGGTAGAGCTACAGGAGGAGGTGCTAAGTTGGAGGAGCATTCCGGAATCCACGAGCAATTCCGGAACAGTGTCCATGTGGAGGACAGCTGAAGGCAGCTGTCCCAGTTCAGAGGACTGCTGACACACCACTGGTGGAGAGGAGGACATGGCTCAGGCGTGAACACGGCACTTGGTTACTTCTGCAGCGGCATGCTCCACCCCTGCTGCGAACTCTCCCGCGCATGGTAATCAGGTACGTTAATGCTCTCTCTTGAACAGGAGGAGAAGGAATCACCCCCTAGCAGTAAAGAGAAGCCTCGTACCGCCTAAGGCTGGGAGGTGTATCTGCCTGCCGACCTGGGAGCGAAAAATCACGGCAAAAAGATAAGGCGGTAGTGGTGGTCGGAGACTCTCTGCTGAGGGGTTTGGAGGCGTCCCATGAACCCTGTCACGC